>NC_091698.1:6684166-6987196 GCF_041296265.1 Equus caballus | reverse complement strand
AGGTGGTTCAGTCAGGTCTGGCAGGTGGTTTCGGTCTGTTCGGGGTGTGGTTCCGGCATCTCAGGCACATGGTTCTGGCACGTCTGAGAGGTGGTTCCGGCCGGCACGACAGGTGTTTCTGGAGTGTCCGCCAAGTGGTTCTGGCGTAGCTGAAAGGTGATGTTGGCGTGACCGGCAGGTGGTTCCAGCCAGCCCGGCAGGTGATTCCGGAGTGTCTGCCGCGTGGTTCTGGCGTAGCCGGCAGGTGATTTTGGCGTGTCCAGCAGGTGGTTCCGGCGAGCTCGGCAGGTGGTACCGGCGTGTCCGGAACATGGTTCTGGCACGTCTGAGAGATGGTTCCGGCATGCCAGGCAGGTGATTCCGGAGTGTCCGGCATGTGGTTCTGGCACCTCTGAGAGGTGGTTCCGGAATGCCTGGCATGTGATTCCGGAGTGTCTGTCGAGTGGTTCTGGCGTAGCCGGCAGTTGATTTTGGCGTGTCCACTAGGTGGTTGTGGGGAGTGGATCAGCTGGTTCCGGCATACTCGGCAGGTTGTACCGGCGTGTCCAGAACATGGTTCTGGCAAGTCTGAGAGGTGGTTCCGGACCGCCCGACAGGTGATTCCGGAGTGTCCGCCAAGTGGTTCTGGCATAGCTGAAAGGTGATGTTGGCGTGACCGGCAGGTGGTTCCATCCAGCCCGGCAGGTGATTCCGGAGTGTCTGTCGAGTGGTTCTGGCGTAGCCGGCAGGTGATTTTGGCGTGTCCAGCAGGTGGTTCCGGCGAGCTCGGCAGGTGGTACCGGCGTGTCCGGAACATGGTTCTGGCACCTCTGAGAGGTGGTTCCGGCATGCCCGGCAGGTGGTTCCGGAGTGTCTGCCGAGTGGTTCTGGCGTAGCCGGCAGGTGATTCTGGCGTGTCCAGCAGGTGGTTCTGGGGAGTGGATCAGGTGGTTCCGGCATACTCGGCAGGTGGTACCGGCGTGTCCGGAACATGGTTCTCGCAAGTCTGAGAGGTGGTTCTGGCATGCCAGACAGGTGATTCCGGAGTGTTCGCCAAGTGGTTCTGGCGTAGCCGGCAGGTCATTTTGCATGTCCGGCGGTGGTTCCGGCGAGTCGAGCCGGTGGTTCCGGCGTAGCCGGCCGTTGATTTTGGCGTGTCCACTAGGTGGTTCTGGGGAGTGGAGCAGCTGGTTCCGGCATACTCGGCAGGTGGTACCGCCGTGTCCAGAACACGGTTCTGGCAAGTCTGAGAGGTGGTTCCGGCACGCCCGACAGGTGATTCTGGAGCGTCCGCCAAGTTTTTCTGGCGTACCCGGCAGGTGATTTTGGCATGTCCGACAGGTGTTTCTTGCGAGTCGAGCAGGTGGCTCAGGCATGCTCAGCTGGTGCTTCTGGCGTCCCTGGCACGTGGTTCTGGTGTCTCTGAGAGCTGGTTCTGGCATGTCCGGCAGATGATTCCGGAGTGTCCACCAAGTGGTTCTGGTAGACATGGCAGGTGATTTTGGCGTGTCAGGAAGGTGGTTCCGGCTAGTTGAGCAGGTGGATCAGGCATGCTCGCCAGGGGGTTCAGGCGGGTCTGGCAGGTGGTTTCGGTGTGTTCGGGGAGTGGTTCCGGCATCTCAGGCACATGGTTCTCGCACGTCTGAGAGGTGGTTCCGGCCGGCCCGACAGGTATTTCCGGAGTGTCCGCCAAGTGGTTCTGGCGTAGCTGAAAGGTGATGTTGGCGTGACCGGCACGTGGTTCCAGCCAGCCCCGCAGGTGATTCCGCAGTGTCTGCCGCGTGGTTCTGGCGTAGCCGACAGGTGATTTTTTCGCGTCCAGCAGGTGGTTCCGGCGAGCTCGGCAGGTGGTACCGGCGTGTCCGAAACATGGTTCTGGCACGTCTGAGAGATGGTTCCGGCATGCCCGGCAGGTGATTCCGGAGTGTCCGGCATGTGGTTCTGGCACCTCTGAGAGGTGGTTCCGGCATGCTCGGCAGGTGATACCGGAGTGTCCGGCATTTGGTTTTGGCACCTCTGAGAGGTGGTTCCGGAATGCCTGGCATGTGATTCCGGAGTGTCTGCCGAGTGGTTCTGGCGTATCCGGCAGTTGATTTTGGCGTGTCCACTATGTGGTTCTGGGGAGTGGAGCGGCTGGTTCCAGCATACTCGGCAGGTGGTACCGGCGTGTCCAGAACATGGTTATGGCAAGTCTGAGAGGTGGTTCCGGCACGCCCGACAGTTGATTCCACAGCGTCCGCCAAGTGTTTCTGACGTACCCGGCAGGTGATTTTGGCATGTCCGACAGGTGTTTCTTGCGAGTCGAGCAGGTGGCTCAGGCATGCTCAGCTGGTGCTTCCGGCGTCTCTGGCACGTGCTTCTGGTGTGTCTGAGAGCTGGTTCCGGCACGTCCGGCAGATGATTCCGGAGTGTCCACCAAGTGGTTCTGGTATACCTGGCAGGTGATTTTGGCGTGTCAGGAAGGTGGTTCAGGCTAGTTGAGCAGGTGGATCAGGCGTGCTCGCTAGGGGCTTCAGGCGGGTCTGGCAGGTGGTTTCGGTCTGTTCGGGGAGTGGTTCCGGCATCTCAGGCACATGGTTCTGGCACGTCTGAGAGGTGGTTCAAGCCAGCCCGGCAGGTGATTCCGGAGTGTCCGCCGCGTGGTTCTGGCGTAGCCGGCAGGTGATTTTGGCGTGTCCAGCAGGTGGTTCCGGCGAGCTCGGCTGGTGGTACCGGCGTGTCCGGAACATGGTTATGGCACGTCTGAGAGATGGTTCCGGCATGCCCGGCAGGTGATTCCGGAGTGTCCGGCATGTGGTTCTGGCACCTCTGAGAGGTGGTTCTGGCATGCCCGGCAGGTGGTTCCGGAGTGTCTGCCGAGTGGTTCTGGCGTAGCCGGCAGGTGATTCTGGCGTGTCCAGCGGGTGGTTCTGGGGAGTGTATCAGGTGGTTCCGGCATACTCGGCAGGTTGTAACGGCGTGTCCGGAACATGCTTCTGGCAAGTCTGAGAGGTGGTTCCGGCATGCCCGACAGGTGATTCCGGAGTGTTGGCCAAGTGGTTCTGGCGTCGCGGGCAGGTCATTTTGCATGTCCGGCGGTGGTTCCGGCGACTCGAGCCAGTGGTTACGGCGTGTCCAGCAGGTCGCTCCGGTCTGTCCGGCAGGTGGTTCTGGCGTGTCCGGCACGAGGTTCTGGCACGACTGAGATTTGGTTCTGGCATGCCCGGCAGGTGATTCCGGAGTGTCCGGCATGTGGTTCTGGCACCTCTGAGAGGTGGTTACGGCATGCCCGGCAGGTGATACCGGAGTGTTCACCAAGTGTTTCTGGCGTAGCCGACAGGTGATTTTGCATGTCCGGCAATGGTTCCGGCGAGTCGAGCCGGTGGTTCCGGAATGTCCGGCAGGTGGTTCCGGCATGTCCGGCAGGTGGTTCCGGCATGTCCAGCACGTGGTTCCAGCATGCCCGGCAGGTGATTCCGGAGTGTCCGGCATGTGGTTCTGGCACCTCTGAGAGGTGGTTCCGGCATGCCCGGCAGGTGATACCGGAGTCTCCGGCATTTGGTTCTGGCACCTCTGAGAGGTGGTTCCGGAATGCCTGGCCTGTGATTCCGGAGTGTCTGCCGAGTGGTTCTGGTGTAGCCGGCAGTTGATTTTGGCGTGTCCACTAGGTGGTTCTGGGGAGTGGATCAGCTGGTTCCGGCATACTCAGCAGGTGGTACCGGTGTGTCCGGAACATGGTTCTGGCAAGTCTGAGAGGTGGTTCCGGCACGCCCGACAGGTGATTCCGGAGCGTCCGCCAAGTGTTTCTGGCGTACCCGGCAGGTGATTTTGGCATGTCCGACAGGTGTATCTTGCGAGTCGAGCAGGTGGCTGAGGCATGCTCAGCTGGTGCTTCCGGCGTCTCTGGCACGTGGTTCTGGTGTGTCTGAGAGCTGGTTCTGGCATGTCCGGCAGATGATTCCGGAGTGTCCACCAAGTGGTTCTTGTATACCTGGCAGGTGATTTTGGCATGTCAGAAAGTTGGTTCCGGCTAGTTGAGCAGGTGGATCAGGCGTGCTCGCCAGGGGGTTCAGGCGGGTCTGGCAGGTGGTTTCGGTCTGTTCGGGGAGTGGTTCCGGCATCTCAGGCTCATGGTTCTGGCACGTCTGAGAGGTGGTTCCCGCCGGCCCGACAGGTGTTTCCATGGTGTCCGCCAAGTGGTTCTGGCATAGCTGGCAGGTGATGTTGGCGTGACCAGCACTTGGTTCCAGCCAGCCCGGCAGGTGATTCCGGAGTGTCTGCCGTGTGGTTTTGGCGTAGCTGGCAGGTGATTTTGGCGTGTCCAGCAGGTGGTTCCGGCGAGCTCGGTAGGTGGTACCAGCGTGTCCGAAACATGGTTCTGGCACGTCTGAGAGATGGTTCCGGCATGCGCAGCAGGTGATTCCGGAGTGTCCGGCATGTGGTTCTGGCACCTCTGAGAGGTGGTTCCGGCATGCCCGGCAGGTGGTTCCGGAGTGTCTGCCGAGTGGTTCTGGCGTAGTCGGCAGGTGAGTCTGGCGTGTCCAGCAGGTGGTTCTGGCTAGTGGATCAGGTGGTTCCGGCATACTCGGCAGGTGGTACCGGCGTGTCCGGAACATGGTTCTGGCAAGTCTGAGAGGCGGTTCCGGCATGCCCGACAGGTGATTCCGGAGTGTTCGCCAAGTGGTTCTGGCGTAGCCGGCAGGTCATTTTGCATGTCCGGCGGTGGTTCCGGCGACTCGAGCTGGTGGTTCCGGCGTGCTCGGCAGGTGGTTCAGGCGGGTCTGGCAGGTGGTTTCGGTCTGTTCGGGGTGTGGTTCCGGCATCTCAGGCACATGGTTCTGGCACGTCTGATAGGTGGTTCCGGCCGGCCCGACAGGTGTTTCCATGGTGTCCGCCAAGTGGTTCTGGCATAGCTGGCAGGTGATGTTGGCGTGACCGGCAGGTGGTTCCAGCCAGCCCGGCAGGTGATTCCGAAGTGTTCACCAAATGGTTGTGGCCTAGCCGGCAGGTGATTTCGGTGTGTCCAGCAGGTGGTTTTGGCGAGTCGAGCAGGTGGTTCTGGCGTGCCGGCTGGTGATACCGGAGTCTCCGGCATTTGGTTCTGGCACCTCTGAGAGGTGGTTCCGGAATGCCTGGCATGTGATTCCGGAGTTTCTGCCGAGTGGTTCTGGCATAGTCGGCAGGTGATTTTGGCGTGTCCAGAAGGTGGTTTTGGCAAGTCGAGCAGGTGGTTCTGGCGTGCTCGGCAGGTGCTTCCGGTGTCATTGGCATCTGGTTCCGGCATGTCTGAGAGCTGGTTCCGCCATGCCCGGCAGGTGATTCCGGAGTGTTCGCCAAGTGGTTCTGGCGTAGCCGGCAGGTGATTTTGCATGTCCGGCAATGGTTCCGGTGAGTCGAGCCGGTGGTTCCGGCATGTCCGGCAGGTGGTTCCGGCATGCCCGGCAGGTGATTCCGGAGTGTCTGGCATGTGGTTCTGGCACCTCTGAGAGGTGGTTCCGGCATGCCCGGCAGGTGATACCAGAGTGTTCGCCAAGTGGTTCTGGCGTAGCCGGCAGGTGATTTTGCATGTCCGGCAATGGTTCCGGCGAGTCGAGCCGGTGGTTCCGGCATGTCCGGCAGGTGGTTCCGGCATGCCCGGCAGGTGATTCCGGAGTGTCTGGCATGTGGTTCTGGCACCTCTGAGAGGTGGTTCCGGCATGCCCGGCAGGTGGTTCCGGAGTGTCTGCCGAGTGGTTCTGGCGTAGCCGGCAGGTGATTCTGGCGTGTCCAGCAGGTTGTTCTGGGGAGTGGATCAGGTGGTTCCGGCATACTCGGCAGGTGGTACCGGTGTGTCCGGAACATGGTTCTGGCAAGTCTGAGAGGTGGTTCTGGCATGCCCGACAGGTGATTCCGGAGTGTTCACCAAGTGGTTCTAGCGTAGCCGGCAGGTCATTTTGCATGTCCGGCGGTGGTTCCTGCGAGTCGAGCCGGTGGTTCCAGCGTGTCCAGCAGGTGGTTCCGGTCTCTCCGGCAGGTGGTTCTGGCGTCTCCGGCACGAGGTTCTGGCACGTCTGAGAGTTGGTTCCGTCATGCCCGACAGGTGATTCCAGAGTGTCCGCCAGGTGGTTCTGGCGTACCCGACAGGTGATTTTGGCATGTCCGACAGGTGTTTCTTGCAAGTCGAGCAGGTGGCTCAGGCATGCTCAGCTGGTGCTTCTGGCGTCTCTGGCACGTGGTTCTGGTGTGTCTGAGAGCTGGTTCTGGCATGTCCGGCAGATGATTCCGGAGTGTCCACCAAGTGGTTCTGGTGGACCTGGCAGGTGATTTTGGCGTGTCAGGAAGGTGGTTCCGGCTAGTTGAGCAGGTGGATCAGGCATGCTCGCCAGGGGGTTCAGGCGGGTCTGGCAGGTGGTTTCGGTCTGTTCGGGGAGTGGTTCCGGCATCTCAGGCTCATGGTTCTGGCACGTCTGAGATGTGGTTCCGGTCGGCCCTACAGCTGATTCCGGAGTGTCCGCCAAGTGGTTCCGGCGTAGCTGAAAGGTGATGTTGGCGTGACCGGCAGGTGGTTCCAGCCAGCCCGGCAGGTCATTACGGAGTGTCTGCTGAATGGTTCTGGCGTAGCCGGCAGGTGATTTTGGCGTGTCCAGCAGGTAGTTCCGGCGAGCTTGGCAGGTTGTACCGGCGTGTCCGGGACATGGTTCTGGCACGTCTGAGAGATGGTTCCGGCATGCCCGGCAGGTGATTCCGGAGTGTCCGGCATGTGGTTCTGGCACCTCTGAGAGGTGGTTCCGGCATGCCCGGCAGGTGGTTACGGAGTGTCTGCCGAGTGGTTCTGGCGTAGCCGGCAGGTGATTCTGGGGTGTCCAGCAGGTGGTTCTGGGGAGTGAATCAGGTGGTTCCGGCATACTCGGCAGGTGGTACTGGCGTGTCCGGAACATGGTTCTGGCAAGTCTGAGAGGTGGTTCCGGCAGGCCCGACAGGTGATTCCGGAGTGTTCGCCAAGTGGTTGAGGCGTACCCGGCAGGTGATTTTAGCGTGTCAGGTAGGTGGTTCCAGCGAGTCGAGTAGGTGGTTCCGGCGTGCTCGGCAGGTGGTTCAGGCGGGTCTGGAAGGTGGTTTCGGTCTGTTCGGGGTGTGGTTCCGGCATCTCAGGCACATGGTTCTGGCACGTCTGATAGGTGGTTCCGGCCGGCCCGACAGGTGTTTCCATGGTGTCCGCCAATTGGTTCTGGCATAGCTGGCAGGTGATGTTGGCGTGACCGGCAGGTGGTTCCAGCCAGCCCGGAGGGTGATTCCGGAGTGTCTGCCGCGTGGTTCTGGCGTAGCTGGCAGGTGATTTTGACGTGTCCAGCAGGTGGTTCCGGCGAGTTCGGCAGGTGGTACCGGCGTGTCCGGAACTTGGTTCTGGCATGTCTGAGAGATGGTTCCGGCATGCCCGGCAGGTGATTCCGGAGTGTCCGGCATGTGGTTCTGGCACCTCTGAGAGGTGGTTCCGGCATGCCCGGCAGGTGGTTCCGGAGTGTCTGCCGAGTGGTTCTGGCGTAGCCGGCAGGTGATTCTGGCGTGTCCAGCAGGTTGTTCTGGGGAGTGGATCAGGTGGTTCCGGCATACTCGGCAGGTGGTACTGGTGTGTCCGGAACATGGTTCTGGCAAGTCTGAGAGGTGGTTCTGGCATGCCCGACAGGTGATTCCGGAGTGTTCGCCAAGTGGTTCTGGCGTAGCCGGCAGGTCATTTTGCATGTCCGGCGGTGGTTCCGGCGAGTCGAGCCGGTGGTTCCAGCGTGTCCAGCAGGTGGTTCCGGTCTCTCCGGCAGGTGGTTCTGGCGTCTCCGGCACGAGGTTCTGGCACGTCTGAGAGTTGGTTCCGGCATGCCCGAGAGGTGATTCCAGAGTGTCCGCCAGGTGGTTCTGGCGTACCCGGCAGGTGATTTTGGCATGTCTGGCAGGTGTTTCTTGCAAGTCGAGCATTTGGCTCAGGCATGATCAGCAGGTGCTTCCGGCGTGTCCGGCCCGTGGTTCTGGTGTGTCTGAGAGCTGGTTCTGGCATGTCCGGCAGATGATTCCGGAGTGTCCACCAAGTGGTTGTGGCATACCCGGCAGGTGATTTTAGCGTGTCAGGTAGGTGGTTGCGGCGAGTCGAGTAGGTGGTTCCGGCGTGCTCGGCAGGTGGTTCAGGCGGGTCTGGCAGGTGTTTTCGGACTGTTCGGGGTGTGTTTCCGGCATCTCAGGCACATGGTTCTGGCACGTCTGATAGGTGGTTCCGGCCGGGCCGACAGGTGTTTCCATGGTGTCCGCCAAGTGGTTCTGGCATAGCTGGCAGGTGATGTTGGCGTGACCGGCAGGTGGTTCCAGCCAGCCCGGCAGGTGATTCCGAAGATTTCACCAAATGGTTGTGGCGTAGCCGGCAGGTGATTTTGGCGTGTCCAGCAGGTGGTTTTGGCGAGTCGAGCAGGTGGTTCTGGCGTGCTCGGCAGGTGCTTCCGGTGTCATTGGCATGTGGTTCCGGCATGTCTGAAAGGTGGTTCCGCCATGCCCGGCAGGTGATTCCGGAGTGTTTGCCAAGTGGTTCTGGCATAGCCGGCAGGTGATTTTGCATGTCCGGCAATGGTTCCGGCGAGTCGAGCCGGTGGTTCCGGAACGTCCGGCAGGTGGTTCCGACATGTCCGGCAAGTGGTTCCAGCATGTTTAGCACCTGGTTCCAGCATGCCCGGCAGGTGATTCCGGAGTGTCCGGCATGTGGTACTGGCACCTCTGAGAGGTGGTTCCGGCATGCCCGGCAGGTGATACCGGAGTGTCCGGCATTTGGTTCTGGCACCTCTGAGAGGTGGTTCCGGAATGCCTGGCATGTGATTCCGGAGTGTCTGCCGAGTGGTACTGGCGTAGCCGGCAGTTGATTTTGGCGTGTCCACTAGGTGGTTCTGGGGAGTGGAGCAGCTGGTTCCAGCATACTCGGCAGGTGGTACCGGCGTGTCCAGAACATGGTTCTGGCAAGTCTGAGAGGTGGTTCCGGCACGCCCGACAGGTGATTCCGGAGCATCCGCCAAGTGTTTCTGGCGTACCCGACAGGTGATTTTGGCATGTCCGACAGGTGTTTCTTGCGAGTCGAGCAGGTGGCTCAGGCATGCTCAGCTGGTGCTTCTGGCGTCCCTGGCACGTGGTTCTGGTGTCTCTGAGAGCTGGTTCTGGCATGTCCGGCAGATGATTCCGGAGTGTCCACCAAGTGGTTCTGGTAGACATGGCAGGTGATTTTGGCGTGTCAGGAAGGTGGTTCCGGCTAGTTGAGCAGGTGGATCAGGCATGCTCGCCAGGGGGTTCAGGCGGGTCTGGCAGGTGGTTTCGGTGTGTTCGGGGAGTGGTTCCGGCATCTCAGGCACATGGTTCTCGCACGTCTGAGAGGTGGTTCCGGCCGGCCCGACAGGTATTTCCGGAGTGTCCGCCAAGTGGTTCTGGCGTAGCTGAAAGGTGATGTTGGCGTGACCGGCACGTGGTTCCAGCCAGCCCCGCAGGTGATTCCGCAGTGTCTGCCGCGTGGTTCTGGCGTAGCCGACAGGTGATTTTTTCGCGTCCAGCAGGTGGTTCCGGCGAGCTCGGCAGGTGGTACCGGCGTGTCCGAAACATGGTTCTGGCACGTCTGAGAGATGGTTCCGGCATGCCCGGCAGGTGATTCCGGAGTGTCCGGCATGTGGTTCTGGCACCTCTGAGAGGTGGTTCCGGCATGCTCGGCAGGTGATACCGGAGTGTCCGGCATTTGGTTTTGGCACCTCTGAGAGGTGGTTCCGGAATGCCTGGCATGTGATTCCGGAGTGTCTGCCGAGTGGTTCTGGCGTATCCGGCAGTTGATTTTGGCGTGTCCACTATGTGGTTCTGGGGAGTGGAGCGGCTGGTTCCAGCATACTCGGCAGGTGGTACCGGCGTGTCCAGAACATGGTTATGGCAAGTCTGAGAGGTGGTTCCGGCACGCCCGACAGTTGATTCCACAGCGTCCGCCAAGTGTTTTTGACGTACCCGGCAGGTGATTTTGGCATGTCCGACAGGTGTTTCTTGCGAGTCGAGCAGGTGGCTCAGGCATGCTCAGCTGGTGCTTCCGGCGTCTCTGGCACGTGCTTCTGGTGTGTCTGAGAGCTGGTTCCGGCACGTCCGGCAGATGATTCCGGAGTGTCCACCAAGTGGTTCTGGTATACCTGGCAGGTGATTTTGGCGTGTCAGGAAGGTGGTTCAGGCTAGTTGAGCAGGTGGATCAGGCGTGCTCGCTAGGGGCTTCAGGCGGGTCTGGCAGGTGGTTTCGGTCTGTTCGGGGAGTGGTTCCGGCATCTCAGGCACATGGTTCTGGCACGTCTGAGAGGTGGTTCAAGCCAGCCCGGCAGGTGATTCCGGAGTGTCCGCCGCGTGGTTCTGGCGTAGCCGGCAGGTGATTTTGGCGTGTCCAGCAGGTGGTTCCGGCGAGCTCGGCTGGTGGTACCGGCGTGTCCGGAACATGGTTATGGCACGTCTGAGAGATGGTTCCGGCATGCCCGGCAGGTGATTCCGGAGTGTCCGGCATGTGGTTCTGGCACCTCTGAGAGGTGGTTCCGGCATGCCCGGCAGGTGGTTCCGGAGTGTCTGCCGAGTGGTTCTGGCGTAGCCGGCAGGTGATTCTGGCGTGTCCAGCGGGTGGTTCTGGGGAGTGTATCAGGTGGTTCCGGCATACTCGGCAGGTTGTAACGGCGTGTCCGGAACATGCTTCTGGCAAGTCTGAGAGGTGGTTCCGGCATGCCCGACAGGTGATTCCGGAGTGTTGGCCAAGTGGTTCTGGCGTCGCGGGCAGGTCATTTTGCATGTCCGGCGGTGGTTCCGGCGACTCGAGCCAGTGGTTACGGCGTGTCCAGCAGGTCGCTCCGGTCTGTCCGGCAGGTGGTTCTGGCGTGTCCGGCACGAGGTTCTGGCACGACTGAGATTTGGTTCTGGCATGCCCGGCAGGTGATTCCGGAGTGTCCGGCATGTGGTTCTGGCACCTCTGAGAGGTGGTTACGGCATGCCCGGCAGGTGATACCGGAGTGTTCACCAAGTGTTTCTGGCGTAGCCGACAGGTGATTTTGCATGTCCGGCAATGGTTCCGGCGAGTCGAGCCGGTGGTTCCGGAATGTCCGGCAGGTGGTTCCGGCATGTCCGGCAGGTGGTTCCGGCATGTCCAGCACGTGGTTCCAGCATGCCCGGCAGGTGATTCCGGAGTGTCCGGCATGTGGTTCTGGCACCTCTGAGAGGTGGTTCCGGCATGCCCGGCAGGTGATACCGGAGTCTCCGGCATTTGGTTCTGGCACCTCTGAGAGGTGGTTCCGGAATGCCTGGCCTGTGATTCCGGAGTGTCTGCCGAGTGGTTCTGGTGTAGCCGGCAGTTGATTTTGGCGTGTCCACTAGGTGGTTCTGGGGAGTGGATCAGCTGGTTCCGGCATACTCAGCAGGTGGTACCGGTGTGTCCGGAACATGGTTCTGGCAAGTCTGAGAGGTGGTTCCGGCACGCCCGACAGGTGATTCCGGAGCGTCCGCCAAGTGTTTCTGGCGTACCCGGCAGGTGATTTTGGCATGTCCGACAGGTGTATCTTGCGAGTCGAGCAGGTGGCTGAGGCATGCTCAGCTGGTGCTTCCGGCGTCTCTGGCACGTGGTTCTGGTGTGTCTGAGAGCTGGTTCTGGCATGTCCGGCAGATGATTCCGGAGTGTCCACCAAGTGGTTCTTGTATACCTGGCAGGTGATTTTGGCATGTCAGAAAGTTGGTTCCGGCTAGTTGAGCAGGTGGATCAGGCGTGCTCGCCAGGGGGTTCAGGCGGGTCTGGCAGGTGGTTTCGGTCTGTTCGGGGAGTGGTTCCGGCATCTCAGGCTCATGGTTCTGGCACGTCTGAGAGGTGGTTCCCGCCGGCCCGACAGGTGTTTCCATGGTGTCCGCCAAGTGGTTCTGGCATAGCTGGCAGGTGATGTTGGCGTGACCAGCACTTGGTTCCAGCCAGCCCGGCAGGTGATTCCGGAGTGTCTGCCGTGTGGTTTTGGCGTAGCTGGCAGGTGATTTTGGCGTGTCCAGCAGGTGGTTCCGGCGAGCTCGGTAGGTGGTACCAGCGTGTCCGAAACATGGTTCTGGCACGTCTGAGAGATGGTTCCGGCATGCGCAGCAGGTGATTCCGGAGTGTCCGGCATGTGGTTCTGGCACCTCTGAGAGGTGGTTCCGGCATGCCCGGCAGGTGGTTCCGGAGTGTCTGCCGAGTGGTTCTGGCGTAGTCGGCAGGTGAGTCTGGCGTGTCCAGCAGGTGGTTCTGGCTAGTGGATCAGGTGGTTCCGGCATACTCGGCAGGTGGTACCGGCGTGTCCGGAACATGGTTCTGGCAAGTCTGAGAGGCGGTTCCGGCATGCCCGACAGGTGATTCCGGAGTGTTCGCCAAGTGGTTCTGGCGTAGCCGGCAGGTCATTTTGCATGTCCGGCGGTGGTTCCGGCGACTCGAGCTGGTGGTTCCGGCGTGCTCGGCAGGTGGTTCAGGCGGGTCTGGCAGGTGGTTTCGGTCTGTTCGGGGTGTGGTTCCGGCATCTCAGGCACATGGTTCTGGCACGTCTGATAGGTGGTTCCGGCCGGCCCGACAGGTGTTTCCATGGTGTCCGCCAAGTGGTTCTGGCATAGCTGGCAGGTGATGTTGGCGTGACCGGCAGGTGGTTCCAGCCAGCCCGGCAGGTGATTCCGAAGTGTTCACCAAATGGTTGTGGCCTAGCCGGCAGGTGATTTCGGTGTGTCCAGCAGGTGGTTTTGGCGAGTCGAGCAGGTGGTTCTGGCGTGCCGGCTGGTGATACCGGAGTCTCCGGCATTTGGTTCTGGCACCTCTGAGAGGTGGTTCCGGAATGCCTGGCATGTGATTCCGGAGTTTCTGCCGAGTGGTTCTGGCATAGTCGGCAGGTGATTTTGGCGTGTCCAGAAGGTGGTTTTGGCAAGTCGAGCAGGTGGTTCTGGCGTGCTCGGCAGGTGCTTCCGGTGTCATTGGCATCTGGTTCCGGCATGTCTGAGAGCTGGTTCCGCCATGCCCGGCAGGTGATTCCGGAGTGTTCGCCAAGTGGTTCTGGCGTAGCCGGCAGGTGATTTTGCATGTCCGGCAATGGTTCCGGTGAGTCGAGCCGGTGGTTCCGGCATGTCCGGCAGGTGGTTCCGGCATGCCCGGCAGGTGATTCCGGAGTGTCTGGCATGTGGTTCTGGCACCTCTGAGAGGTGGTTCCGGCATGCCCGGCAGGTGATACCAGAGTGTTCGCCAAGTGGTTCTGGCGTAGCCGGCAGGTGATTTTGCATGTCCGGCAATGGTTCCGGCGAGTCGAGCCGGTGGTTCCGGCATGTCCGGCAGGTGGTTCCGGCATGCCCGGCAGGTGATTCCGGAGTGTCTGGCATGTGGTTCTGGCACCTCTGAGAGGTGGTTCCGGCATGCCCGGCAGGTGGTTCCGGAGTGTCTGCCGAGTGGTTCTGGCGTAGCCGGCAGGTGATTCTGGCGTGTCCAGCAGGTTGTTCTGGGGAGTGGATCAGGTGGTTCCGGCATACTCGGCAGGTGGTACCGGTGTGTCCGGAACATGGTTCTGGCAAGTCTGAGAGGTGGTTCTGGCATGCCCGACAGGTGATTCCGGAGTGTTCACCAAGTGGTTCTAGCGTAGCCGGCAGGTCATTTTGCATGTCCGGCGGTGGTTCCTGCGAGTCGAGCCGGTGGTTCCAGCGTGTCCAGCAGGTGGTTCCGGTCTCTCCGGCAGGTGGTTCTGGCGTCTCCGGCACGAGGTTCTGGCACGTCTGAGAGTTGGTTCCGTCATGCCCGACAGGTGATTCCAGAGTGTCCGCCAGGTGGTTCTGGCGTACCCGACAGGTGATTTTGGCATGTCCGACAGGTGTTTCTTGCAAGTCGAGCAGGTGGCTCAGGCATGCTCAGCTGGTGCTTCTGGCGTCTCTGGCACGTGGTTCTGGTGTGTCTGAGAGCTGGTTCTGGCATGTCCGGCAGATGATTCCGGAGTGTCCACCAAGTGGTTCTGGTGGACCTGGCAGGTGATTTTGGCGTGTCAGGAAGGTGGTTCCGGCTAGTTGAGCAGGTGGATCAGGCATGCTCGCCAGGGGGTTCAGGCGGGTCTGGCAGGTGGTTTCGGTCTGTTCGGGGAGTGGTTCCGGCATCTCAGGCTCATGGTTCTGGCACGTCTGAGATGTGGTTCCGGTCGGCCCTACAGCTGATTCCGGAGTGTCCGCCAAGTGGTTCCGGCGTAGCTGAAAGGTGATGTTGGCGTGACCGGCAGGTGGTTCCAGCCAGCCCGGCAGGTCATTACGGAGTGTCTGCTGAATGGTTCTGGCGTAGCCGGCAGGTGATTTTGGCGTGTCCAGCAGGTAGTTCCGGCGAGCTTGGCAGGTTGTACCGGCGTGTCCGGGACATGGTTCTGGCACGTCTGAGAGATGGTTCCGGCATGCCCGGCAGGTGATTCCGGAGTGTCCGGCATGTGGTTCTGGCACCTCTGAGAGGTGGTTCCGGCATGCCCGGCAGGTGGTTACGGAGTGTCTGCCGAGTGGTTCTGGCGTAGCCGGCAGGTGATTCTGGGGTGTCCAGCAGGTGGTTCTGGGGAGTGAATCAGGTGGTTCCGGCATACTCGGCAGGTGGTACTGGCGTGTCCGGAACATGGTTCTGGCAAGTCTGAGAGGTGGTTCCGGCAGGCCCGACAGGTGATTCCGGAGTGTTCGCCAAGTGGTTGAGGCGTACCCGGCAGGTGATTTTAGCGTGTCAGGTAGGTGGTTCCAGCGAGTCGAGTAGGTGGTTCCGGCGTGCTCGGCAGGTGGTTCAGGCGGGTCTGGAAGGTGGTTTCGGTCTGTTCGGGGTGTGGTTCCGGCATCTCAGGCACATGGTTCTGGCACGTCTGATAGGTGGTTCCGGCCGGCCCGACAGGTGTTTCCATGGTGTCCGCCAATTGGTTCTGGCATAGCTGGCAGGTGATGTTGGCGTGACCGGCAGGTGGTTCCAGCCAGCCCGGAGGGTGATTCCGGAGTGTCTGCCGCGTGGTTCTGGCGTAGCTGGCAGGTGATTTTGACGTGTCCAGCAGGTGGTTCCGGCGAGTTCGGCAGGTGGTACCGGCGTGTCCGGAACATGGTTCTGGCATGTCTGAGAGATGGTTCCGGCATGCCCGGCAGGTGATTCCGGAGTGTCCGGCATGTGGTTCTGGCACCTCTGAGAGGTGGTTCCGGCATGCCCGGCAGGTGGTTCCGGAGTGTCTGCCGAGTGGTTCTGGCGTAGCCGGCAGGTGATTCTGGCGTGTCCAGCAGGTTGTTCTGGGGAGTGGATCAGGTGGTTCCGGCATACTCGGCAGGTGGTACTGGTGTGTCCGGAACATGGTTCTGGCAAGTCTGAGAGGTGGTTCTGGCATGCCCGACAGGTGATTCCGGAGTGTTCGCCAAGTGGTTCTGGCGTAGCCGGCAGGTCATTTTGCATGTCCGGCGGTGGTTCCGGCGAGTCGAGCCGGTGGTTCCAGCGTGTCCAGCAGGTGGTTCCGGTCTCTCCGGCAGGTGGTTCTGGCGTCTCCGGCACGAGGTTCTGGCACGTCTGAGAGTTGGTTCCGGCATGCCCGAGAGGTGATTCCAGAGTGTCCGCCAGGTGGTTCTGGCGTACCCGGCAGGTGATTTTGGCATGTCTGGCAGGTGTTTCTTGCAAGTCGAGCATTTGGCTCAGGCATGATCAGCAGGTGCTTCCGGCGTGTCCGGCCCGTGGTTCTGGTGTGTCTGAGAGCTGGTTCTGGCATGTCCGGCAGATGATTCCGGAGTGTCCACCAAGTGGTTGTGGCATACCCGGCAGGTGATTTTAGCGTGTCAGGTAGGTGGTTGCGGCGAGTCGAGTAGGTGGTTCCGGCGTGCTCGGCAGGTGGTTCAGGCGGGTCTGGCAGGTGTTTTCGGACTGTTCGGGGTGTGTTTCCGGCATCTCAGGCACATGGTTCTGGCACGTCTGATAGGTGGTTCCGGCCGGGCCGACAGGTGTTTCCATGGTGTCCGCCAAGTGGTTCTGGCATAGCTGGCAGGTGATGTTGGCGTGACCGGCAGGTGGTTCCAGCCAGCCCGGCAGGTGATTCCGAAGATTTCACCAAATGGTTGTGGCGTAGCCGGCAGGTGATTTTGGCGTGTCCAGCAGGTGGTTTTGGCGAGTCGAGCAGGTGGTTCTGGCGTGCTCGGCAGGTGCTTCCGGTGTCATTGGCATGTGGTTCCGGCATGTCTGAAAGGTGGTTCCGCCATGCCCGGCAGGTGATTCCGGAGTGTTTGCCAAGTGGTTCTGGCATAGCCTGCAGGTGATTTTGCATGTCCGGCAATGGTTCCGGCGAGTCGAGCCGGTGGTTCCGGAACGTCCGGCAGGTGGTTCCGACATGTCCGGCAAGTGGTTCCAGCATGTTTAGCACCTGGTTCCAGCATGCCCGGCAGGTGATTCCGGAGTGTCCGGCATGTGGTACTGGCACCTCTGAGAGGTGGTTCCGGCATGCCCGGCAGGTGATACCGGAGTGTCCGGCATTTGGTTCTGGCACCTCTGAGAGGTGGTTCCGGAATGCCTGGCATGTGATTCCGGAGTGTCTGCCGAGTGGTACTGGCGTAGCCGGCAGTTGATTTTGGCGTGTCCACTAGGTGGTTCTGGGGAGTGGAGCAGCTGGTTCCAGCATACTCGGCAGGTGGTACCGGCGTGTCCAGAACATGGTTCTGGCAAGTCTGAGAGGTGGTTCCGGCACGCCCGACAGGGGATTCCGGAGCGTCCGCCAAGTGTTTCTGGCGTACCCGACAGGTGATTTTGGCATGTCCGACAGGTGTATCTTGCGAGTCGAGCAGGTGGCTCAGGCATGCTCAGCTGTTGCTTCCGGCGTCTCTGGCACGTGGTTCTGGTGTGTCTGAGAGCTGGTTCTGGCATGTCCGGCAGATGATTCCGGAGTGTCCACCAAGTGGTTCTGGTAGACCTGGCAGGTGATTTTGGCGTGTCAGGAAGGTGGTTCCGGCTAGTTGAGCAGGTGGATCAGGCATGCTCGCCAGGGGGTTCAGGCGGGTCTGGCAGGTGGTTTCGGTCTGTTCGGGGAGTGGTTCCGGCATCTCAGGCTCATGGTTCTGGCACGTCTGAGATGTGGTTCCGGTCGGCCCTACAGCTGATTCCGGAGTGTCCGCCAAGTGGTTCCGGCGTAGCTGAAAGGTGATGTTGGCGTGACCGGCAGGTGGTTCCAGCCAGCCCGGCAGGTCATTACGGAGTGTCTGCTGAATGGTTCTGGCGTAGCCGGCAGGTGATTTTGGCGTGTCCAGCAGGTAGTTCCGGCGAGCTTGGCAGGTTGTACCGGCGTGTCCGGGACATGGTTCTGGCACGTCTGAGAGATGGTTCCGGCATGCCCGGCAGGTGATTCCGGAGTGTCCGGCATGTGGTTCTGGCACCTCTGAGAGGTGGTTCCGGCATGCCCGGCAGGTGGTTACGGAGTGTCTGCCGAGTGGTTCTGGCGTAGCCGGCAGGTGATTCTGGGGTGTCCAGCAGGTGGTTCTGGGGAGTGAATCAGGTGGTTCTGGCATACTCGGCAGGTGGTACTGGCGTGTCCGGAACATGGTTCTGGCAAGTCTGAGAGGTGGTTCCGGCAGGCCCGACAGGTGATTCCGGAGTGTTCGCCAAGTGGTTGAGGCGTACCCGGCAGGTGATTTTAGCGTGTCAGGTAGGTGGTTCCAGCGAGTCGAGTAGGTGGTTCCGGCGTGCTCGGCAGGTGGTTCAGGCGGGTCTGGCAGGTGGTTTCGGTCTGTTCGGGGTGTGGTTCCGGCATCTCAGGCACATGGTTCTGGCACGTCTGATAGGTGGTTCCGGCCGGCCCGACAGGTGTTTCCATGGTGTCCGCCAATTGGTTCTGGCATAGCTGGCAGGTGATGTTGGCGTGACCGGCAGGTGGTTCCAGCCAGCCCGGAGGGTGATTCCGGAGTGTCTGCCGCGTGGTTCTGGCGTAGCTGGCAGGTGATTTTGACGTGTCCAGCAGGTGGTTCCGGCGAGTTCGGCAGGTGGTACCGGCGTGTCCGGAACATGGTTCTGGCATGTCTGAGAGATGGTTCCGGCATGCCCGGCAGGTGATTCCGGAGTGTCCGGCATGTGGTTCTGGCACCTCTGAGAGGTGGTTCCGGCATGCCCGGCAGGTGGTTCCGGAGTGTCTGCCGAGTGGTTCTGGCGTAGCCGGCAGGTGATTCTGGCGTGTCCAGCAGGTTGTTCTGGGGAGTGGATCAGGTGGTTCCGGCATACTCGGCAGGTGGTACTGGTGTGTCCGGAACATGGTTCTGGCAAGTCTGAGAGGTGGTTCTGGCATGCCCGACAGGTGATTCCGGAGTGTTCGCCAAGTGGTTCTGGCGTAGCCGGCAGGTCATTTTGCATGTCCGGCGGTGGTTCCGGCGAGTCGAGCCGGTGGTTCCGGCGTAGCCGGCCGTTGATTTTGGCGTGTCCACTAGGTGGTTCTGGGGAGTGGAGCAGCTGGTTCCGGCATACTCGGCAGGTGGTACCGCCGTGTCCAGAACACGGTTCTGGCAAGTCTGAGAGGTGGTTCCGGCACGCCCGGCAGGTGATTCCGGAGTGTCCGGCATGTGGTTCTGGCACCTCTGAGAGGTGGTTCCGGCATGCCCGGCAGGTGGTTCTGGAGTGTCTGCCGATTGGTTCTGGCGTAGCCGGCAGGTGATTTTGCATGTCCGGCAATGGTTCCGGCGAGTCGAGCCGGTCGTTCCGGCATGTCCAGCAAGTGCTTCCAGCTTGCCCGGCAGGTGATTCCGGAGTGTCCAGCATGTGGTTCTGGCACCTCTGACAGGTGGTTCCGGCATGCCCGGCAGGAGATTCCGGAGAGTCCGCCACGTGGTTCTGGCGTACCCGGAGGTCGATTTTGGCGTGTCCACTGGTGGTTCTGGGGAGTGCATCAGCTGCTTCCGGCATACTCGGCAGGTGGTACCGGCGTGTCCAGAACATGGTTCTGGCAAGTCTGAGAGGTGGTTCCGGCACGCCCGACAGGTGATTCCGGAGCGTCCGCCAAGTGTTTCTGGCGTACCCGGCAGGTGATTTTGGCATGTCCGACAGGTGTTTCTTGCGAGTCGAACAGGTGGCTCAGGCATTCTCAGCTGGTGCTTCCGGCGTCTCTGGCACGTGGTTCTGGTGTCTCTGAGAGCTGGTTCTGGCATGTCCGGCAGATGATTCCGGAGTGTCCACCAAGTGGTTGTGGTATACCTGGCAGGTGATTTTGACGTGTCAGGAATGTGGTTCCGGCTTGTTGAGCAGGTGGATCAGGCGTGCTCGACAGTGGGTTCAGGCGGGTCTGGAAGTTGGTTTCGGTCTGTTCGGGGAGTGGTTCCAGCATCTCAGGCTCATGGTTCTGGCACGTCTGAGAGGTGGTTGCGGCCGGCCAGACAGGTGTTTCCATGGTGTCCGCCAAGTGGTTCCGGCACAGCTGGCAGGTGATGTTGGCGTGACCAGCAGGTGGTTCCAGCAAGCCCGGCAGGTGATTCCGAAGAGTTCACCAAATGGTTGTGGCGTAGCCGGCAGGTGATTTTGGCGAGTCCAGCAGGTGGTTTTGGCGAGTCGAGCAGGTGGTTCTGGCGTGCTCGGCAGGTGCTTCCGGTGTCATTGGCATGTGGTTCCGGCATGTCTGAGAGGTGGCTCCGGTATGCCCGGCAGGTGGTTCCGGAGAGTCTGCCGAGTGGTTCTGGAGCCAGCCCGGCAGGTGATTCCGAAGAGTTCACCAAATAGTTGTGGCGTAGCCGGCAGGTTATTTTGACGTGTCAGGAAGGTGGTTCCGGCTAGTTGAGCAGGTGGATCAGGCGTGCTCGCCAGTGGGTTCAGGAGGGTATGGCAGGTGGTTTCGGTCTTTTCGGGGAGTGGTTCCGGCATCTCAGGCACATGGTTCTGGCACGTCTGAGAGGTGGTTCCGGCCGGCCGGAGAGGTGTTTCCGGAGTGTCCGCCAAGTCGTTCCGGCGTAGCTGAAAGGTGATGTTGGCGTGACCGGCAGGTGGTTCCAGCCAGCCCGGCAGGTGATTCCGGAGTGTCTGCCGTGTGGTTCTGGCGTAGCTGGCAGGTGATTTTGGCGTGTCCAGCAGGTGGTTCCGGCGAGCTCGGCAGGTGGTACCGGCGTGTCCGAAACATGGTTCTGGCACATCTGAGAGATGGTTCCGGCATGCCCGGCTGGTGATTCCAGAGTGTCCGGCATGTGGTTCTGGCACCTCTGAGAGGTGGTTCCGGCATGCCCGGTAGGTGGTTCCGGAGTGTCTGCCGAGTGGTTCTGGCGTAGCCGGCAGGTGATTCTGGCGTGTCCAGCAGGTGGTTCTGGGGAGTTTATCAGGTGGTTCCGGCATACTCGGCAGGTGGTACCGGCGTGTCCGGAACATGGTTCTCGCAAGTCTGAGAGGTGGTTCCGGCATGCCAGACAGGTGATTCCGGGGTGTTCGCCAAGTGGTTCTGGCGTAGCCGGCAGGTCATTTTGCATGTCCGGCGGTGGTTCCGGCGAGTCGAGCCGGTGGTTCCAGCGTAGCCGGCCGTTGATTTTGGCGTGTCCACTAGGTGGTTCTGGGGAGTGGATCAGCTGGTTCCGGCATACTCGGCAGGTGGTACCGCCGTGTCCAGAACACAGTTCTGGCAAGTCTGAGAGGTGGTTCCGGCACGCCCGACAGGTGATTCCGGAGTGTACGCCAAGTGGTTCTGGCGTCGCGGGCAGGTCATTTTGCATTTCCGGCGGTGGTTCCGGCGACTCGAGCCAGTGGTTCCGGCGTGTCCAGCAGGTCGCTCCGGTCTGTCCGGCATGTGGTTCTGGCGTGTCCGGCACGAGGTTCTGGCACGTCTGAGAGTTGGTTCTGGCATGCCCGGCAGGTGATTCCGGAGTGTCCGGCATGTGGTTCTGGCACCTCTGAGAGGTGGTTACGGCATGCCCGGCAGGTGATACCGGAGTGTTCACCAAGTGTTTCTGGCGTAGCCGACAGGTGATTTTGCATGTCCGGCAATGGTTCCGGCGAGTCGAGCCGGTGGTTCCGGAATGTCCGGCAGGTGGTTCCGGCATGTCCGGCAGGTGGTTCCGGCATGTCCAGCACGTGGTTCCAGCATGCCCGGCAGGTGATTCCGGAGTGTCTGGCATGTGGTTCTGGCACCTCTGAGAGGTGGTTCCGGCATGCCCGGCAGGTGGTTCCGGAGTGTCTGCCGAGTGGTTCTGGCGTAGTCAGCTGGTGATTCTGGCGTGTCCAGCAGGTGGTTCTGGCTAGTGGATCAGGTGGTTCTTTCATACTCGGCAGGTGGTACCTGCGTGTCCGGAACATGGTTCTGGCAAGTCTGAGAGGCGGTTCCGGCATGCCCGACAGGTGATTCCAGAGTGTTCGCCAAGTGGTTCTGGCGTAGCCGGCAGGTCATTTTGCATGTCCGGCGGTGGTTCCAGCGACTCGAGCCGGTGGCTCCGGCGTGCTCGGCAGGTCGTTCAGGCGGGTCTGGCAGGTGGTTTCGGTCTGTTCGGGGTGTGGTTCCGGCATGTCAGGCACATGGTTCTGGCACGTCTGATAGGTGGTTCCGGCCGGCCCGACAGTTGTTTCCATGGTGTCCGCCAAGTGGCTCTGGCATAGCTGGCAGGTGATGTTGGCGTGACCGGCAGGTGGTTCCAGCCAGCCCGGCAGGTGATTCCGAAGTGTTCACCAAATGGTTGTGGCCTAGCCGGCAGGTGATTTCGGCGTGTCCAGCAGGTGGTTTTGGGGAGTCGAGCAGGTGGTTCTGGCGTGCCGGCTGGTGATACCGGAGTCTCCGGCATTTGGTTCTGGCACCTCTAAGAGGTGTTTCCGGAATGCCTGGCATGTGATTCCGGAGTTTCTGCCGAGTGGTTATGGCATAGTCGGCAGGTGATTTTGGCGTGTCCAGAGGGTGGTTTTGGCGAGTCGAGCAGGTGGTTCTGGCGTGCTCGGCAGCTGCTTCCGGTGTCATTGGCATCTGGTTCCGGCATGTCTGAGAGGTGGTTCCGCCATGCCCGGCAGGTGATTCCGGAGTGTTCGCCAAGTGGTTCTGGCGTAGCCGGCAGGTGATTTTGCATGTCCGGCAATGGTTCCGGCGAGTCGAGCCGGTGGTTCCGGCATGTCCGGCAGGTGGTTCCGGCATGCCCGGCAGGTGATTCCGGAGTGTCTGGCATGTGGTTCTGGCACCTCTGAGAGGTGGTTCCGGCATGCCCGGCAGGTGATACCAGAGTGTTCGCCAAGTGGTTCTGGCGTAGCCGGCAGGTGATTTTGCATGTCCGGCAATGGTTCCGGCGTGTCGAGCCGGTGGTTCCGGAATGTCCGGCAGGTTTTTCCGGCATGTCCGGCAGGTGGTTCCGGCATGTCCAGCACGTGGTTCCAGCATGCCCGGCAGGTGATTCCGGAGTGTCCGGCATGTGGTTCTGGCACCTCTGAGAGGTGGTTCCGGCATGCCCGGCAGGTGATACCGGAGTGTCCGGCATTTGGTTCTGGCACCTCTGAGAAGTGGTTCCGGAATGCCTGGCCTGTGATTCCGGAGTGTCTGCCGAGTGGTTCTGGCATAGCCGGCAGTTGATTTTGGCGTGTCCACTAGGTGGTTCTGGGGAGTGGAGCAGCTGGTTCCGGCATACTCGGCAGGTGGTACCTGATTTTGGCGTGTCCAGCAGGTGGTTTCGGCGAGCTCGGCTGGTGGTACCGGCGTGTCCAGAACATGGTTCTGGCAAGTCTGAGAGGTGGTTCCGGCACGCCCGACAGGTGATTCTGGAGTGTAGGCCAAGTGTTTCTGGCGTACCCGGCAGGTGATTTTGGCATGTCCGACAGGTGTTTCTTGCGAGTCGAGCAGGTGGCTCAGGCATGCTCAGCTGGTGCTTCCGGCGTCTCTGGCACGTGGTTCTGGTGTGTCTGAGTGCTGGTTCTGGCATGTCCGGCAGATGATTCCGGAGTGTCCACCAAGTGGTTCTGGTATAACTGGCAGGTGATTTTGGCGTGTCAGGAAGGTGGTTCCGGCTAGGTGAGCAGGTGGATCAGGCGTGTTCGCCAGGGGGTTTAGGCGGGTCTAACAGGTGTTTTCGGTCTGTTCGGGGAGTGGTTCCGGCATCTCAGGCACATGGTTCTGGCACGTCTGATAGGTGGTACCGGCCGGCCCGACAGGTGTTTCCATGGTGTCCGCCAAGTGGTTCTGGCATAGCTGGCAGGTGATGTTGGCGTGACCGGCAGGCGGTTCCAGCCAGCCCGGCAGGTGATTCCGAAGAGTTCACCAAATGGTTGTGGCGTAGCCGGCAGGTGATTTTGGCGTGTCCAGCAGGTGGTTTTGGCGAATCGAGCAGGTGGTTCTGGCGTGCTCGGCAGGTGCTTCCGGTGTCATTGGCATGTGGTTCCGGCATGTCTGAGAGGTGGTTCCGGCATGCCCGGAAGGTGATTCTGGAGTGTTCGCCAAGTGGTTCTGGCGTAGCCGGCAGGTGATTTTGCGTGTCCGGCAATGGTTCCGGCGAGTCGAGCCGGTGGTTCCGGCATGTCCGGCAGGTGGTTCCGGCATGCCCGGCAGGTGATTCCGGAGTGTCCGGCATGTGGTTCTGGCACCTCTGAGAGGTGGTTCCGGCATGCCCGGCAGGTGATACCGGAGTCTCCGGCATTTGGATCTGGCACCTCTGAGAGGTGGTTCCGGCATGCCCGGCAGGTGGTTCCGGAGTGTCTGCCGAGTGGTTCTGGCGTAGTCAGCTGGTGATTCTGGCGTGTCCAGCAGGTGGTTCTGGCTAGTGGATCAGGTGGTTCTTTCATACTCGGCAGGTGGTACCTGCGTGTCCGGAACATGGTTCTGGCAAGTCTGAGAGGCGGTTCCGGCATGCCCGACAGGTGATTCCAGAGTGTTCGCCAAGTGGTTCTGGCGTAGCCGGCAGGTCATTTTGCATGTCCGGCGGTGGTTCCAGCGACTCGAGCCGGTGGCTCCGGCGTGCTCGGCAGGTGCTTCCGGTGTGATTGGCATGTGTTTCCGGCACGTCTGAGAGGTGGTTCCGCCATGCCCGGCAGGTGTTTCTGGAGTGTTCGCCAAGTGGTTCTGGCGTAGCCGGCAGGTGATTTTGCATGTCCGGCAATGGTTCCGGCGAGTCGAGCCGGTGGTTCCGGCATGTCCGGCAGGTGGTTCCGGCATGGCCGGCAGGTGATTCCGGAGTGTCCGGCATGTGGTTCTGGCACCTCTGAGAGGTGGTTCCGGCATGCCCGGCAGTTGGTTGCGGAGTGTCTGCCGAGCGGTTCTGGAGTAGCCGGCAGGTGATTCTGGCGTATCCAGCAGGTGGTTCTGGGGAGTGGATCAGGTGGTTCCGGCATACTCGGCAGGTGGTACCGGCGTGTCCAGAACATGGTTCTGGCAAGTCTGAGAGGTGGTTCCGGCACGCCCGACAGGTGATTCCGGAGCGTCCGCCAAGTGTTTCTGGCGTACCCGGCAGGTGTTTTTCGCCTGTCCGACAGGTGTATCTTGCGAGTCGAGCAGGTGGCTGAGGCATGCTCAGCTGGTGCTTCCGGCGTCTCTGGAACGTGGTTCTGGTCTGTCTGAGAGCTGGTTCTGGCATCTCCGGCAGATGATTCCGGAGTGTCCACCAAGTGGTTCTTGTATACCTGGCAGGTGATTTTGGCATGTCAGGAAGTTGGTTCCGGCTAGTTGAGCAGGTGGATCAGGCGTGCTCGCCAGGGGGTTCAGGCGCGTCTGGCAGGTGGTTTCGGTCTGTTCGGGGAGTGGTTCCGGCATGTCAGGCACATGGTTCTGGCACGTCTGAGAGGTGGTTGCGGCCGGCCGGAGAGGTGTTTCCGGAGTGTCCGCCAAGTCGTTCCGGCGTAGCTGAAAGGTGATGTTGGCGTGACCGGCAGGTGGTTCCAGCCAGCCCGGCAGGTGATTCCGGAGTGTCTGCCGTGTGGTTCTGGCGTAGCTGGCAGGTGATTTCGGCGTGTCCAGCATGTGGTTCCGGCGAGCTCGGCAGGTGGTACCAGCATGTCCGGAACATGGTTCTGGCACGTCTGAGAGATGGTTCCGTCATGCCCAGCAGGTGATTCCGCAGTGTCCGTCATGTGGTTCTGGCACCTCTTAGAGCTGGTTCCGGCATGCCCGGCAGGTGATTCCGGAGTGTCCGGCATGTGGTTCTGGCACCTCTGAGAGGTGGTTCCGGCATGCCCGGCAGGTGGTTCCGGAGTGTCTGCCGAGTGGTTCTGGAGTAGCCGGCAGGTGATTTTGGCGTGTCCAGCAGGTGGTTTTGGCGAGTCGAGCAGGTGGTTCTGGCGTGCTCGGCAGGTGCTTCCGGTGTCATTGGCATGTGGTTCCGGCATGTCTGAGAGGTGGTTCCGCCATGCCCGGCAGGTGTTTCTGGAGTGTTCGCCAAGTGGTTCTGGCGTAGCCGGCAGGTGATTTTGCATGTCCGGCAATGGTTCCGGCGAGTCGAGCCGGTGGTTCCGGCATGTCCGGCAGGTGGTTCCGGCATGCCCGGCAGGTGATTCCGGAGTGTCCGGCATGTGGTTCTGGCACCTCTGAGAGGTGGTTCCGGCATGCCCGGCAGGTGATACCGGAGTGTTCGCCAAGTGGTTCTGGCATAGCCGGCAGGTGATTTTGCATGTCCGGCAATGGTTCCGGCGAGTCGAGCCGGTGGTTCCTGCATGTCCGGCAGGTGGTTCCGGCATGCCCGGCAGGTGATTCCGGTGTGTCCGGCATGTGGTTCTGGTACATCTGAGAGGTGGTTCCGGCATGCCCGGCAGGTGATACCTGAGTGTCCGGCATTTGGTTCTGGCACCTCTCAGAGGTGGTTCCGGAATGCCTGGCATGTGATTCCGGAGTGTCTGCCGAGTGGTTCTGGCGTAGCCGGCAGTTGATTTTGGCGTGTCCACTAGGTGGTTCTGGGGAGTGGATCAGCTGGTTCCGGCATACTCGGCAGGTGGTACCGGCGTGTCCAGAACATGGTTCTGGCAAGTCTGAGAGGTGGTTCCGGCACGCCCGACAGGTGATTCCGGAGCGTCCGCCAAGTGTTTCTGGCGTACCCGGCAGGTGTTTTTCGCCTGTCCGACAGGTGTATCTTGCGAGTCGAGCAGGTGGCTGAGGCATGCTCAGCTGGTGCTTCCGGCGTCTCTGGAACGTGGTTCTGGTGTGTCTGAGAGCTGGTTCTGGCATCTCCGGCAGATGATTCCGGAGTGTCCACCAAGTGGTTCTTGTATACCTGGCAGGTGATTTTGGCATGTCAGGAAGTTGGTTCCGGCTAGTTGAGCAGGTGGATCAGGCGTGCTCGCCAGGGGGTTCAGGCGGGTCTGGCAGGTGGTTTCGGTCTGTTCGGGGAGTGGTTCCGGCATCTCAGGCACATGGTTCCGGCACGTCTGTGAGGTGGTTCCGGCCGGCCCGACAGGTGTTTCCATGGTGTCCGCCAGGTGGTTCTGGCATAGCTGGCAAGTGATGTTGGCGTGACCGGCAGGTGGTTCCAGCCAGCCCGGTAGGTGATTCCGGAGTGTTCGCCAAGTGGTTCTGGCGTAGCCGGCAGGTGATTTTGCATGTCCGGCAATGGTTCCGGCGAGTCGAGCCGGTGGTTCCGACATCTCCGGCAGGTGGTTCCGGCATGCCCGGCAGGTGATTCCGGAGTGTCCGGCATGTGGTTCTGGCACCTCTGAGAGGTGTTTCCGGCATGCCCGGCAGGTGATACCGGAGTGTCCGGCATTTGGTTCTCACACCTCTGAGAGGTGGTTCCGGAATGCCTGGCATGTGATTCCCGAGTGTCTGCCGAGTGGTTCTGGCGTAGCCGGCAGGTGATTTTGGCGTGTCCACTAGGTCGTTCTGGGGAGTGGATCAGCTGGTTCCGGCATACTCGGCAGGTGCTACCGGCGTGTCCAGAACATGGTTCTGGCAAGTCTGAGAGGTGGTTCCGGCACGCCCGACAGGTGATTCCGGAGCGTCCGCCAAGTGTTTCTGGCGTACCCTGCAGGTGATTTTGGCATGTCCGACAGGTGTATCTTGCGAGTCGAGCAGGTGGCTGAGGCATGCTCAGCTGGTGCTTCCGGCGTCTCTGGCACGTGGTTCTGGTGTGTCTGAGAGCTGGTTCTGGCATGTCCGGCAGATGATTCCGGAGTGTCCACCAAGTGGTTCTGGTATACCTGGCAGGTGATTTTGGCGTGTCAGGAAGTTGGTTCCGGCTATTTGAGCAGGTGGATGAGGCATGCTCGCCAGTGGGTTCAGGCGGGTCTGGCAGGTGGTTTCGGTGTGTTCGGGGAGTGGTTCCGGCATCTCCGGCTCATGGTTCTGTCAAGTCTGAGAGGTGGTTCCGGCCGGCCCGACAGGTGTTTCCATGGTGCCCGCCAAGTTTTTCTGGCATAGCTGGCAGATGATGTTGGCGTGACCAGCAGGTGGTTCCAGCAAGCCCGGCAGGTGATTCCGAAGAGTTCACCAAATGGTTGTGGCGTAGCCGGCAGGTGATTTTGGCGTGTCCAGCAGGTGGTTTTGGCGAGTCGAGCATGTGGTTCTGGCGTGCTCGGCAGGTGCTTCCGGTGTCATTGGCATGTGGTTCCAGCATGTCTGAGAGGTGGTTCCGGTATGCCCGGCAGGTGGTTCCGGAGTGTCTGCAGAGTGGTTCTGGAGCCAGCCCGGCAGGTGATCCCGAAGAGTTCAGTAAATGGTTGTGGCGTAGCCGGCAGGTGATTTTGGCGTGTCCAGCAGGTGGTTTTGGCGAGTCGAGCAGGTGGTTCTGTCGTGCTCGGCAGGTGCTTCCGGTGTCATTGGCATCTGGTTCCAGCATGTCTGAGAGGTGGTTCCGCCATGCCCGGCAGGTGATTCCGGAGTTTTCGCCAAGTGGTTCTGGCATAGCCGGCAGGTGATTTTGCATGTCCGGCAATGTTTCCGGCGACTCGAGCCGGTGGTTCCGGCATGTCCGGCAGGTGGTTCCGGCATGCCCGGCAGGTGATTCCGGAGTGTCCGGCATGTGGTTCTGGCACCTCTGAGAGGTGGTTCCGGCATGCCCGGCAGGTGGTTCCGGAGTGTCTGCCGTGTGGTTCTGGGATAGTCGGCAGGTGATTCTGGCGTGTCCAGCAGGTGGTTCTGGGGAGTGGATCAGGTGGTTCCGGCATACTCGGCAGGTGGTACCGGCGTGTCCGGAACATGCTTCTGGCATGTCTGAGAGGAGGTTCCGGCATGCCCGACAGGTGATTCCGGAGTGTTCGCCAAGTGGTTCTGGCGTAGCAGGCAGGTGATTTTGCATGTCCGGCAATTGTTCCGGCGAGTCCAGCCGGTGGTTCCGACATGTCCGGAAGGTGATTCTGGCATGCCCGGCAGGTGATTCCGGAGTGTCCGGCATGTGGTTCTGGCCCCTCTGAGAGGTGATTCCGGCATGCCCGGCAGGTGATACCGGAGTGTCCGGCATTTGGTTCTGGCACCTCTGAGAGGTGGTTCCGGAATGCCTGGCCTGTGATTCCGGAGTGTCTGCCGAGTGGTTCTGGCGTAGCCGGCAGTTGATTTTGGCGTGTCCACTAGGTGGTTCTGGGGAGTGGAGCAGCTGGTTCCGGAATACTCGGCAGGTGGTACCTGATTTTGGCGTGTCCAGCAGGTGGTTTCGGCGAGCTCGGCTGGTGGTACCGGCGTGTCCAGAACATGGTTCTGGCAAGTCTGAGAGGTGGTTCCGGCACGCCCGACAGGTGATTCTGGAGTGTAGGCCAAGTGTTTCTGGCGTACCCGGCAGGTGATTTTGGCATGTCCGACAGGTGTTTCTTGCGAGTCGAGCAGGTGGCTCAGGCATGCTCAGCTGGTGCTTCCGGCGTCTCTGGCACGTGGTTCTGGTGTGTCTGAGTGCTGGTTCTGGCATGTCCGGCAGATGATTCCGGAGTGTCCACCAAGTGGTTCTGGTAGACCTGGCAGGTGATTTTCGCGTGTCAGGAAGGTGGTTCCGGCTAGGTGAGCAGGTGGATCAGGCGTGCTCGCCAGGGGGTTCAGGCGCGTCTGGCAGGTGGTTTCGGTCTGTTCGGGGAGTGGTTCCGGCATGTCAGGCACATGGTTCTGGCACGTCTGAGAGGTGGTTGCGGCCGGCCGGAGAGGTGTTTCCGGAGTGTCCGCCAAGTCGTTCCGGCGTAGCTGAAAGGTGATGTTGGCGTGACCGGCAGGTGGTTCCAGCCAGCCCGGCAGGTGATTCCGGAGTGTCTGCCGTGTGGTTCTGGCGTAGCTGGCAGGTGATTTCGGCGTGTCCAGCATGTTCTTCCGGCGAGCTCGGCAGGTGGTACCAGCATGCCCGGAACATGGTTCTGGCACGTCTGAGAGATGGTTCCGTCATGCCCAGCAGGTGATTCCGCAGTGTCCGTCATGTGGTTCTGGCACCTCTGAGAGCTGGTTCCGGCATGCCCGGCAGGTGATTCCGGAGTGTCCGGCATGTGGTTCTGGCACCTCTGAGAGGTGGTTCCGGCATGCCCGGCAGGTGGTTCCGGAGTGTCTGCCGAGTGGTTCTGGAGTAGCCGGCAGGTGATTTTGGCGTGTCCAGCAGGTGGTTTTGGCGAGTCGAGCAGGTGGTTCTGGCGTGCTCGGCAGGTGCTTCCGGTGTCATTGGCATGTGGTTCCGGCATGTCTGAGAGGTGGTTCCGCCATGCCCGGCAGGTGTTTCTGGAGTGTTCGCCAAGTGGTTCTGGCGTAGCCGGCAGGTGATTTTGCATGTCCGGCAATGGTTCCGGCGAGTCGAGCCGGTGGTTCCGGCATGTCCGGCAGGTGGTTCCGGCATGCCCGGCAGGTGATTCCGGAGTGTCCGGCATGTGGTTCTGGCACCTCTGAGAGGTGGTTCCGGCATGCCCGGCAGGTGATACCGGAGTGTTCGCCAAGTGGTTCTGGCATAGCCGGCAGGTGATTTTGCATGTCCGGCAATGGTTCCGGCGAGTCGAGCCGGTGGTTCCTGCATGTCCGGCAGGTGGTTCCGGCATGCCCGGCAGGTGATTCCGGTGTGTCCGGCATGTGGTTCTGGTACATCTGAGAGGTGGTTCCGGCATGCCCGGCAGGTGATACCTGAGTGTCCGGCATTTGGTTCTGGCACCTCTCAGAGGTGGTTCCGGAATGCCTGGCCTGTGATTCCGGAGTGTCTGCCGAGTGGTTCTGGCGTAGCCGGCAGTTGATTTTGGCGTGTCCACTAGGTGGTTCTGGGGAGTGGATCAGCTGGTTCCGGCATACTCGGCAGGTGGTACCGGCGTGTCCAGAACATGGTTCTGGCAAATCTGAGAGGTGGTTCCGGCACGCCCGACAGGTGATTCCGGAGCGTCCGCCAAGTGTTTCTGGCGTACCCGGCAGGTGTTTTTCACCTGTCCGACAGGTGTATCTTGCGAGTCGAGCAGGTGGCTGAGGCATGCTCAGCTGGTGCTTCCGGCGTCTCTGGAACGTGGTTCTGGTGTGTCTGAGAGCTGGTTCTGGCATCTCCGGCAGATGATTCCGGAGTGTCCACCAAGTGGTTCTTGTATACCTGGCAGGTGATTTTGGCATGTCAGGAAGTTGGTTCCGGCTAGTTGAGCAGGTGGATCAGGCGTGCTCGCCAGGGGGTTCAGGCGGGTCTGGCAGGTGGTTTCGGTCTGTTCGGGGAGTGGTTCCGGCATCTCAGGCACATGGTTCCGGCACGTCTGTGAGGTGGTTCCGGCCGGCCCGACAGGTGTTTCCATGGTGTCCGCCAGGTGGTTCTGGCATAGCTGGCAAGTGATGTTGGCGTGACCGGCAGGTGGTTCCAGCCAGCCCGGTAGGTGATTCCGGAGTGTTCGCCAAGTGGTTCTGGCGTAGCCGGCAGGTGATTTTGCATGTCCGGCAATGGTTCCGGCGAGTCGAGCCGGTGGTTCCGACATCTCCGGCAGGTGGTTCCGGCATGCCCGGCAGGTGATTCCGGAGTGTCCGGCATGTGGTTCTGGCACCTCTGAGAGGTGTTTCCGGCATGCCCGGCAGGTGATACCGGAGTGTCCGGCATTTGGTTCTCACACCTCTGAGAGGTGGTTCCGGAATGCCTGGCATGTGATTCCCGAGTGTCTGCCGAGTGGTTCTGGCGTAGCCGGCAGGTGATTTTGGCGTGTCCACTAGGTCGTTCTGGGGAGTGGATCAGCTGGTTCCGGCATACTCGGCAGGTGCTACCGGCGTGTCCAGAACATGGTTCTGGCAAGTCTGAGAGGTGGTTCCGGCACGCCCGACAGGTGATTCCGGAGCGTCCGCCAAGTGTTTCTGGCGTACCCTGCAGGTGATTTTGGCATGTCCGACAGGTGTATCTTGCGAGTCGAGCAGGTGGCTGAGGCATGCTCAGCTGGTGCTTCCGGCGTCTCTGGCACGTGGTTCTGGTGTGTCTGAGAGCTGGTTCTGGCATGTCCGGCAGATGATTCCGGAGTGTCCACCAAGTGGTTCTGGTATACCTGGCAGGTGATTTTGGCGTGTCAGGAAGTTGGTTCCGGCTATTTGAGCAGGTGGATGAGGCATGCTCGCCAGTGGGTTCAGGCGCGTCTGGCAGGTGGTTTCGGTGTGTTCGGGGAGTGGTTCCGGCATCTCCGGCTCATGGTTCTGTCAAGTCTGAGAGGTGGTTCCGGCCGGCCCGACAGGTGTTTCCATGGTGCCCGCCAAGTTTTTCTGGCATAGCTGGCAGATGATGTTGGCGTGACCAGCAGGTGGTTCCAGCAAGCCCGGCAGGTGATTCCGAAGAGTTCACCAAATGGTTGTGGCGTAGCCGGCAGGTGATTTTGGCGTGTCCAGCAGGTGGTTTTGGCGAGTCGAGCATGTGGTTCTGGCGTGCTCGGCAGGTGCTTCCGGTGTCATTGGCATGTGGTTCCAGCATGTCTGAGAGGTGGTTCCGGTATGCCCGGCAGGTGGTTCTGGAGTGTCTGCAGAGTGGTTCTGGAGCCAGCCCGGCAGGTGATCCCGAAGAGTTCAGTAAATGGTTGTGGCGTAGCCGGCAGGTGATTTTGGCGTGTCCAGCAGGTGGTTTTGGCGACTCGAGCAGGTGGTTCTGTCGTGCTCGGCAGGTGCTTCCGGTGTCATTGGCATCTGGTTCCAGCATGTCTGAGAGGTGGTTCCGCCATGCCCGGCAGGTGATTCCGGAGTTTTCGCCAAGTGGTTCTGGCATAGCTGGCAGGTGATTTTGCATGTCCGGCAATGGTTCCGGCGACTCGAGCCGGTGGTTCTGGCATGTCCGGCAGGTGGTTCCGGCATGCCCGGCAGGTGATTCCGGAGTGTCCGGCATGTGGTTCTGGCACCTCTGAGAGGTGATTCCGGCATGCCCGGCAGGTGATACCGGAGTGTCCGGCATTTGGTTCTGGCACCTCTGAGAGGTGGTTCCGGAATGCCTGGCCTGTGATTCCGGAGTGTCTGTCGAGTGGTTCTGGCGTAGCCGGCAGTTGATTTTGGCGTGTCCACTAGGTGGTTCTGGGGAGTGGAGCAGCTGGTTCCGGAATACTCGGCAGGTGGTACCTGATTTTGGCGTGTCCAGCAGGTGGTTTCGGCGAGCTCGGCAGGTGGTACCGGCGTGTCCAGAACATGGTTCTGGCAAGTCTGAGAGGTGGTTCCGGCACGCCCGACAGGTGATTCTGGAGTGTAGGCCAAGTGTTTCTGGCGTACCCGGCAGGTGATTTTGGCATGTCCGACAGGTGTTTCTTGCGAGTCGAGCAGGTGGCTCAGGAATGCTCAGCTGGTGCTTCCGGCGTCTCTGGCACGTGGTTCTGGTGTGTCTGAGTGCTGGTTCTGGCATGTCGGGCAGATGATTCCGGAGTGTCCACCAAGTGGTTCTGGTAGACCTGGCAGGTGATTTTCGCGTGTCAGGAAGGTGGTTCCAGCTAGGTGAGCAGGTGGATCAGGCGTGTTCGCCAGGGTGTTCAGGCGGGTCTAACAGGTGTTTTCGGTCTGTTCGGGGAGTGGTTCCGGCATCTCAGGCACATGGTTCTGGCACGTCTGAGAGGTGGTTCCGGCCGGCCCTACAGGTGTTTCCGGAGTGTCCGCCAAGTGGTTCTGGTGTAGCTGAAAGGTTATGTTTGCATGAACCGCAGGTGGTTCCAGCCAGCCCGGCAGGTGATTCCGGAGTGTCTGCCGAGTGGTTCTGGCGTAGCCGGCAGGTGATTTTGGCGTGTCCAGCAGGTGGTTCCGGGGAGCTCGGCAGGTGGTACCGGAGTGTCGGGAACATGGTTCTGGCACGTCTGAGAGATGGTTCCGGCATGCCCGGCAGGTGATTCCGGAGTGTCCGGCATGTGGTTCTGGCACCTCTGAGAGGTGGTTCCGGCATGCCCGGCAGGTGGTTCCGGAGTGTCTGCCGAGTGGTTCTGGCGTAGCCGGCAGGTGATTCTGGCGTGTCCAGCAGGTGGTTCTGGGGAGTGGATCAGGTGGTTCCGGCATACTCGGCAGGTGGTACCGGAGTGTCCTGAACATGGTTCTGGCAAGTCTGAGAGGTGGTTCCGGCATGCCCGACAGGTGATTCCGGAGTGTTCGCCAAGTGGTTCTGGCGTAGCCGGCAGGTCATTTTGCATGTCCGGCGGTGGTTCCGGCGAGTGGAGCCGGTGGTTCCGGCGTGTCGAGCAGGTGTTTCAGGTCTGTCCGGCAGGTGGTTCTGGCGTGTCCGGCACGAGGTTCTGGCACGTCTGAGGGTTGGTTCTGGCATGCCCGACAGGTGATTCCGGAGTGTCCATCACGTGGTTCTGGCGTACCCGGCAGGTGATTTTGGCGTGTCTGGCAGGTGTTTCTTGCAAGTCGAGCATTTGGCTCAGGCATGATCAGCAGGTGCTTCCGGCGTGTCTGGCACGTGGTTCTGGTGTGTCTGAGAGCTGGTTCTGACATGTCCGGCAGATGATTCCGGAGTGTCCACCAAGTGGTTGTGGCATACCCGGCAGGTGATTTTAGCGTGTCAGGTAGGTGGTTCCGGCGAGTCGAGTAGGTGGTTCAGGCGGGTCTGGCAGGTGGTTTCGGTCTGTTCGTGGTGTGGTTCCGGCATCTCAGGCACATGGTTCTGGCACGTCTGATAGGTGGTTCCGGCCGGCCCGACAGGTGTTTCCAAGGTGTCCGCCAAGTGGTTCTGGCATAGCTGGCAGGTGATGTTGGCGTGACCGGCAGGTGGTTCCAGCCAGCCCGGCAGGTGATTCCGAAGTGTTCACCAAATGGCTGTGGCATAGACGGAAGGTGATTTTGGCGTGTCCAGCAGGTGGTTTTGGTGAGTCGAGCAGGTGGTTCTGGCGTGCTCGGCAGGTGCTACCGGCGTGTCCAGAACATAGTTCCGGCATGTCTGAGAGGTGTTTCCGGAATGCCCGGCAGGTGGTTCCGGAGACTCTGCCGAGTGGTTCTGCAGCCAGCCCAGCAGGTGATTCCGAAGAGTTCACCAAATGGTTGTGGCGTAGCCGGCAGGTTATTTTGGAGTGTCAGGAAGGTGGTTCCGGCTAGTTGAGCAGGTTTATCAGGCCTGCTTGCCAGGGGGTTCAGGCGGGTCTGGCAGGTGGTTTCGGTCTTTTCGGGGTGTGGTTCCGGCATCTCAGGCACATGGTTCTGGCACGTCTGAGAGGTGGTTCCGGCCCGCCCGACAGGTGTTTCCATGGTGTCCGCCAAGTGGTTCTGGCATAGCTGGCAGGTGATGTTGGCGTGACCGGCAGGTGGTTCCAGCCATCCCGACAGGTGATTCCGTAGAGTTCATCAAATTGTTGTGGCGTAGTCGGCAGGTGATTTTGGCGTGTCCAGCATGTGGTTTTGAAGAGTCGAGAAGGTGGTTCTGGCGTGCTCGGCAGGTGCTTCCGGTGTCATTGGCATGTGGTTCCGGCATGTATGAGAGGTGGTTCCGCCATGCCCGGCAGGTGTTTCTGGAGTGTTCGCCAAGTGGTTCTGGCGTAGCCGGCAGGTGATTTTGCATGTCCGGCAATGGTTCCGGAGAGTCGAGCCGGTGGTTCTGGCATGTCCGGCAGGTGGTTCCGGCATGCCCGGCAGGTGATTCCGGAGTGTCCGGCATGTGGTTCTGGCACCTCTGAGAGGTGGTTCCGGCATGCCCGGCAGGTGATACCGGAGTGTTCGCCAAGTGGTTCTGGCATAGCCGGCAGGTGATTTTGCATGTCCGGCAATGGTTCCGGCGAGTCGATCCGGTGGTTCCTGCATGTCCGGCAGGTGGTTCCGGCATGCCCGGCAGGTGATTCCGGTGTGTCCGGCATGTGGTTCTGGTACATCTGAGAGGTGGTTCCGGCATGCCCGGCAGGTGATACCTGAGTGTCCGGCATTTGGTTCTGGCACCTCTGAGATGTGGTTCCGGAATGTCTGGCATGTGATTCCCAAGTGTCCGCTGAGTGGTTGTGGCGTAGCCGGCCGGTGGTTCCGGCATGTCCGGAACATGGTTCTGGCAAGTCTGAGACATGGTTCCGCCATGCCCGGCAGGTGATTCCGGAGTGTCCGGCATGTGGTTCTGGCACCTCTGAGAGGTGGTTCCGGCATGCCCGGCAGTTGGTTGCGGAGTGTCTGCCGAGCGGTTCTGGAGTAGCCGGCAGGTGATTCTGGCGTATCCAGCAGGTGGTTCTGGGGAGTGGATCACGTGGTTCCGGCATACTCGGCAGGTGGTACCGGCGTGTCCGGAACATGGTTCTGGCAACTCTGAGAGGTGGTTCCGGCATGGCCGACAGGTGATTCCGGAGTGTTCGCCAAGTGGTTCTGGCGTAGACGGCAGGTCATTTTGCATGTCCGGCGGTGGTTCCGGCGAGTCGAGCCGGTGGTTCCGGCGTATCCAGCAGTTGTTTCCGGTCTGTCCGGCAGGTGGTTCTGGCGTGACCGGCACGAGGTTCTGGCACGTCTGAGATTTGGTTCCGCCATGCCCGACAGGTGATTCCGGAGTGTCCGCCACGTGGTTCTGGCATACCCGGCAGGTGATTTTGGCGTGTCTGGCAGGTGTTTTTTGCAAGTCGAGCATTTGGCTCAGGCATGCTCAGCAGGTGCTTCCGGCGTGTCTGGCACGTGGTTCTGGTGTGTCTGAGAGCTGGTTCTGGCATGTCCGGCAGATGATTCCGGAGTGTCCACCAAGTGGTTGTGGCATACCCGGCAGGTGATTTTAGCGTGTCAGGTAGGTGGTTCGGCGAGTCCAGTAGGTGGTTCTGGCGTGCTCGGCAGGTGGTTCAGGGGTGTCCGGCAGGTGGTTCCGGCGAGTCGATCCGGTGGTTCCGGCATGTCCGGCAGGTGGTTCCGGCATGCCCGGCAGGTGATTCCGGAGTGTCCGGCATGTGGTTCTGGCACCTCTGAGAGGTGGTTCCGGCATGCCCGGCAGGTGATACCGGAGTGTTCGCCAAGTGGTTCTGGCGTAGCCGGCAGGTGATTTTGCATGTCCGGCAATGGTTCCGGCGAGTCGAGCCGTGGTTCCGCAATGTCCGGCAGGTGGTTCCGGCATGTCTGGCAGGTGGTTCCGGCATGCCCAGCACGTGGTTCCAGCATGCCCGGCAGGTGATTCCGGAGTGTCCGGCATGTGGTTCTGGCACCTCTGAGAGGTGGTTCCGGCATGCCCGGCAGGTGATACCGGAGTGTCCGGCATTTGGTTCTGGCACCTCTGAGAGGTGGTTCCGGCATTCCCGGCAGTTGGTTGCGGAGTCTCTGCCGAGCGGTTCTGGAGTAGCCGGCAGGTGATTCTGGCGTATCCAGCAGGTGGTTCTGGGGAGTGGATCAGGTGGTTCCGGCATACTCGGCAGGTGGTACCGGAGTGTCCGGAACATGGTTCTGGCAACTCTGAGAGGTGGTTCCGGCATGGCCGACAGGTGATTCCGGAGTGTTCGCCAAGTGGTTCTGGCGTAGACGGCAGGTCATTTTGCATGTCCGGCGGTGGTTCCGGCGAGTCGAGCCGGTGGTTCCGGTGTATCCAGCAGTTGTTTCCGGTCTGTCCGGCAGGTGGTTCTGGCGTGACCGGCACGAGGTTCTGGCACGTCTGAGATTTGGTTCCGCCATGCCCGACAGGTGATTCCGGAGTGTCCGCCACGTGGTTCTGGCGTACCCGGCAGGTGATTTTGGCGTGTCTGGCAGGTGTTTTTTGCAAGTCGAGCATTTGGCTCAGGCATGCTCAGCAGGTGCTTCCAGCGTGTCTGGCACGTGGTTCTGGTGTGTCTGAGAGCTGGTTCTGGCATGTCCGGCAGATGATTCCGGAGTGTCCACCAAGTGGTTGTGGCATACCCGGCAGGTGATTTTAGCGTGTCAGGTAGGTGGTTCGGCGAGTCCAGTAGGTGGTTCTGGCGTGCTCGGCAGCTGGTTCAGGCGTGTCCGGCAGGTGGTTCCGGCGAGTCGATCCGGTGGTTCCGGCATGTCCGGCAGGTGGTTCCGGCATGCCCGGCAGGTGATTCCGGAGTGTCCGGCATGTGGTTCTGGCACCTCTGAGAGGTGGTTCCGGCATGCCCGGCAGGTGATACCGGAGTGTTCGCCAAGTGGTTCTGGCGTAGCCGGCAGGTGATTTTGCATGTCCGGCAATGGTTCCGGCGAGTCGAGCCGTGGTTCCGCAATGTCCGGCAGGTGGTTCCGGCATGTCTGGCAGGTGGTTCCGGCATGTCCAGCACGTGGTTCCAGCATGCCCGGCAGGTGATTCCGGAGTGTCCGGCATGTGGTTCTGGCACCTCTGAGAGGTGGTTCCGGCATGCCCGGCAGGTGATACCTGAGTGTCCGGCATTTGGTTCTGGCACCTCTCAGAGGTGGTTCCGGAATGCCTCGCATGTGATTCCGGAGTGTCTGCCGAGTGGTTCTGGCGTAGCCGGCAGTTGATTTTGGCGTGTCCACTAGGTGGTTCTGGGGAGTGGATCAGCTGGTTCCGGCATACTCGGCAGGTGCTACCGGCGTGTCCAGAACATGGTTCTGGCAAGTCTGAGAGGTGGTTCCGTCACGCCCGACAGGTGATTCCGGAGCGTCCGCCAAGTGTTTCTGGCGTACCCGGCAGGTGTTATTCGCCTGTCCGACAGGTGTATCTTGCGAGTCGAGCAGGTGGCTGAGGCATGCTCAGCTGGTGCTTCCGGCGTCTCTGGAACGTGGTTCTGGTGTGTCTGAGAGCTGGTTCTGGCATCTCCGGCAGATGATTCCGGAGTGTCCACCAAGTGGTTCTTGTATACCTGGCAGGTGATTTTGGCATGTCAGGAAGTTGGTTCCGGCTAGTTGAGCAGGTGGATCAGGCGTGCTCGCCAGGGGGTTCAGGCGGGTCTGGCAGGTGGTTTCGGTCTGTTCGGGGAGTGGTTCCGGCATCTCAGGCACATGGTTCCGGCACGTCTGTGAGGTGGTTCCGGCCGGCCCGACAGGTGTTTCCATGGTGTCCGCCAAGTGGTTCTGGCATAGCTGGCAAGTGATGTTGGCGTGACCGGCAGGTGGTTCCAGCCAGCCCGGCAGGTGATTCCGAAGAGTTCACCAAATGGTTGTGGCGTAGCCGGCAGGTGATTTTGGCGTGTCCAGCAGGTGGTTATGGTGAGTCGAGCAGGTGGTTCTGGCGTGCTCGGCAGGTGCTTCTGGTGCAATTGTCATGTGGTTCCGGCATGTCTGAGAGGTGGTTCCGGCATGCCCGGCAGGTGGTTCCGGAGTGTCTGCCGAGTGGTTCTGGAGCCAGGCCGGCAGGTGATTCCCAAGAGTTCACCAAATGGTTGTGGCGTAGCCGGCAGGTGATTTTGGCGTGCCAGGAAGTTGGTTCCGGCAAGTTGAGCAGGTGGATCAGGCGTGCTCGCCAGGGGGTTCAGGCGCGTCTGGCAGGTGGTTTCGGTCTGTTCGGGGAGTGGTTCCGGCATGTCAGGCACATGGTTCTGGCACGTCTGAGAGGTGGTTGCGGCCGGCCGGAGAGGTGTTTCCGGAGTGTCCGCCAAGTCGTTCCGGCGTAGCTGAAAGGTGATGTTGGCGTGACCGGCAGGTGGTTCCAGCCAGCCCGGCAGGTGATTCCGGAGTGTCTGCCGTGTGGTTCTGGCGTAGCTGGCAGGTGATTTCGGCGTGTCCAGCATGTGGTTCCGGCGAGCTCGGCAGGTGGTACCAGCATGTCCGGAACATGGTTCTGGCACGTCTGAGAGATGGTTCCGTCATGCCCAGCAGGTGATTCCGCAGTGTCCGTCATGTGGTTCTGGCACCTCTGAGAGCTGGTTCCGGCATGCCCGGCAGGTGATTCCGGAGTGTCCGGCATGTGGTTCTGGCACCTCTGAGAGGTGGTTCCGGCATGCCCGGCAGGTGGTTCCGGAGTGTCTGCCGAGTGGTTCTGGAGTAGCCGGCAGGTGATTTTGGCGTGTCCAGCAGGTGGTTTTGGCGAGTCGAGCAGGTGGTTCTGGCGTGCTCGGCAGGTGCTTCCGGTGTCATTGGCATGTGGTTCCGGCATGTCTGAGAGGTGGTTCCGCCATGCCCGGCAGGTGTTTCTGGAGTGTTCGCCAAGTGGTTCTGGCGTAGCCGGCAGGTGATTTTGCATGTCCGGCAATGGTTCCGGCGAGTCGAGCCGGTGGTTCCGGCATGTCCGGCAGGTGGTTCCGGCATGCCCGGCAGGTGATTCCGGAGTGTCCGGCATTTGGTTCTGGCACCTCTGAGAGGTGGTTCCGGAATGCCTGGCATGTGATTCCCAAGTGTCCGCTGAGTGGTTGTGGCGTAGACGGCCGGTGGTTCCGGCATGTCCGGAACATGGTTCTGGCAAGTCTGAGAGATGGTTCCACCATGCCCGGCAGGTGATTCCGGAGTGTCCGGCATGTGGTTCTGGCACCTCTGAGAGGTGGTTCCGGCATGCCCGGCAGTTGGTTGCGGAGTGTCTGCCGAGGGGTTGTGGAGTAGCCGGCAGGTGATTCTGGCGTATCCAGCAGGTGGTTCTGGGGAGTGGATCAGGTGGTTCCGGCATACTCGGCAGGTGGTACCGGCGTGTCCAGAACATGGTTCTGGCAAGTCTGAGAGGTGGTTCCGGCACGCCCGACAGGTGATTCCGGAGCGTCCGCCAAGTGTTTCTGGCGTACCCGGCAGGTGTTTTTCGCCTGTCCGACAGGTGTATCTTGCGAGTCGAGCAGGTGGCTGAGGCATGCTCAGCTGGTGCTTCCGGCGTCTCTGGAACGTGGTTCTGGTCTGTCTGAGAGCTGGTTCTGGCATCTCCGGCAGATGATTCCGGAGTGTCCACCAAGTGGTTCTTGTATACCTGGCAGGTGATTTTGGCATGTCAGGAAGTTGGTTCCGGCTAGTTGAGCAGGTGGATCAGGCGTGCTCGCCAGGGGGTTCAGGCGGGTCTGGCAGGTGGTTTCGGTCTGTTCGGGGAGTGGTTCCGGCATCTCAGGCACATGGTTCCGGCACGTCTGTGAGGTGGTTCCGGCCGGCCCGACAGGTGTTTCCATGGTGTCCGCCAGGTGGTTCTGGCATAGCTGGCAAGTGATGTTGGCGTGACCGGCAGGTGGTTCCAGCCAGCCCGGTAGGTGATTCCGGAGTGTTCGCCAAGTGGTTCTGGCGTAGCCGGCAGGTGATTTTGCATGTCCGGCAATGGTTCCGGCGAGTCGAGCCGGTGGTTCCGACATCTCCGGCAGGTGTTTCCGGCATGCCCGGCAGGTGATTCCGGAGTGTCCGGCATGTGGTTCTGGCACCTCTGAGAGGTGGTTCCGGCATGCCCGGCAGGTGATACCGGAGTGTCCGGCATTTGGTTCTCACACCTCTGAGAGGTGGTTCCGGAATGCCTGGCATGTGATTCCCGAGTGTCTGCCGAGTGGTTCTGGCGTAGCCGGCAGGTGATTTTGGCGTGTCCACTAGGTCGTTCTGGGGAGTGGATCAGCTGGTTCCGGCATACTCGGCAGGTGCTACCGGCGTGTCCAGAACATGGTTCTGGCAAGTCTGAGAGGTGGTTCCGGCACGCCCGACAGGTGATTCCGGAGCGTCCGCCAAGTGTTTCTGGCGTACCCTGCAGGTGATTTTGGCATGTCCGACAGGTGTATCTTGCGAGTCGAGCAGGTGGCTGAGGCATGCTCAGCTGGTGCTTCCGGCGTCTCTGGCACGTGGTTCTGGTGTGTCTGAGAGCTGGTTCTGGCATGTCCGGCAGATGATTCCGGAGTGTCCACCAAGTGGTTCTGGTAGACCTGGCAGGTGATTTTGGCGTGTCAGGAAGTTGGTTCCAGCTAGTTGAGCAGGTGGATCAGGCGTGCTCGCCAGGGGGTTCAGGCGGGTCTGGCAGGTGGTTTCGGTCTGTTCGGGGAGTGGTTCCGGCATCTCAGGCTCATGGTTCTGGCACGTCTGAGAGGTGGTTTCGGCTGGCCCGACAGGTGTTTCCCTGGTGTCTGCCAACTGGTTCTGGCATAGCTGGCAGGTGATGTTGGCGTGACCGGCAGGTGGTTCCAGCAAGCCCGGCATTTGATTCCGAAGAGTTCAACAAATGTTTGTGGCGTAGCCGGCAGGTTATTTTGGCGAGTCCAGCAGGTGGTTTTGGCGAGTCGAGCAGGTGGTTGTGGCGTGCTCGGCAGGTGCTTCCGGTGTCATTGGCATGTGGTTCTGGCATGTCTGAGAGGTGGTTCCGGCATGCCCGGCAGGTGGTTCCGGAGTGTCTGCCGACTGGTTCTGGAGCCAGGCCGGCAGGTGATTCCGAAGAGTTCACCAAATGGTTGTGGCGTAGCCGGCAGGAGATTTTGGCGTGTCCAGCAGGTGGTTTTGGCGAGTCGAGCAGGTGGTTCTGGCGTGCTCGGCAGGTGCTTCTGGTGCAATTGTCATGTGGTTCCGGCATGTCTGAGAGGTGGTTCCGGCATGCCCGGCAGGTGGTTCCGGAGTGTCTGCCGAGTGGTTCTGGAGCCAGGCCGGCAGGTGATTCCCAAGAGTTCACCAAATGGTTGTGGCGTAGCCGGCAGGTGATTTTGGCGTGCCAGGAAGTTGGTTCCGGCAAGTTGAGCAGGTGGATCAGGCGTGCTCGCCAGGGGGTTCAGGCGCGTCTGGCAGGTGGTTTCGGTCTGTTCGGGGAGTGGTTCCGGCATGTCAGGCACATGGTTCTGGCACGTCTGAGAGGTGGTTGCGGCCGGCCGGAGAGGTGTTTCCGGAGTGTCCGCCAAGTCGTTCCGGCGTAGCTGAAAGGTGATGTTGGCGTGACCGGCAGGTGGTTCCAGCCAGCCCGGCAGGTGATTCCGGAGTGTCTGCCGTGTGGTTCTGGCGTAGCTGGCAGGTGATTTCGGCGTGTCCAGCATGTGGTTCCGGCGAGCTCGGCAGGTGGTACCAGCATGTCCGGAACATGGTTCTGGCACGTCTGAGAGATGGTTCCGTCATGCCCAGCAGGTGATTCCGCAGTGTCCGTCATGTGGTTCTGGCACCTCTGAGAGCTGGTTCCGGCATGCCCAGCAGGTGATTCCGGAGTGTCCGGCATGTGGTTCTGGCACCTCTGAGAGGTGGTTCCGGCATGCCCGGCAGGTGGTTCCGGAGTGTCTGCCGAGTGGTTCTGGAGTAGCCGGCAGGTGATTTTGGCGTGTCCAGCAGGTGGTTTTGGCGAGTCGAGCAGGTGGTTCTGGCGTGCTCGGCAGGTGCTTCCGGTGTCATTGGCATGTGGTTCCGGCATGTCTGAGAGGTGGTTCCGCCATGCCCGGCAGGTGTTTCTGGAGTGTTCGCCAAGTGGTTCTGGCGTAGCCGGCAGGTGATTTTGCATGTCCGGCAATGGTTCCGGCGAGTCGAGCCGGTGGTTCCGGCATGTCCGGCAGGTGGTTCCGGCATGCCCGGCAGGTGATTCCGGAGTGTCCGGCATGTGGTTCTGGCACCTCTGAGAGGTGGTTCCGGCATGCCCGGCAGGTGATACCGGAGTGTTCGCCAAGTGGTTCTGGCATAGCCGGCAGGTGATTTTGCATGTCCGGCAATGGTTCCGGCGAGTCGAGCCGGTGGTTCCTGCATGTCCGGCAGGTGGTTCCGGCATGCCCGGCAGGTGATTCCGGTGTGTCCGGCATGTGGTTCTGGTACATCTGAGAGGTGGTTCCGGCATGCCCGGCAGGTGATACCTGAGTGTCCGGCATTTGGTTCTGGCACCTCTCAGAGGTGGTTCCGGAATGCCTGGCATTTTATTCCGGAGTGTCTGCCGAGTGGTTCTGGCGTAGCCGGCAGTTGATTTTGGCGTGTCCACTAGGTGGTTCTGGGGAGTGGATCAGCTGGTTCCGGCATACTCGGCAGGTGGTACCGGCGTGTCCAGAACATGGTTCTGGCAAGTCTGAGAGGTGGTTCCGGCACGCCCGACAGGTGATTCCGGAGCGTCCGCCAAGTGTTTCTGGCGTACCCGGCAGGTGTTTTTCGCCTGTCCGACAGGTGTATCTTGCGAGTCGAGCAGGTGGCTGAGGCATGCTCAGCTGGTGCTTCCGGCGTCTCTGGAACGTGGTTCTGGTGTGTCTGAGAGCTGGTTCTGGCATCTCCGGCAGATGATTCCGGAGTGTCCACCAAGTGGTTCTTGTATACCTGGCAGGTGATTTTGGCATGTCAGGAAGTTGGTTCTGGCTAGTTGAGCAGGTGGATCAGGCGTGCTCGCCAGGGGGTTCAGGCGGGTCTGGCAGGTGGTTTCGGTCTGTTCGGGGAGTGGTTCCGGCATCTCAGGCACATGGTTCCGGCACGTCTGTGAGGTGGTTCCGGCCGGCCCGACAGGTGTTTCCATGGTGTCCGCCAGGTGGTTCTGGCATAGCTGGCAAGTGATGTTGGCGTGACCGGCAGGTGGTTCCAGCCAGCCCGGTAGGTGATTCCGGAGTGTTCGCCAAGTGGTTCTGGCGTAGCCGGCAGGTGATTTTGCATGTCCGGCAATGGTTCCGGCGAGTCGAGCCGGTGGTTCCGACATCTCCGGCAGGTGGTTCCGGCATGCCCGGCAGGTGATTCCGGAGTGTCCGGCATGTGGTTCTGGCACCTCTGAGAGGTGGTTCCGGCATGCCCGGCAGGTGATACCGGAGTGTCCGGCATTTGGTTCTCACACCTCTGAGAGGTGGTTCCGGAATGCCTGGCATGTGATTCCCGAGTGTCTGCCGAGTGGTTCTGGCGTAGCCGGCAGGTGATTTTGGCGTGTCCACTAGGTCGTTCTGGGGAGTGGATCAGCTGGTTCCGGCATACTCGGCAGGTGCTACCGGCGTGTCCAGAACATGGTTCTGGCAAGTCTGAGAGGTGGTTCCGGCACGCCCGACAGGTGATTCCGGAGCGTCCGCCAAGTGTTTCTGGCGTACCCTGCAGGTGATTTTGGCATGTCCGACAGGTGTATCTTGCGAGTCGAGCAGGTGGCTGAGGCATGCTCAGCTGGTGCTTCCGGCGTCTCTGGCACGTGGTTCTGGTGTGTCTGAGAGCTGGTTCTGGCATGTCCGGCAGATGATTCCGGAGTGTCCACCAAGTGGTTCTGGTATACCTGGCAGGTGATTTTGGCGTGTCAGGAAGTTGGTTCCGGCTATTTGAGCAGGTGGATGAGGCATGCTCGCCAGTGGGTTCAGGCGGGTCTGGCAGGTGGTTTCGGTGTGTTCGGGGAGTGGTTCCGGCATCTCCGGCTCATGGTTCTGTCAAGTCTGAGAGGTGGTTCCGGCCGGCCCGACAGGTGTTTCCATGGTGCCCGCCAAGTTTTTCTGGCATAGCTGGCAGATGATGTTGGCGTGACCAGCAGGTGGTTCCAGCAAGCCCGGCAGGTGATTCCGAAGAGTTCACCAAATGGTTGTGGCGTAGCCGGCAGGTGATTTTGGCGTGTCCAGCAGGTGGTTTTGGCGAGTCGAGCATGTGGTTCTGGCGTGCTCGGCAGGTGCTTCCGGTGTCATTGGCATGTGGTTCCAGCATGTCTGAGAGGTGGTTCCGGTATGCCCGGCAGGTGGTTCCGGAGTGTCTGCAGAGTGGTTCTGGAGCCAGCCCGGCAGGTGATTCCGAAGAGTTCAGTAAATGGTTGTGGCGTAGCCGGCAGGTGATTTTGGCGTGTCCAGCAGGTGGTTTTGGCGAGTCGAGCAGGTGGTTCTGTCGTGCTCGGCAGGTGCTTCCGGTGTCATTGGCATCTGGTTCCAGCATGTCTGAGAGGTGGTTCCGCCATGCCCGGCAGGTGATTCCGGAGTTTTCGCCAAGTGGTTCTGGCATAGCCGGCAGGTGATTTTGCATGTCCGGCAATGGTTCCGGCGACTCGAGCCGGTGGTTCCGGCATGTCCGGCAGGTGGTTCCGGCATGCCCGGCAGGTGATTCCGGAGTGTCCGGCATGTGGTTCTGGCACCTCTGAGAGGTGGTTCCGGCATGCCCGGCAGGTGGTTCCGGAGTGTCTGCCGTGTGGTTCTGGGATAGTCGGCAGGTGATTCTGGCGTGTCCAGCAGGTGGTTCTGGGGAGTGGATCAGGTGGTTCCGGCATACTCGGCAGGTGGTACCGGCGTGTCCGGAACATGCTTCTGGCATGTCTGAGAGGAGGTTCCGGCATGCCCGACAGGTGATTCCGGAGTGTTCGCCAAGTGGTTCTGGCCTAGCAGGCAGGTGATTTTGCATGTCCGGCAATTGTTCCGGCGAGTCCAGCCGGTGGTTCCGACATGTCCGGCAGGTGATTCTGGCATGCCCGGCAGGTGATTCCGGAGTGTCCGGCATGTGGTTCTGGCACCTCTGAGAGGTGATTCCGGCATGCCCGGCAGGTGATACCGGAGTGTCCGGCATTTGGTTCTGGCACCTCTGAGAGGTGATTCCGGAATGCCTGGCCTGTGATTCCGGAGTGTCTGCCGAGTGGTTCTGGCGTAGCCGGCAGTTGATTTTGGCGTGTCCACTAGGTGGTTCTGGGGAGTGGAGCAGCTGGTTCCGGAATACTCGGCAGGTGGTACCTGATTTTGGCGTGTCCAGCAGGTGGTTTCGGCGAGCTCGGCAGGTGGTACCGGCGTGTCCAGAACATGGTTCTGGCAAGTCTGAGAGGTGGTTCCGGCACGCCCGACAGGTGATTCTGGAGTGTAGGCCAAGTGTTTCTGGCGTACCCGGCAGGTGATTTTGGCATGTCCGACAGGTGTTTCTTGCGAGTCGAGCAGGTGGCTCAGGCATGCTCAGCTGGTGCTTCCGGCGTCTCTGGCACGTGGTTCTGGTGTGTCTGAGTGCTGGTTCTGGCATGTCCGGCAGATGATTCCGGAGTGTCCACCAAGTGGTTCTGGTAGACCTGGCAGGTGATTTTCGCGTGTCAGGAAGGTGGTTCCGGCTAGGTGAGCAGGTGGATCAGGCGTGTTCGCCAGGGTGTTAAGGCGGGTCTAACAGGTGTTTTCGGTCTGTTCGGGGAGTGGTTCCGGCATCTCAGGCACATGGTTCTGGCACGTCTGAGAGGTGGTTCCGGCCGGCCCTACAGGTGTTTCCGGAGTGTCCGCCAAGTGGTTCTGGTGTAGCTGAAAGGTTATGTTTGCATGAACCGCAGGTGGTTCCAGCCAGCCCGGCAGGTGATTCCGGAGTGTCTGCCGAGTGGTTCTGGCGTAGCCGGCAGGGGATTTTGGCGTGTCCAGCAGGTGGTTCCGGGGAGCTCGGCAGGTGGTACCGGAGTGTCGGGAACATGGTTCTGGCACGTCTGAGATATGGTTCCGGCATGCCCGGCAGGTGATTCCGGAGTGTCCGGCATGTGGTTCTGGCACCTCTGAGAGGTGGTTCCGGCATGCCCGGCAGGTGGTTCCGGAGTGTCTGCCGAGTGGTTCTGGCGTAGCCGGCAGGTGATTCTGGCGTATCCAGCAGGTGGTTCTGGGGAGTGGATCAGGTGGTTCCGGCATACTCGGCAGGTGGTACCGGAGTGTCCTGAACATGGTTCTGGCAAGTCTGAGAGGTGGTTCCGGCATGCCCGACAGGTGATTCCGGAGTGTTCGCCAAGTGGTTCTGGCGTAGCCGGCAGGTCATTTTGCATGTCCGGCGGTGGTTCCGGCGAGTGGAGCCGGTGGTTCCGGCGTGTCGAGCAGGTGTTTCAGGTCTGTCCGGCAGGTGGTTCTGGCGTGTCCGGCACGAGGTTCTGGCACGTCTGAGGGTTGGTTCTGGCATGCCCGACAGGTGATTCCGGAGTGTCCATCACGTGGTTCTGGCGTACCCGGCAGGTGATTTTGGCGTGTCTGGCAGGTGTTTCTTGCAAGTCGAGCATTTGGCTCAGGCATGATCAGCAGGTGCTTCCGGCGTGTCTGGCACGTGGTTCTGGTGTGTCTGAGAGCTGGTTCTGACATATCCGGCAGATGATTCCGGAGTGTCCACCAAGTGGTTGTGGCATACCCGGCAGGTGATTTTAGCGTGTCAGGTAGGTGGTTCCGGCGAGTCGAGTAGGTGGTTCCAGCGTGCTCGGCAGGTGGTTCAGGCGGGTCTGGCAGGTGGTTTCGGTCTGTTCGTGGTGTGGTTCCGGCATCTCAGGCACATGGTTCTGGCACGTCTGATAGGTGGTTCCGGCCGGCCCGACAGGTGTTTCCAAGGTGTCCGCCAAGTGGTTCTGGCATAGCTGGCAGGTGATGTTGGCGTGACCGGCAGGTGGTTCCAGCCAGCCCGGCAGGTGATTCCGAAGTGTTCACCAAATGGCTGTGGCATAGACGGAAGGTGATTTTGGCGTGTCCAGCAGGTGGTTTTGGTGAGTCGAGCAGGTGGTTCTGGCGTGCTCGGCAGGTGCTACCGGCGTGTCCAGAACATAGTTCCGGCATGTCTGAGAGGTGGTTCCGGAATGCCCGGCAGGTGGTTCTGGAGACTCTGCCGAGTGGTTCTGCAGCCAGCCCGGCAGGTGATTCCGAAGAGTTCACCAAATGGTTGTGGCGTAGCCGGCAGGTTATTTTGGCGTGTCAGGAAGGTGGTTCCGGCTAGTTGAGCAGGTGAATCAGGCCTGCTTGCCAGGGGGTTCAGGCGGGTCTGGCAGGTGGTTTCGGTCTTTTCGGGGTGTGGTTCCGGCATCTCAGGCACATGGTTCTGGCACGTCTGAGAGGTGGTTCCGGCCCGCCCGACAGATGTTTCCATGGTGTCCGCCAAGTGGTTCTGGCATAGCTGGCAGGTGATGTTGGCGTGACCGGCAGGTGGTTCCAGCCATCCCGACAGGTGATTCTGTAGAGTTCATCAAATTGTTGTGGCGTAGTCGGCAGGTGATTTTGGCGTGTCCAGCATGTGGTTTTGAAGAGTCGAGAAGGTGGTTCTGACGTGCTCGGCAGGTGCTTCCGGTGTCATTGGCATGTGGTTCCGGCATGTATGAGAGGTGGTTCCGCCATGCCCGGCAGGTGTTTCTGGAGTGTTCGCCAAGTGGTTCTGGCGTAGCCGGCAGGTGATTTTGCATGTCCGGCAATGGTTCCGGAGAGTCGAGCCGGTGGTTCTGGCATGTCCGGCAGGTGGTTCCGGCATGCCCGGCAGGTGATTCCGGAGTGTCCGGCATGTGGTTCTGGCACCTCTGAGAGGTGGTTCCGGCATGCCCGGCAGGTGATACCGGAGTGTTCGCCAAGTGGTTCTGGCATAGCCGGCAGGTGATTTTGCATGTCCGGCAATGGTTCCGGCGAGTCGATCCGGTGGTTCCTGCATGTCCGGCAGGTGGTTCCGGCATGCCCGGCAGGTGATTCCGGTGTGTCCGGCATGTGGTTCTGGTACATCTGAGAGGTGGTTCCGGCATGCCCGGCAGGTGATACCTGAGTGTCCGGCATTTGGTTCTGGCACCTCTGAGAGGTGGTTCCGGAATGTCTGGCATGTGATTCCCAAGTGTCCGCTGAGTGGTTGTGGCGTAGCCGGCCGGTGGTTCCGGCATGTCCGGAACATGGTTCTGGCAAGTCTGAGACATGGTTCCGCCATGCCCGGCAGGTGATTCCGGAGTGTCCGGCATGTGGTTCTGGCACCTCTGAGAGGTGGTTCCGGCATGCCCGGCAGTTGGTTGCGGAGTGTCTGCCGAGCGGTTCTGGAGTAGCCGGCAGGTGATTCTGGCGTATCCAGCAGGTGGTTCTGGGGTGTGGATCACGTGGTTCCGGCATACTCGGCAGGTGGTACCGGCGTGTCCGGAACATGGTTCTGGCAACTCTGAGAGGTGGTTCCGGCATGGCCGACAGGTGATTCCGGAGTGTTCGCCAAGTGGTTCTGGCGTAGACGGCAGGTCATTTTGCATGTCCGGCGGTGGTTCCGGCGAGTCGAGCCGGTGGTTCCGGCGTATCCAGCAGTTGTTTCCGGTCTGTCCGGCAGGTGGTTCTGGCGTGACCGGCACGAGGTTCTGGCACGTCTGAGATTTGGTTCCGCCATGCCCGACAGGTGATTCCGGAGTGTCCGCCACGTGGTTCTGGCATACCCGGCAGGTGATTTTGGCGTGTCTGGCAGGTGTTTTTTGCAAGTCGAGCATTTGGCTCAGGCATGCTCAGCAGGTGCTTCCGGCGTGTCTGGCACGTGGTTCTGGTGTGTCTGAGAGCTGGTTCTGGCATGTCCGGCAGATGATTCCGGAGTGTCCACCAAGTGGTTGTGGCATACCCGGCAGGTGATTTTAGCGTGTCAGGTAGGTGGTTCGGCGAGTCCAGTAGGTGGTTCTGGCGTGCTCGGCAGGTGGTTCAGGGGTGTCCGGCAGGTGGTTCCGGCGAGTCGATCCGGTGGTTCCGGCATGTCCGGCAGGTGGTTCCGGCATGCCCGGCAGGTGATTCCGGAGTGTCCGGCATGTGGTTCTGGCACCTCTGAGAGGTGGTTCCGGCATGCCCGGCAGGTGATACCGGAGTGTTCGCCAAGTGGTTCTGGCGTAGCCGGCAGGTGATTTTGCATGTCCGGCAATGGTTCCGGCGAGTCGAGCCGTGGTTCCGCAATGTCCGGCAGGTGGTTCCGGCATGTCTGGCAGGTGGTTCCGGCATGCCCAGCACGTGGTTCCAGCATGCCCGGCAGGTGATTCCGGAGTGTCCGGCATGTGGTTCTGGCACCTCTGAGAGGTGGTTCCGGCATGCCCGGCAGGTGATACCGGAGTGTCCGGCATTTGGTTCTGGCACCTCTGAGAGGTGGTTCCGGCATTCCCGGCAGTTGGTTGCGGAGTCTCTGCCGAGCGGTTCTGGAGTAGCCGGCAGGTGATTCTGGCGTATCCAGCAGGTGGTTCTGGGGAGTGGATCAGGTGGTTCCGGCATACTCGGCAGGTGGTACCGGAGTGTCCGGAACATGGTTCTGGCAACTCTGAGAGGTGGTTCCGGCATGGCCGACAGGTGATTCCGGAGTGTTCGCCAAGTGGTTCTGGCGTAGACGGCAGGTCATTTTGCATGTCCGGCGGTGGTTCCGGCGAGTCGAGACGGTGGTTCCGGTGTATCCAGCAGTTGTTTCCGGTCTGTCCGGCAGGTGGTTCTGGCGTGACCGGCACGAGGTTCTGGCACGTCTGAGATTTGGTTCCGCCATGCCCGACAGGTGATTCCGGAGTGTCCGCCACGTGGTTCTGGCGTACCCGGCAGGTGATTTTGGCGTGTCTGGCAGGTGTTTTTTGCAAGTCGAGCATTTGGCTCAGGCATGCTCAGCAGGTGCTTCCAGCGTGTCTGGCACGTGGTTCTGGTGTGTCTGAGAGCTGGTTCTGGCATGTCCGGCAGATGATTCCGGAGTGTCCACCAAGTGGTTGTGGCATACCCGGCAGGTGATTTTAGCGTGTCAGGTAGGTGGTTCGGCGAGTCCAGTAGGTGGTTCTGGCGTGCTCGGCAGCTGGTTCAGGCGTGTCCGGCAGGTGGTTCCGGCGAGTCGATCCGGTGGTTCCGGCATGTCCGGCAGGTGGTTCCGGCATGCCCGGCAGGTGATTCCGGAGTGTCCGGCATGTGGTTCTGGCACCTCTGAGAGGTGGTTCCGGCATGCCCGGCAGGTGATACCGGAGTGTTCGCCAAGTGGTTCTGGCGTAGCCGGCAGGTGATTTTGCATGTCCGGCAATGGTTCCGGCGAGTCGAGCCGTGGTTCCGCAATGTCCGGCAGGTGGTTCCGGCATGTCTGGCAGGTGGTTCCGGCATGTCCAGCACGTGGTTCCAGCATGCCCGGCAGGTGATTCCGGAGTGTCCGGCATGTGGTTCTGGCACCTCTGAGAGGTGGTTCCGGCATGCCCGGCAGGTGATACCTGAGTGTCCGGCATTTGGTTCTGGCACCTCTCAGAGGTGGTTCCGGAATGCCTCGCATGTGATTCCGGAGTGTCTGCCGAGTGGTTCTGGCGTAGCCGGCAGTTGATTTTGGCGTGTCCACTAGGTGGTTCTGGGGAGTGGATCAGCTGGTTCCGGCATACTCGGCAGGTGCTACCGGCGTGTCCAGAACATGGTTCTGGCAAGTCTGAGAGGTGGTTCCGGCACGCCCGACAGGTGATTCCGGAGCGTCCGCCAAGTGTTTCTGGCGTACCCGGCAGGTGTTTTTCGCCTGTCCGACAGGTGTATCTTGCGAGTCGAGCAGGTGGCTGAGGCATGCTCAGCTGGTGCTTCCGGCGTCTCTGGAACGTGGTTCTGGTGTGTCTGAGAGCTGGTTCTGGCATCTCCGGCAGATGATTCCGGAGTGTCCACCAAGTGGTTCTTGTATACCTGGCAGGTGATTTTGGCATGTCAGGAAGTTGGTTCCGGCTAGTTGAGCAGGTGGATCAGGCGTGCTCGCCAGGGGGTTCAGGCGGGTCTGGCAGGTGGTTTCGGTCTGTTCGGGGAGTGGTTCCGGCATCTCAGGCACATGGTTCCGGCACGTCTGTGAGGTGGTTCCGGCCGGCCCGACAGGTGTTTCCATGGTGTCCGCCAAGTGGTTCTGGCATAGCTGGCAAGTGATGTTGGCGTGACCGGCAGGTGGTTCCAGCCAGCCCGGCAGGTGATTCCGAAGAGTTCACCAAATGGTTGTGGCGTAGCCGGCAGGTGATTTTGGCGTGTCCAGCAGGTGGTTTTGGTGAGTCGAGCAGGTGGTTCTGGCGTGCTCGGCAGGTGCTTCCGGTGTCATTGGCATGTGGTTCCGGCATGTCTGAGATGTGGTTCCGCCATGCCCGGTAGGTGATTCCGGAGTGTTCGCCAAGTGGTTCCGGCGTAGCCGGAAGGTGATTTTGCATGTCCGGCAATGGTTCCGGCGAGTCGAGCCGGTGGTTCCGACATGTCCGGCAGGTGTTTCCGGCATGCCCGGCAGGTGATTCCGGAGTGTCCGGCATGTGGTTCTGGCACCTCTGAGAGGTGGTTCCGGCATGCCTGGCAGGTGATACCGGAGTGTCCGGCATTTGGTTCTCACACCTCTGAGAGGTGGTTCCGGAATGCCTGGCATGTGATTCCCGAGTGTCTGCCGAGTGGTTCTGGCGTAGCCGGCAGGTGATTTTGGCGTGTCCACTAGGTCGTTCTGGGGAGTGGATCAGCTGGTTCCGGCATACTCGGCAGGTGCTACCGGCGTGTCCAGAACATGGTTCTGGCAAGTCTGAGAGGTGGTTCCGGCACGCCCGACAGGTGATTCTGGAGCGTCCGCCAAGTGTTTCTGGCGTACCCGGCAGGTGACTTTGGCATGTCCGACAGGTGTATCTTGCGAGTCGAGCAGGTGGCTGAGGCATGCTCAGCTGGTGCTTCCGGCGTCTCTGGCACGTGGTTCTGGTGTGTCTGAGAGCTGGTTCTGGCATGTCCGGCAGATGATTCCGGAGTGTCCACCAAGTGGTTCTGGTAGACCTGGCAGGTGATTTTGGCGTGTCAGGAAGTTGGTTCCAGCTAGTTGAGCAGGTGGATCAGGCGTGCTCGCCAGGGGGTTCAGGCGGGTCTGGCAGGTGGTTTCGGTCTGTTCGGGGAGTGGTTCCGGCATCTCAGGCTCATGGTTCTGGCACGTCTGAGAGGTGTTTCCGGCTGGCCCGACAGGTGTTTCCGTGGTGTCTGCCAACTGGTTCTGGCATAGCTGGCAGGTGATGTTGGCGTGACCGGCAGGTGGTTCCAGCAAGCCCGGCATTTGATTCCGAAGAGTTCAACAAATGTTTGTGGCGTAGCCGGCAGGTTATTTTGGCGAGTCCAGCAGGTGGTTTTGGCGAGTCGAGCAGGTGGTTGTGGCGTGCTTGGCAGGTGCTTCCGGTGTCATTGGCATGTGGTTCCGGCATGTCTGAGAGGTGGTTCCGGAATGCCCGGCAGGTGGTTCCGGAGTGTCTGCCGACTGGTTCTGGAGCCAGGCCGGCAGGTGATTCCGAAGAGTTCACCAAATGGTTGTGGCGTAGCTGGCAGGAGATTTTGGCGTGTCCAGCAGGTGGCTTTGGCGAGTCGAGCAGGTGGTTCTGGCGTGCTCGGCAGTTGCTTCTGGTGCAATTGTCATGTGGTTCCGGCATGTCTGAGAGGTGGTTCCGGCATGCCCGGCAGGTGGTTCCGGAGTGTCTGCCGAGTGGTTCTGGAGCCAGGCTGGCAGGTGATTCCCAAGAGTTCACCAAATGGTTGTGGCGTAGCCGGCAGGTGATTTTGGCGTGCCAGGAAGTTGGTTCCGGCAAGTTGAGCAGGTGGATCAGGCGTGCTCGCTAGGGGGTTCAGGCGCGTCTGGCAGGTGGTTTCGGTCTGTTCGGGGAGTGGTTCCGGCATGTCAGGCACATGGTTCTGGCACGTCTGAGAGGTGGTTGCGGCCGGCCGGAGAGGTGTTTCCGGAGTGTCCGCCAAGTCGTTCCGGCGTAGCTGAAAGGTGATGTTGGCGTGACCGGCAGGTGGTTCCAGCCGGCCCGACAGGTGTTTCCGCAGTGTCCGCCAAGCGGTTCTGGCGTAGTTGGCAGGTGATTTTGGCATGACTGGCAGGTGGTTCCAGCAAGCCTGGCAGGTGATTCCAAAGTGTTCACCAACTGGTTGTGGCGTAGCCGGCAGGTGATTTTTGCGTGATCGGCAGGTGGTTCTGGCGAGTCGAGCAGGTGGTTCCGGCGTGCTCGGCTGGTGCTTCCGGGGTCATTGGCACGGGGTTCTGGCATGTCTGAGAGGTGGTTCCTGCATGCCCGGCAAGTGATTCCGGAGTGTTCGCCAAGTGGTTCTGGCATAGTCGGCAGGTGATTTTGGCATGTCCGGCAGGTGGTTCAGGCGAGTTGAGCAGGTGGTTCCAACGTGCTTGGCAGGTGCTTCCGGCGTCTCCGGCACGTGTTTCTGGCACATCTGACAGGTGGTTTCGGCATGCCCGAAAGGTGATTCCGGTCTGTCCGGTAGGTGGCTCCAGCCGGCACGGCATGTGGTTCTGGTACGTCTCAGAGGTGGTTGCGCATGCCCAACAGGTGATTCCAGACTGTCCGCCACATGGTTCTGGCACGTCTGAGAGGTGGTTCCGGCATGCCCGGCAGGTCATCCCAGAGAGTCCTCCAAGTGGTTCTGGCATATCACGCAGGTGATTTTGGCGTGTCAGGCACGTTGTTCCATTGTGCTTGGCAGGTGGTTCAGGCTTGGCCGGCAGGTGGTTCCAGACTGTCCAGGACGTGTTTCCAGCTTCTCCGGCAGGTGGTTCTGGTACGTCTGAGAGGTGGTTCCGCCATGGCTGGCAGGTGATTCCGGACCGTCCCCCAGGTGGTTCTGGCATAGCCAGCAGTTGATATTGGCCTGTCCGGCAGGTGGTTCCAGCGAGTCGAACAGGTGGCTCCGGCGTGCTCGGCAGGTGGTTCCGGTCTGTCCGGTAGGTCATTCCGGCGTGTCCGGCACGTGCTTCCTGCACGTCTGAGAGGTGGTTCCGGCATGCGCGACAGGTGGTTTCGGAGTGTCCGCCAGGTGGTTCTGGCGTACCCGGCAGGTGATTTTGGCGTGTCCGGCAGGTGTTTCTGGCGAGTCGAGCAGGTGGCTCCGGCATGCTCGACAGGTGCTTCCGGCGTCTCCGGCACGTGGTTCTGGTGTGTCTGAGAGCTGGTTCCGGCATGTCCGGCAGATGATTCCGGAGTGTCCGCCAAGTGGTTCTGGCATACCCGGCTGGTGATTTGGGCATGTCAGGTAGGTGGCTCCGGCGTGCTCGGCAGGTTGTTCAGACGGGTCTGGCAGGTGTTTTCCGTCTGTTCTGGGTGTGGTTCCAGCATCTCATGCACATGGTTCTGGCACGTCTGAGATGTGGTTCCGGCCGGCCCGACAGGTGTTTCCACAGTGTCCGCCAAGTGGTACTGGCGTAGTTGGCAGGTGATTTTGGCATGACCGGCAGGTGGTTCCAGCAAGCCCGGCAGGTGATTCCGAAGTGTTCGCCAACTGGTTGTGGCGTAGCCGGCAGGTGATTTTTGCGTGTCCGGCAGGTGGTTCTGGCGAGTCGAGCAGGTGGTTCCGGCGTGCTCGGCAGGTGCTTCCGGAGTCATTGGCACGTGGTTCTGGCATATCTGAGAGGTGGTTCCGGCATGCCCGGCAGGTGATTCCGGAGTGTTCGCCAAGTGTTTCCGGCGTAGCCGGCCGGTGATTTTGCATGTCCAGCGGTCGTTCCGGCGGGTCGAGCCGGTGGTTCCGGCGTGTCCGGCAGGTGGTTCCGGTCTGTCCGGCAGGTGGTTCTGTGGTGTCCGGCACGAGGTTCAGTCTGAGAGGCTGTGCCGGCATGCCCCTCACGTGATTCCGGCTTGTCCCCGAAGTGGTGCTGGTGTAGCGGGCAGGTGATTTTGGCGTGTCCGGCAGGTGGTTCAGGCGAGTTGAGCAGGTGGTTGCGACGTGCTCGGCAGGTGCTTCCGGCGTCTCCGGCACGTGTTTCTGGCACATCTGACTGGTGGTTCCGGCATGCCCAAAAGTTGATTCCGGTCTGTCCGGTAGGTGGTTCCGGCGTGCACGGCACGTGGTTCTGGTACGTGTCAGAGGTGGTTGCGTATGCCCAACAGGTGATACCGGACTTTGCGCCACGTGCTTCTGGCACGTCTGAGAGGTGGTTCCAACATGCCCGGCAGGTCATTTCGGAGAGTCGTCCAAGTGGTTCTGGCGTAGCCCGCAGGTGGGTCCGCCGTGCTCGGCAGGTGGTTCAGGCATGGCCGTCACGTGGTTCCAGTCTGTCCAGGACGTGTTTCCAGCTTCTCCGGCAGGTGGTTCTGGTACGTCTGAGAGGTGGTTCCGCCATGGCTGGCAGGTGATCCCGGACTGTCCCCCAGGTGGTTCTGGCATAGCCAGCAGTTGATATTGGCCTGTCCGGCAGGTGGTTCCAGCGAGTCGAACAGGTGGCTCCGGCGTTCTTGGCAGGTGGTTCCGGTCTGTCCGGTAGGTGTTTCCGGCGTGTCTGGCACGTGCTTCCGGCACGTCTGAGAGGTGGTTCCGTCATGCGCGGCAGGTGATTCCGTAGTGTCCGCCAGGTGGTTCTGGCGTACCCAGCAGGTGATTTTGGCGTGTCCGGCAGGTGTTTCTGGCGAGTCGAGCAGGTGGCTCCGGCATGCTCGGCAGGTGCTTCCGGCGTCTCCGGCACTTGGTTCTGGTGTGTCTGAGAGCTGGTTCCGGCATGTCCGGCAGATGATTCCGGAGTGTCCGCCAAGTGGTTCTGGCATACCCAGCAGGTGATTTTGGCGTGTCATGGAGGTGGTACCGGTGATTCGAGCAGGTGGTTCCGGCGTGCTCAGCAGGTGGTTCAGGCGGTTCTGGCAGGTGGTATCCGTCTGTTCGGGGTGTGGTTCCAGCATCTCATGAACACGTTTCTGGCAAGTCTGAGATGTGGTTCCAACCGGCCCGACAGGTGTTTCCGCAGTGTCCGCCAAGCGGTTCTGGCGTAGTTGGCAGGTGATTTTGGCATGACTGGCAGGTGGTTCCAGCAAGCCTGGCAGGTGATTCCAAAGTGTTCACCAACTGGTTGTGGCGTAGCCGGCAGGTGATTTTTGCGTGATCGGCAGGTGGCTCTGGCGAGTCGAGCAGGTGGTTCCGGCGTGCTCGGCTGGTGCTTCCGGGGTCATTGGCACGGGGTTCTGGCATGTCTGAGAGGTGGTTCCTGCATGCCCGGCAAGTGATTCCGGAGTGTTCGCCAAGTGGTTCTGGCATAGTCGGCAGGTGATTTTGGCATGTCCGGCAGGTGGTTCAGGCGAGTTGAGCAGGTGGTTCCAACGTGCTTGGCAGGTGCTTCCGGCGTGTCCGGCACGTGTTTCTGGCACATCTGGCAGGTGGTTCCGGCATGCCCAAAAGGTGATTCCGGTCTGTCCGGTAGGTGGTTCCAGCCGGCACGGCATGTGGTTCTGGTACGTCTCAGAGGTGGTTGCGCATGCCCAACAGGTGATTCCGGACTGTCCGCCACATGGTTCTGGCACGTCTGAGAGGTGGTTCCGGCATGCCCGGCAGGTCATCCCAGAGAGTCCTCCAAGTGGTTCTGGCATAACACGCAGGTGATTTTGGCGTGTCTGGCAGTTTGTTCCGTTGTGCTTGGCAGGTGGTTCAGGCTTGGCCGGCAGGTGGTTCCAGACTGTCCAGGACGTGTTTCCAGCTTCTCCGGCAGGTGGTTCTGGTACGTCTGAGAGGTGGTTCCACCATTGTTGGCAGGTGATTCCGGACCGTCCCCCAGGTGGTTCTGGCATAGCCAGCAGTTGATATTGGCCTGTCCGGCAGGTGGTTCCAGCGAGTCGAACAGGTGGCTCCGGCGTGCTCGGCAGGTGGTTCCGGTCTGTCCGGTAGGTTATTCCGGCATGTCCGGCACGTGCTTCCGGCACGTCTGAGAGGTGGTTCCGGCATGCGCGACAGGTGGTTTCGGAGTGTCCGCCAGGTGGTTCTGGCGTACCCGGCAGGTGATTTTGGCGTGTCCGGCAGGTGTTTCTGGCGAGTCGAGCAGGTGGCTCCGGCATGCTCGGCAGGTGCTTCCGGCGTCTCCGGCACGTGGTTCTGGTGTGTCTGAGAGTTGGTTCCGGCATATCCATCAGATGATTCCGGAGTGTCCGCCAAGTGGTTCTGGCATACCCGGCTGGTGATTTGGGCATGTCAGGTAGGTGGCTCCGGCGTGCTCGGCAGGTTGTTCAGACGGGTCTGGCAGGTGTTTTCCGTCTGTTCTGGGTGTGGTTCCAGCATCTCATGCACATGGTTCTGGCACGTCTGAGATGTGGTTCCGGCCGGCCCGACAGGTGTTTCCACAGTGTCCGCCAAGTGGTACTGGCGTAGTTGGCAGGTGATTTTGGCATGACCGGCAGGTGGTTCCAGCAAGCCCGGCAGGTGATTCCGAAGTGTTCCCCAACTGGTTGTGGCGTAGCCGGCAGGTGATTTTTGCGTGTCCGGCAGGTGGTTCTGGCGAGTCGAGCAGGTGGTTCCGGCGTGCTCGGCAGGTGCTTCCGGGGTCATTGGCACGTGGTTCTGGCATATCTGAGAGGTGGTTCCGGCATGCCCGGCAGGTGATTCCGGAGTGTTCGCCAAGTGTTTCCGGCGTAGCCGGCAGGTGATTTTGCATGTCCAGCGGTCGTTCCGGCGGGTCGAGCCGGTGGTTCCGGCGTGTCCGGCAGGTGGTTCCGGTCTGTCCGGCAGGTGGTTCTGTGGTGTCCGGCACGAGGTTCAGTCTGAGAGGCTGTGCCGGCATGCCCCTCACGTGATTCCGGCTTGTCCCCGAAGTGGTGCTGGTGTAGCGGGCAGGTGATTTTGGCGTGTCCGGCAGGTGGTTCAGGCGAGTTGAGCAGGTGGTTGCGACGTGCTCGGCAGGTGCTTCCGGCGTCTCCGGCACGTGTTTCTGGCACATCTGACTGGTGGTTCCGGCATGCCCAAAAGTTGATTCCGGTCTGTCCGGTAGGTGGTTCCGGCGTGCACGGCACGTGGTTCTGGTACGTGTCAGAGGTGGTTGCGTATGCCCAACAGGTGATTCTGGACTGTCCGCCACGTGCTTCTATCACGTCTGAGAGGTGGTTCCAACATGCCCGGCAGGTCATTTCGGAGAGTCGTCCAAGTGGTTCTGGCGTAGCCCGCAGGTGATTTTGGCGTGTCCGGCAGGTGGTTCCGCCGTGCTCGGCAGGTGGTTCAGGCATGGCCGTCACGTGGTTCCAGTCTATCCAGGACGTGTTTCCAGCTTCTCCGGCAGGTGGTTCTGGTACGTCTGAGAGGTGGTTCCGCCATGGCTGGCAGGTGATTCCGGACCGTCCCCCAGGTGGTTCTGGCATAGCCAGCAGTTGATATTGGACTGTCCGGCAGGAGGTTCCAGCGAGTCGAACAGGTGGCTCTGGCGTGCTCGGCAGGTGGTTCCGGTCTGTCCGGTAGGTGATTCCGGCGTGTCCGGCACGTGCTTCCGGCACGTCTGAGAGGTGGTTCCGTCATGCGCGGCAGGTGATTCCGGAGTGTCCGCCAGGTGGTTCTGGCGTACCCAGCAGGTGATTTTGGCGTGTCCGGCAGGTGTTTCTGGCGAGTCGAGCAGGTGGCTCCGGCATGCTCAGCAGGTGCTTCCGGCATCTCCGGCACTTGGTTCTGGTGTGTCTGAGAGCTGGTTCCGGCATGTCCGGCAGATGATTCCGGAGTGTCCGCCAAGTGGTTCTGGCATACCCAGCAGGTGATTTTGGCGTGTCAGGGAGGTGGTACCGGTGAGTCGAGAAGGTGGTTCCGGCGTGCTCAGCAGGTGGTTCAGGCGGTTCTGGCAGGTGGTATCCGTCTGTTCGGGGTGTGGTTCCAGCATCTCATGAACACGTTTCTGGCAAGTCTGAGATGTGGTTCCAGCTGGCCCGACAGGTGTTTCCGCAGTGTCCGCCAAGCGGTTCTGGCGTAGTTGGCAGGTGATTTTGGCATGACTGGCAGGTGGTTCCAGCAAGCCTGGCAGGTGATTCCAAAGTGTTCACCAACTGGTTGTGGCGTAGCCGGCAGGTGATTTTTGCGTGATCGGCAGGTGGTTCTGGCGAGTCGAGCAGGTGGTTCCGGCGTGCTCGGCTGGTGCTTCCGGGGTCATTGGCACGGGGTTCTGGCATGTCTGAGAGGTGGTTCCTGCATGCCCGGCAAGTGATTCCGGAGTGTTCGCCAAGTGGTTCTGGCATAGTCGGCAGGTGATTTTGGCATGTCCGGCAGGTGGTTCAGGTGAGTTGAGCAGGTGGTTCCAACGTGCTTGGCAGGTGCTTCCGGCGTCTCCGGCACGTGTTTCTGGCACATCTGACAGGTGGTTCCGGCATGCCCGAAAGGTGATTCCGGTCTGTCCGGTAGGTGGTTCCGGCGTGCACGGCACGTGGTTCTGGTGCGTCTCAGAGGTGGTTGCGCATGCCCAACAGGTGATTCCGGACTGTCCGCCACATGGTTCTGGCACGTCTGAGAGGTGCTTCCGGCATGCCCGGCAGGTCATCCCAGAGAGTCCTCCAAGTGGTTCTGGCATAACACGCAGGTGATTTTGGCGTGTCAGGCAGGTTGTTCCGTTGTGCTTGGCAGGTGGTTCAGGCTTGGCCGGCAGGTGGTTCCAGACTGTCCAGGACGTGTTTCCAGCTTCTCCGGCAGGTGGTTCTGGTACGTCTGAGAGGTGGTTCCGCCATGGCTGGCAGGTGATTCCGGACCGTCCCCAGGTGGTTCTGGCATAGCGAGCAGTTGATATTGGCCTGTCCGGCAGGTGGTTCCAGCGAGTCGAACAGGTGGCTCCGGCGTGCTCGGCAGGAGGTTCCGGTCTGTGCTGTAGGTTATTCCGGCGTGTCCAGCACGTGCTTCCGACACGTCTGAGAGGTGGTTCCCCCATGCGCGACAGGTGATTTCGGAGTGTCCGCCAGGTGGTTCTGGCGTACCCGGCAGGTGATTTTGGTGTGTCCGGCAGGTGTTTCTGGCGAGTCGAGCAGGTGGCTCCGGCATGCTCGGCAGGTGCTTCCGGCGTCTCCGGCACGTGGTTCTGGTGTGTCTGAGAGCTGGTTCCGGCATGTCCGGCAGATGATTCCGGAGTGTCCGCCAAGTGGTTCTGGCATACCCGGCTGGTGATTTGGGCCTGTCAGTTAGGTGGCTCCGGCGTGCTCGGCAGGTTGTTCAGACTGGTCTGGCAGGTGTTTTCCGTCTGTTCGGGGTGTGGTTCCAGCATCTCATGCACATGGTTCTGGCACGTCTGAGATGTGGTTCCGGCCGGCCCGACAGGTGTTTCCACAGTGTCCGCCAAGTGGTACTGGCGTAGTTGGCAGGTGATTTTGGCATGACCGGCAGGTGGTTCCAGCAAGCCCGGCAGGTGATTCCGAAGTGTTCCCCAACTGGTTGTGGCGTACCCAGCAGGTGATTTTGGCGTGTCCGGCAGGTGGTTCTGGCGAGTCGAGCAGGTGGCTCCGGCATGCTCAGCAGGTGCTTCCGGCGTCTCCGGCACTTGGTTCTGGTGTGTCTGAGAGCTGGTTCCGGCATGTCCGGCAGATGATTCCGGAGTGTCCGCCAAGTGGTTCTGGCATACCCAGCAGGTGATTTTGGCGTGTCAGGGAGGTGGTACCGGTGAGTCGAGCAGGTGGTTCCGGCGTGCTCAGCAGGTGGTTCAGGCGGTTCTGGCAGGTGGTATCCGTCTGTTCGGGGTGTGGTTCCAGCATCTCATGAACACGTTTCTGGCACGTCTGAGATGTGGTTCCAGCCGGCCCGACAGGTGTTTCCGCAGTGTCCGCCAAGCGGTTCTGGCGTAGTTGGCAGGTGATTTTGGCATGACTGGCAGGCGGTTCCAGCAAGCCTGGCAGGTGATTCCAAAGTGTTCACCAACTGGTTGTGGCGTAGCCGGCAGGTGATTTTTGCGTGATCAGCAGGTGGTTCTGGCGAGTCGAGCAGGTGGTTCCGGCGTGCTCGGCCGGTGCTTCCGGGGTCATTGGCACGGGGTTCTGGCATGTCTGAGAGGTGGTTCCTGCATGCCCGGCAAGTGATTCCGGAGTGTTCGCCAAGTGGTTCTGGCATAGTCGGCAGGTGATTTTGGCATGTCCGGCAGGTGGTTCAGGCGAGTTGAGCAGGTGGTTCCAACGTGCTTGGCAGGTGCTTCCGGCGTCTCCGGCACGTGTTTCTGGCACATCTGACAGGTGGTTCCGGCATGCCCGAAAGGTGATTCCGGTCTGTCCGGTAGGTGGTTCCAGCCGGCACGGCATGTGGTTCTGGTACGTCTCAGAGGTGGTTGCGCATGCCCAACAGGTGATTCCGGACTGTCCGCCACATGGTTCTGGCATGTAAGAGAGGTGGTTCCGGCATGCCCGGCAGGTCATCCCAGAGAGTCCTCCAAGTGGTTCTGGCATAACACGCAGGTGATTTTGGCGTGTCTGGCAGGTTGTTCCGTTGTGCTTGGCAGGTGTTTCAGGCTTGGCCGGCAGGTGGTTCCAGACTGTCCAGGACGTGTTTCCAGCTTCTCCGGCAGGTGGTTCTGGTACGTCTGAGAGGTGGTTCCGCCATGGCTGGCAGGTGATTCCGGACCGTCCCCCAGGTGGTTCTGGCATAGCCAGCATTTGATATTGGCCTGTCCGGCAGGTGGTTCCAGCAAGTCGAACAGGTGGCTCCGGCGTGCTCGGCAGTTGGTTCCGGTCTGTCCCGTTGGTGATTCCGGCGTGTCCGGCACGTGCTTCCGGCAATTCTGAGAGGTGGTTCCGGCATGCGCGACAGGTGGTTTCGGAGTGTCCGCCAGGTGGTTCTGGCGTACCCGGCAGGTGATTTTGGCGTGTCCGGCAGGTGTTTCTGGCGAGTCGAGCAGGTGGCTCCGGCATGCTCGGCAGGTGCTTCCTGCGTCTCCGGCACGTGGTTCTGGTGTGTCTGAGAGCTGGTTCCGGCATGTCCGGCAGATGATTCCGGAGTGTCCGCCAAGTGGTTCTGGCATACCCGGCTGGTGATTTGGGCATGTCAGGTAGGTGGCTCCGGCGTGCTCGGCAGGTTGTTCAGACGGGTCTGGCAGGTGTTTTCCGTCTGTTCGGGGTGTGGTTCCAGCATCTCATGCACATGGCTCTGGCACGTCTGAGATGTGGTTCCGGCCGGCCCGACAGGTGTTTCCACAGTGTACGCCAAGAGGTACTGGCGTAGTTGGCAGGTGATTTTGGCATGACCGGCAGGTGGTTCCAGCAAGCCCGGCAGGTGATTCCGAAGTGTTCCCCAACTGGTTGTGGCGTAGCCGGCAGGTGATTTTTGCGTGTCCGGCAGGTGGTTCTGGCGAGTCGAGCAGGTGGTTCCGGCGTGCTCGGCAGGTGCTTCCGGGGTCATTGGCACGTGGTTCTGGCATATCTGAGAGGTGGTTCCGGCATGCCCGGCAGGTGATTCCGGAGTGTTCGCCAAGTGTTTCCGGCGTAGCCGGCAGGTGATTTTGCATGTCCAGCGGTCGTTCCGGCGGGTCGAGCCGGTGGTTCCGGCGTGTCCGGCAGGTGGTTCCGGTCTGTCCGGCAGGTGGTTCTGTGGTGTCCGGCACGAGGTTCAGTCTGAGAGGCTGTGCCGGCCTGCCCCTCACGTGATTCCGGTTTGTCCCCGAAGTGGTGCTGGTGTAGCGGGCAGGTGATTTTGGCGTGTCCGGCAGGTGGTTCAGGCGAGTTGTGCAGGTGGTTGCGACGTGCTCGGCAGGTGCTTCCGGCGTCTCCGGCACGTGTTTCTGGCACATCTGACTGGTGGTTCCGGCATGCCCAAAAGTTGATTCCGGTCTGTCCGGTAGGTGGTTCCGGCGTGCACGGCACGTGGTTCTGGTACGTGTCAGAGGTGGTTGCGTATGCCCAACAGGTGATTCCGTACTGTCCGCCACGTGCTTCTGGCACGTCTGAGAGGTGGTTCCAACATGCCCGGCAGGTCATTTCGGAGAATCGTCCAAGTGGTTCTGGCGTAGCCCGCAGGTGATTTTGGCGTGTCCGGCAGGTGGTTCCGCCGTGCTCGGCAGGTGGTTCAGGCATGGCCGTCACGTGGTTCCAGTCTGTCCAGGACGTGTTTCCAGCTTCTCCGGCAGGTGGTTCTGGTACGTCTGAGAGGTGGTTCCGCCATGGCTGGCAGGTGATCCCGGACTGTCCCCCAGGTGGTTCTGGCATAGCCAGCAGTTGATATTGGCCTGTCTGGCAGGTGGTTCCAGCGAGTCGAACAGGTGGCTCCGGCGTTCTTGGCAGGTGGTTCCGGTCTGTCCGGTAGGTGTTTCCGGCGTGTCTGGCACGTGCTTGCGGCACGTCTGAGAGGTGGTTCCGTCATGCGCGGCAGGTGATTCCGGAGTGTCCGCCAGGTGGTTCTGGCGTACCCAGCAGGTGATTTTGGCGTGTCCGGCAGGTGTTTCTGGCGAGTCGAGCAGGTGGCTCCGGCATGCTCGGCAGGTGCTTCCGGCGTCTCCGGCACTTGGTTCTGGTGTGTCTGAGAGCTGGTTCCGGCATGTCCGGCAGATGATTCCGGAGTGTCCGCCAAGTGGTTCTGGCATACCCAGCAGGTGATTTTGGCGTGTCAGGGAGGTGGTACCGGTGAGTCGAGCAGGTGGTTCCGGCGTGCTCAGCAGGTGGTTCAGGCGGTTCTGGCAGGTGGTATCCGTCTGTTCGGGGTGTGGTTCCAGCATCTCATGAACACGTTTCTGGCAAGTCTGAGATTTGGTTCCAGCCGGCCCGACAGGTGTTTCCGCAGTGTCCGCCAAGCGGTTCTGGCGTAGTTGGCAGGTGATTTTGGCATGACTGGCAGGTGGTTCCAGCAAGCCTGGCAGGTGATTCCAAAGTGTTCACCAACTGGTTGTGGCGTAGCCGGCAGGTGATTTTTGCGTGATCGGCAGGTGGTTCTGGCGAGTCGAGCAGGTGGTTCCGGCGTGCTCGGCTGGTGCTTCCGGGGTCATTGGCACGGGGTTCTGGCATGTCTGAGAGGTGGTTCCTGCATGCCCGGCAAGTGATTCCGGAGTGTTCGCCAAGTGGTTCTGGCATAGTCGGCAGGTGATTTTGGCATGTCCGGCAGGTGGTTCAGGCGAGTTGAGCAGGTGGTTCCAACGTGCTTGGCAGGTGCTTCCGGCGTCTCCGGCACGTGTTTCTGGCACATCTGACAGGTGGTTCCGGCATGCCCGAAAGGTGATTACGGTCTGTCCGGTAGGTGGTTCCAGCCGGCACGGCATGTGGTTCTGGTACGTCTCAGAGGTGGTTGCGCATGCCCAACAGGTGATTCCGGACTGTCCGCCACATGGTTCTGGCACGTCTGAGAGTTGGTTCCGGCATGCCCGGCAGGTCATCCCAGAGAGTCCTCCAAGTGGTACTGGCATAACACGCAGGTGATTTTGGCGTGTCAGGTAGGTTGTTCCGTTGTGCTTGGCAGGTGGTTCAGGCTTGGCCGGCAGGTGGTTCCAGACTGTCCAGGACGTGTTTCCAGCTTCTCCGGCAGGTGGTTCTGGTACGTCTGAGAGGTGGTTCCGCCATGGCTGGCAGGTGATTCCGGACCACCCCCCAGGTGGTTCTGGCATAGCCAGCAGTTGATATTGGCCTGTCCGGCAGGTGGTTCCAGAGAGTCGAACAGGTGGCTCCGGCGTGCTCGGCAGGTGGTTCCGGTCTGTCCGGTAGGTCATTCCGGCGTGTCCGGCACGTGCTTCCTGCACGTCTGAGAGGTGGTTCCGGCATGCGCGACAGGTGGTTTCGGAGTGTCCGCCAGGTGGTTCTGGCGTACCCGGCAGGTGATTTTGGCGTGTCCGGCAGGTGTTTCTGGCGAGTCGAGCAGGTGGCTCCGGCATGCTCGGCAGGTGCTTCCGGCGTCTCCGGCACGTGGTTCTGGTGTGTCTGAGAGCTGGTTCCGGCATGTCCGGCAGATGATTCCGGAGTTTTCCGCCAAGTGGTTCTGGCATACCCGGCTGGTGATTTGGGCATGTCAGGTAGGTGGCTCCGGCGTGCTCGGCAGGTTGTTCAGACGGGTCTGGCAGGTGTTTTCCGTCTGTTCTGGGTGTGGTTCCAGCATCTCATGCACATGGTTCTGGCACGTCTGAGATGTGGTTCCGGCCGGCCCGACAGGTGTTTCCACAGTGTCCGCCAAGTGGTACTGGCGTAGTTGGCAGGTGATTTTGGCATGACCGGCAGGTGGTTCCAGCAAGCCCGGCAGGTGATTCCAAAGTGTTCCCCAACTGGTTGCGGCGTAGCCGGCAGGTGATTTTTGCGTGTCCGGCAGGTGGTTCTGGCGAGTCGAGCAGGTGGTTCCGGCGTGCTCGGCAGGTGCTTCCGGGGTCATTGGCACGTGGTTCTGGCATATCTGAGAGGTGGTTCCGGCATGCCCGGCAGGTGATTCCGGAGTGTTCGCCAAGTGTTTCCGGCGTAGCCGGCAGGTGATTTTGCATGTCCAGCGGTCGTTCCGGCGGGTCGAGCCGGTGGTTCCGGCGTGTCCGGCAGGTGGTTCCGGTCTGTCCGGCAGGTGGTTCTGTGGTGTCCGGCACGAGGTTCAGTCTGAGAGGCTGTGCCGGCCTGCCCCTCACGTGATTCCGGCTTGTCCCCGAAGTGGTGCTGGTGTAGCGGGCAGGTGATTTTGGCGTGTCCGGCAGGTGGTTCAGGCGAGTTGAGCAGGTGGTTGCGACGTGCTCGTCAGGTGCTTCCGGCGTCTCCGGCACGTGTTTCTGGCACATCTGACTGGTGGTTCCGGCATGCCCAAAAGTTGATTCCGGTCTGTCCGGTAGGTGGTTCCGGCGTGCACGGCACGTGGTTCTGGTACGTGTCAGAGGTGGTTGCGTATGCCCAACAGGTGATTCCGGACTGTCCGCCACGTGCTTCTGGCACGTCTGAGAGGTGGTTCCAACATGCCCGGCAGGTCATTTCGGAGAGTCGTCCAAGTGGTTCTGGCGTAGCCCGCAGGTGATTTTGGCGTGTCCGGCAGGTGGTTCCGCCGTGCTCGGCAGGTGGTTCAGGCATGGCCGTCACGTGGTTCCAGTCTGTCCAGGACGTGTTTCCAGCTTCTCCGGCAGGTGGTTCTGGTACGTCTGAGAGGTGGTTCCGCCATGGCTGGCAGGTGATCCCGGACTGTCCCCCAGGTGGTTCTGGCATAGCCAGCAGTTGATATTGGCCTGTCCGGCAGGTGGTTCCAGCGAGTCGAACAGGTGGCTCCGGCGTTCTAGGCAGGTGGTTCCGGTCTGTCCGGTAGGTGTTTCCGGCGTGTCTGGCACGTGCTTCCGGCACGTCTGAGAGGTGGTTCCGTCATGCGCGGCAGGTGATTCCGGAGTGTCCGCCAGGTGGTTCTGGCGTACCCAGCAGGTGATTTTGGCGTGTCCGGCAGGTGTTTCTGGCGAGTCGAGCAGGTGGCTCCGGCATGCTCGGCAGGTGCTTCTGGCATCTCCGGCACTTGGTTCTGGTGTGTCTGAGAGCTGGTTCCGGCATGTCCGGCAGATGATTCCGGAGTGTCCGCCAAGTGGTTCTGGCATACCCAGCAGGTGATTTTGGCGTGTCAGGGAGGTGGTACCGGTGAGTCGAGCAGGTGGTTCCGGCGTGCTCAGCAGGTGGTTCAGGCGGTTCTGGCACGTGGTATCCGTCTGTTCGGGGTGTGGTTCCAGCATCTCATGAACACGTTTCTGGCAAGTCTGAGATGTGGTTCCAGCCGGCCCGAAAGGTGTTTCCGCAGTGTCCGCCAAGCGGTTCTGGCGTAGTTGGCAGGTGATTTTGGCATGACTGGCAGGTGGTTCCAGCAAGCCTGGCAGGTGATTCCAAAGTGTTCACCAACTGGTTGTGGCGTAGCCGGCAGGTGATTTTTGCGTGATCGGCAGGTGGTTCTGGCGAGTCGAGCAGGTGGTTCCGGCGTGCTCGGCTGGTGCTTCCGGGGTCATTGGCACGGGGTTCTGGCATGTCTGAGAGGTGGTTCCTGCATGCCCGGCAAGTGATTCCGGAGTGTTCGCCAAGTGGTTCTGGCATAGTCGGCAGGTGATTTTGGCATGTCCGGCAGGTGGTTCAGGCGAGTTGAGCAGGTGGTTCCAACGTGCTTGGCAGGTGCTTCCGGCGTCTCCGGCACGTGTTTCTGGCACATCTGACAGGTGGTTCCGGCATGCCCGAAAGGTGATTCCGGTCTGTCCGGTAGGTGGTTCCAGCCGGCACGGCATGTGGTTCTGGTACGTCTCAGAGGTGGTTGCGCATGCCCAACAGGTGATTCCAGACTGTCCGCCACATGGTTCTGGCACGTCTGAGAGGTGGTTCCGGCATGCCCGGCAGGTCATCCCAGAGAGTCCTCCAAGTGGTTCTGGCATAACACGCAGGTGATTTTGGCGTGTCAGGCAGGTTGTTCCGTTGTGCTTGGCAGGTGGTTCAGGCTTGGCCGGCAGGTGGTTCCAGACTGTCCAGGACGTGTTTCCAGCTTCTCCGGCAGGTGGTTCTGGTACGTCTGAGAGGTGGTTCCGCCATGGCTGGCAGGTGATTCCGGACCGTCCCCCAGGTGGTTCTGGCATAGCCAGCATTTGATATTGGCCTGTCCGGCAGGTGGTTCCAGAGAGTCGAACAGGTGGCTCCGGCGTACTCGGCAGGTGGTTCCGGTCTGTCCGGTAGGTCATTCCGGCGTGTCCGGCACGTGCTTCCTGCACGTCTGAGAGGTGGTTCCGGCATGCGCGACAGGTGGTTTCGGAGTGTCCGCCAGGTGGTTCTGGCGTACCCGGCAGGTGATTTTGGCGTGTCCGGCAGGTGTTTCTGGCGAGTCGAGCAGGTGGCTCCGGCATGCTCGGCAGGTGCTTCCGGCGTCTCCGGCACGTGGTTCTGGTGTGTCTGAGAGCTGGTTCCGGCATGTCCGGCAGATGATTCCGGAGTGTCCGCCAAGTGGTTCTGGCATACCCGGCTGGTGATTTGGGCATGTCAGGTAGATGGCTACGGCGTGCTCGGCAGGTTGTTCAGACTGGTCTGGCAGGTGTTTTCCGTCTGTTCTGGGTGTGGTTCCAGCATCTCATGCACATGGTTCTGGCACGTCTGAGATGTGGTTCCGGCCGGCCCGACAGGTGTTTCCACAGTGTCCGCCAAGTGGTACTGGCGTGGTTGGCAGGTGATTTTGGCATGACTGGCAGGTTGTTCCAGCAAGCCCGGCAGGTGATTCCGAAGTTTTCCCCAACTGGTTGTGGCGTAGCCGGCAGGTGATTTTTGCGTGTCCGGCAGGTGGTTCTGGCGAGTCGAGCAGGTGGTTCCGGCGTGCTCGGCAGGTGCTTCCGGGGTCATTGGCACGTGGTTCTGGCATATCTGAGAGGTGGTTCCGGCATGCCCGGCAGGTGATTCCGGAGTGTTCGCCAAGTGTTTCCGGCGTAGCCGGCAGGTGATTTTGCATGTCCAGCGGTCGTTCCGGCGGGTCGAGCCGGTGGTTCCGGCATGTCCGGCAGGTGGTTCCGGTCTGTCCGGCAGGTGGTTCTGTGGTGTCCGGCACGAGGTTCAGTCTGAGAGGCTGTGCCGGCATGCCCCTCACGTGATTCCGGCTTGTCCCCGAAGTGGTGCTGGTGTAGCGGGCAGGTGATTTTGGCGTGTCCGGCAGGTGGTTCAGGCGAGTTGAGCAGGTGGTTGCGACGTGCTCGGCAGGTGCTTCCGGCGTCTCCGGCACGTGTTTCTGGCACATCTGACTGGTGGATCCGGCATGCCCAAGAGTTGATTCCGGTCTGTCCGGTACGTGGTTCCGGCGTGCACGGCACGTGGTTCTGGTACGTGTCAGAGGTGGTTGCGTATGCCCAACAGGTGATTCCGGACTGTCCGCCACGTGCTTCTGGCACGTCTGAGAGGTGGTTCCAACATGCCCGGCAGGTCATTTCGGAGAGTCGTCCAAGTGGTTCTGGCGTAGCCCGCAGGTGATTTTGGCGTGTCCGGCAGGTGGTTCCGCCGTGCTCGGCAGGTGGTTCAGGCATGGCCGTCACGTGGTTCCAGTCTGTCCAGGACGTGTTTCCAGCTTCTCCGGCAGGTGGTTCTGGTACGTCTGAGAGGTGGTTCCGCCATGGCTGGCAGGTGATCCCGGACTGTCCCCCAGGTGGTTCTGGCATAGCCAGCAGTTGATATTGGCCTGTCCGGCAGGTTGTTCCTGTGAGTCGAGAAGGTGGCTCCGGCGTTCTTGGCAGGTGGTTCCGGTCTGTCCGGTAGGTGTTTCCGGCGTGTCTGGCACGTGCTTCCGGCACGTCTGAGAGGTGGTTCCGGCATGCGCGGCAGGTGATTCCGGAGTGTCCGCCAGGTGGTTCTGGCGTACCCGGCAGGTGATTTTGGCGTGTCCGGCAGGTGTTTCTGGCGAGTCGAGAAGGTGGTTCCGGCGTGCTCAGCAGGTGGTTCAGGCGGTTCTGGCAGGTGGTATCCGTCTGTTCGGGGTGTGGTTCCAGCATCTCATGAACACGTTTCTGGCAAGTCTGAGATTTGGTTCCAGCCGGCCCGACAGGTGTTTCCGCAGTGTCCGCCAAGCGGTTCTGGCGTAGTTGGCAGGTGATTTTGGCATGACTGGCAGGTGGTTCCAGCAAGCCTGGCAGGTGATTCCAAAGTGTTCACCAACTGGTTGTGGCGTAGCCGGCAGGTGATTTTTGCGTGATCGGCAGGTGGTTCTGGCGAGTCGAGCAGGTGGTTCCGGCGTGCTCGGCTGGTGCTTCCGGGGTCATTGGCACGGGGTTCTGGCATGTCTGAGAGGTGGTTCCTGCATGCCCGGCAAGTGATTCCGGAGTGTTCGCCAAGTGGTTCTGGCATAGTCGGCAGGTGATTTTGGCATGTCCGGCAGGTGGTTCAGGCGAGTTGAGCAGGTGGTTCCAACGTGCTTGGCAGGTGCTTCCGGCGTCTCCGGCACGTGTTTCTGGCACATCTGACAGGTGGTTCCGGCATGCCCGAAAGGTGATTCCGGTCTGTCCGGTAGGTGGTTCCAGCCGGCACGGCATGTGGTTCTGGTACGTCTCAGAGGTGGTTGCGCATGCCCAACAGGTGATTCCGGACTGTCCGCCACATGGTTCTGGCACGTCTGAGAGGTGGTTCCGGCATGCCCGGCAGGTCATCCCAGAGAGTCCTCCAAGTGGTTCTGGCATAACACGCAGGTGATTTTGGCGTGTCAGGCAGGTTGTTCCGTTGTGCTTGGCAGGTGGTTCAGGCTTGGCCGTCAGGTGGTTCCAGACTGTCCAGGACGTGTTTCCAGCTTCTCCGGCAGGTGGTTCTGGTACGTCTGAGAGGTGGTTCCGCCATGGCTGGCAGGTGATTCCGGACCGTCCCCCAGGTGGTTCTGGCATAGCCAGCAGTTGATATTGGCCTGTCCGGCAGGTGGTTCCAGCGAGTCGAACAGGTGGCTCCGGCGTTCTTGGCAGGTGGTTCCGGTCTGTCCGGTAGGTGTTTCCGGCGTGTCTGGCACGTGCTTCCGGCACGTCTGAGAGGTGGTTCTGGCATGCGCGACAGGTGGTTTCGTAGTGTCCGCCAGGTGGTTCTGGCGTACCCGGCAGGTGATTTTGGCGTGTCCGGCAGGTGTTTCTGGCGAGTCGAGCAGGTGGCTCCGGCATGCTCGGCAGGTGCTTCCGGCGTCTCCAGCACTTGGTTCTGGTGTGTCTGAGAGCTGGTTCCGGCATGTCCGGCAGATGATTCCGGAGTGTCCGCCAAGTGGTTCTGGCATACCCGGCTGGTGATTTGGGCATGTCAGGTAGGTGGCTCCGGCGTGCTCGGCGGGTTGTTCAGACGGGTCTGGCAGGTGTTTTCCGTCTGTTCTGGGTGTGGTTCCAGCATCTCATGCACATGGTTCTGGCACGTCTGAGATGTGGTTCCGGCCGGCCCGACAGGTGTTTCCACAGTGTCCGCCAAGTGGTACTGGCGTAGTTGGCAGGTGATTTTGGCATGACCGGCAGGTGGTTCCAGCAAGCCCGGCAGGTGATTCCGAAGTGTTCCCCAACTGGTTGTGGCGTAGCCGGCAGGTGATTTTTGCGTGTCCGGCAGGTGGTTCTGGCGAGTCGAGCATGTGGTTCCGGCGTGCTCGGCAGGTGCTTCCGGGGTCATTGGCACGGGGTTCTGGCATATCTGAGAGGTGGTTCCGGCATGCCCGGCAGGTGATTCCGGAGTGTTCGCCAAGTGTTTCCGGCGTAGCTGGCAGGTGATTTTGCATGTCCAGCGGTCGTTCCGGCGGGTCGAGCCGGTGGTTCCGGCGTGTCCGGCAGGTGGTTCCGGTCTGTCCGGCAGGTGGTTCTGTGGTGTCCGGCACGAGGTTCAGTCTGAGAGGCTGTGCCGGCCTGCGCCTCACGTGATTCCGGCTTGTCCCCGAAGTGGTGCTGGTGTAGCGGGCAGGTGATTTTGGCGTGTCCGGCAGGTGGTTCAGGCGAGTTGAGCAGGTGGTTGCGACGTGCTCGGCAGGTGCTTCCGGCGTCTCCGGCACGTGTTTCTGGCACATCTGACTGGTGGTTCCGGCATGCCCAAAAGTTGATTCCGGTCTGTCCGGTAGGTGGTTCCGGCGTGCACGGCACGTGGTTCTGGTACGTGTCAGAGGTGGTTGCGTATGCCCAACAGGTGATTCCGGACTGTCCGCCACGTGCTTCTGGCACGTCTGAGAGGTGGTTCCAACATGCCCGGCAGGTCATTTCGGAGAGTCGTCCAAGTGGTTCTGGCGTAGCCCGCAGGTGATTTTGGCGTGTCCGGAAGGTGGTTCCGGCACTTCTGAGAGGTGGTTCCGGCATGCGCGACAGGTGGTTTCGGAGTGTCCGCCAGGTGGTTCTGGCGTACCCGGCTGGTGATTTTGGCGTGTCCGGCAGTTGTTTCTGGCGATTCGAGCAGGTTGCTCCGGCATGCTCGGCAGGTGCTTCCGGCGTCTCCGGCACGTGGTTCTGGTGTGTCTGAGAGCTGGTTCCGGCATGTCCGGCAGATGATTCCGGAGTGTCCGCCAACTGGTTCTGGCATACCCGGTTGGTGATTTGGGCCTGTCAGGTAGGTGGTTCCGGCGAGTAGAGCAGGTGGCTCCGGCGTGCTCGGCAGGTTGTTCAGACGGGTCTGGCAGGAGTTTTCCGTCTGTTCGGGGTGTGGTTCCAGCATCTCATGCACATGGTTCTGGCACGTCTGAGATGTGGTTCCGGCCGGCCCGACAGGTGTTTCCACAGTGTCCGCCAAGTGGTGCTGGCGTAGTTGGCAGGTGATTTTGGCATGACTGGCTGGTGGTTCCAGCAAGCCCGGCAGGTGATTCCGAAGTGTTCCCCAACTTGTTGTGGCGTAGCCGGCAGGTGATTTTTCCGTGACCGGCAGGTGGTTCTGGCGAGTCGAGCAGGTGGTTCCGGCGTGCTCGGCAGGTGCTTCCGGGGTCATTGGCATGTGGTTCTGTCATATCTGAGAGGTGGTTCCGGCATGCCCGGCAGGTGATTCCGGAGTGTTCGCCAAGTGTTTCCGGCGTAGCCGGCAGGTGATTTTGCATGTCCAGCGGTCGTTCCGGCGGGTCGAGCCGGTGGTTCCGGCGTGTCCGGCAGGTGGTTCCGGTCTGTCCGGCAGGTGGTTCTGTGGTGTCCGGCACGAGGTTCAGTCTGAGAGGCTGTGCCGGCATGCCCCTCACGTGATTCCGGCTTGTCCCCGAAGTGGTGCTGGTGTAGCGGGCAGGTGATTTTGGCGTGTCCGGCAGGTGGTTCAGGCGAGTTGAGCAGGTGGTTGCGACGTGCTCGGCAGGTGCTTCCGGCGTCTCCGGCACGTGTTTCTGGCACATCTGACTGGTGGTTCCGGCATGCCCAAAAGTTGATTCCGGTCTGTCCGGTAGGTGGTTCCGGCGTGCACGGCACGTGGTTCTGGTACGTGTCAGAGGTGGTTGCGTATGCCCAACAGGTGATTCCGGACTGTCCGCCACGTGCTTCTAGCACATCTGAGAGGTGGTTCCCACATGCCCGGCAGGTCATTTCGGAGAGTCGTCCAAGTGGTTCTGGCGTAGCCCGCAGGTGATTTTGGCGTGTCCGGCAGGTGGTTCCGCCGTGCTCGGCAGGTGGTTCAGGCATGGCCGTCACGTGGTTCCAGTCTGTCCAGGACGTGTTTCCAGCTTCTCCGGCAGGTGGTTCTGGTACGTCTGAGAGGTGGTTCCGCCATGGCTGGCAGGTGATCCCGGACTGTCCCCCAGGTGGTTCTGGCATAGCCAGCAGTTGATATTGGCCTGTCCGGCAGGTGGTTCCGGCACGTCTGAGAGGTGGTTCCGGCATGCGCGACAGGTGGTTTCGGAGTGTCCGCCAGGTGGTTCTGGCGTACCCGGCTGGTGATTTTGGCGTGTCCGGCAGTTGTTTCTGGCGAGTCGAGCAGGTGGCTCCGGCATGCTCGGCAGGTGCTTCCGGCGTCTCCGGCACGTGGTTCTGGTGTGTCTGAGAGCTGGTTCCGGCATGTCCGGCAGATGATTCCGGAGTGTCCGCCAAGTGGTTCTGGCATACCCGGTTGGTGATTTGGGCCTGTCAGGTAGGTGGCTCCGGCGAGTAGAGCAGGTGGCTCCGGCGTGCTCGGCAGGTTGTTCAGACGGGTCTGGCAGGTGTTTTCCGTCTGTTCGGGGTGTGGTTCCAGAATCTCATGCACATGGTTCTGGCACGTCTGAGATGTGGTTCCGGCCGGCCCGACAGGTGTTTCCACAGTGTCCGCCAAGTGGTACTGGCGTAGTTGGCAGGTGATTTTGGCATGACCGGCAGGTGGTTCCGAAGTGTTCACCAACTTGTTGTAGCGTAGCCGGCAGGTGATTTTTGCGTGATCGGCAGGTGGTTCTGGCGAGTCGACCAGGTGGTTCCGGCGTGCTTGGCAGGTGGTTCCGGTCTGTCCGGTAGGTGTTTCCGGCGTGTCTGGCACGTGCTTCCGGCACGTCTGAGAGGTGGTTCCGGCATGCGCGGCAGGTGATTCCGGAGTGTCCGCCAGGTGGTTCTGGCGTAGCCGGCAGGTGAGTTTTGCATTTCCGGCAGGTGTTTCTGGCGAGTCGAGCAGGTGGCTCCCGCATGCTCGGCAGGTGCTTCCGGCGTCTCCGGCACTTGGTTCTGGTGTGTCTGAGAGTTGGTTCCGGCATGTCCGGCAGATGATTCCGGAGTGTCCGCCAAGTGGTTCTGGCATACCCAGCAGGTGATTTTGGCGTGTCAGGGAGGTGGTACCGGTGAGTCGAGCAGGTGGTTCCGGCGTGCTCAGCAGGTGGTTCAGGCGGTTCTGGCAGGTGGTATCCGTCTGTTCGGGGTGTGGTTCCAGCATCTCATGAACACGTTTCTGGCAAGTCTGAGATGTGGTTCCAGCCGGCCCGACAGGTGTTTCCGCAGTGTCCGCCAAGCGGTTCTGGCGTAGTTGGCAGGTGATTTTGGCATGACTGGCAGGTGGTTCCAGCAAGCCTGGCAGGTGATTCCAAAGTGTTCCCCAACTGGTTGTGGCGTAGCCGGCAGGTGATTTTTGCGTGATCGGCAGGTGGTTCTGGCGAGTCGAGCAGGTGGTTCCGGCGTGCTCGGCTGGTGCTTCTGGGGTCATTGGCACGGGGTTCTGGCATGTCTGAGAGGTGGTTCCTGCATGCCCGGCAAGTGATTCCGGAGTGTTCGCCAAGTGGTTCTGGCATAGTCGGCAGGTGATTTTGGCATGTCCGGCAGGTGGTTCAGGCGAGTTGAGCAGGTGGTTCCAACGTGCTTGGCAGGTGCTTCCGGCGTCTCCGGCACGTGTTTCTGGCACATCTGACAGGTGGTTCCGGCATGCCCGAAAGGTGATTCCGGTCTGTCCGGTAGGTGGTTCCAGCCGGCACGGCATGTGGTTCTGGTACGTCTCAGAGGTGGTTGCGCATGCCCAACAGGTGATTCCGGACTGTCCGCCACATGGTTCTGGCACGTCTGAGAGGTGGTTCCGGCATGCCCGGCAGGTCATCCCAGAGAGTCCTCCAAGTGGTTCTGGCATAACACGCAGGTGATTTTGGCGTGCCAGGCAGGTTGTTCCGTTGTGCTTGGCAGGTGGTTCAGGCTTGGCCGGCAGGTGGTTCCAGACTGTCCAGGACGTGATTCCAGCTTCTCCGGCAGGTGGTTCTGGTACGTCTGAGAGGTGGTTCCGCCATGGCTGGCAGGTGATTCCGGACCGTCCCCCAGGTGGTTCTGGCATAGCCAGCAGTTGATATTGGCCTGTCCGGCAGGTGGTTCCAGCGAGTCGGACAGGTGGCTCCGGCGTGCTCGGCAGGTGGTTCCGGTCTGTCCGGTAGGTGATTCCGGCGTGTCCGGCACGTGCTTCCGGCACGTCTTAGAGGTGGTTCCGGCATGCGCGACAGGTGATTTCAGAATGTCCGCCAGGTGGTTCTGGCGTACCCGGAAGGTGATATTGGCGTGTCCGGCAGGTGTTTCTGGCGAGTCGAGCAGGTGGCTCCGGCATGCTCGGCAGGTGCTTCCGGCGTCTCCGGCACGTGGTTCTGGTGTGTCTGAGAGCTGGTTCCGGCATGTCCGGCAGATGATTCCGGAGTGTCCGCCAAGTGGTTCTGGCATACCCAGCAGGTGATTTTGGCGTGTCAGGGAGGTGGTACCGGTGAGTCGAGCAGGTGGTTCCGGCGTGCTCAGCAGGTGGTTCAGGCGGTTCTGGCAGGTGGTATCCGTCTGTTCTGGGTGTGGTTCCAGCATCTCATGAACACGTTTCTGGCACGTCTGAGATGTGGTTCCAGCCGGCCCGACAGGTGTTTCCGCAGTGTCCGCCAAGCGGTTCTGGCGTAGTTGGCAGGTGATTTTGGCATGACTGGCAGGTGGTTCCAGCAAGCCTGGCAGGTGATTCCAAAGTGTTCACCAACTGGTTGTGGCGTAGCCGGCAGGTGATTTTTGCGTGATCGGCAGGTGGTTCTGGCGAGTCGAGCAGGTGGTTCCGGCGTGCTCGGCTGGTGCTTCCGGGGTCATTGGCACGGGGTTCTGGCATGTCTGAGAGGTGGTTCCTGCATGCCCGGCAAGTGATTCCGGAGTGTTCGCCAAGTGGTTCTGGCATAGTCGGCAGGTGATTTTGGCATGTCCGGCAGGTGGTTCAGGCGAGTTGAGCAGGTGGTTCCAACGTGCTTGGCAGGTGCTTCCGGCGTCTCCGGCACGTGTTTCTGGCACATCTGACAGGTGGTTCCGGCATGCCCGAAAGGTGATTCCGGTCTGTCCGGTAGGTGGTTCCAGCCGGGACGGCATGTGGTTCTGGTACGTCTCAGAGGTGGTTGCGCATGCCCAACAGGTGATTCCGGACTGTCCGCCACGTGCTTCTGGCACGTCTGAGAGGTGGTTCCAACATGCCCGGCAGGTCATTTCGGAGAGTCGTCCAAGTGGTTCTGGCGTAGCCCGCAGGTGATTTTGGCGTGTCCGGCAGGTGGTTCCGCCGTGCTCGGCAGGTGGTTCAGGCATGGCCGTCACGTGGTTCCAGTCTGTCCAGGACGTGTTTCCAGCTTCTCCGGCAGGTGGTTCTGGTACGTCTGAGAGGTGGTTCCGCCATGGCTGGCAGGTGATCCCGGACTGTCCCCCAGGTGGTTCTGGCATAGCCAGCAGTTGATATTGGCCTGTCCGGCAGGTGGTTCCAGCGAGTCCAACAGGTGGCTCCGGCGTTCTTGGCAGGTGGTTCCGGTCTGTCCGGTAGGTGTTTCCGACGTGTCTGGCACGTGCTTCCGGCACGTCTGAGAGGTGGTTCCGTCATGCGCGGCAGGTGATTCCGGAGTGTCCGCCAGGTGGTTCTGGCGTACCCAGCAGGTGATTTTGGCGTGTCCGGCAGGTGTTTCTGGCGAGTCGAGCAGGTGGCTCCGGCATGCTCGGCAGGTGCTTCCGGCGTCTCCGGCACTTGGTTCTGGTGTGTCTGAGAGCTGGTTCCAGCATGTCCGGCAGATGATTCCGGAGTGTCCGCCAAGTGGTTCTGGCATACCCAGCAGGTGATTTTGGCGTGTCAGGGAGGTGGTACCGGTGAGTCGAGCAGGTGGTTCCGGCGTGCTCAGCAGGTGGTTCAGGCGGTTCTGGCAGGTGGTATCCGTCTGTTCGGGGTGTGGTTCCAGCATCTCATGAACACGTTTCTGGCAAGTCTGAGATGTGGTTCCAGCCGGCCCGACAGGTGTTTCCGCAGTGTCCGCCAAGCGGTTCTGGCGTAGTTGGCAGGTGATTTTGGCATGACTGGCAGGTGGTTCCAGCAAGCCTGGCAGGTGATTCCAAAGTGTTCACCAACTGGTTGTGGCGTAGCCGGCAGGTGATTTTTGCGTGATCGGCAGGTGGTTCTGGCGAGTCGAGCAGGTGGTTCCGGCGTGCTCGGCTGGTGCTTCCGGGGTCATTGGCACGGGGTTCTGGCATGTCTGAGAGGTGGTTCCTGCATGCCCGGCAAGTGATTCCGGAGTGTTCGCCAAGTGGTTCTGGCATAGTCGGCAGGTGATTTTGGCATGTCCGGCAGGTGGTTCAGGCGAGTTGAGCAGGTGGTTCCAACGTGCTTGGCAGGTGCTTCCGGCGTCTCCGGCACGTGTTTCTGGCACATCTGACAGGTGGTTCCGGCATGCCCGAAAGGTGATTCCGGTCTGTCCGGTAGGTGGCTCCAGGCGGCACGGCATGTGGTTCTGGTACGTCTCAGAGGTGGTTGCGCATGCCCAACAGGTGATTCCAGACTGTCCGCCACATGGTTCTGGCACGTCTGAGAGGTGGTTCCGGCATGCCCGGCAGGTCATCCCAGAGAGTCCTCCAAGTGGTTCTGGCATAACACGCAGGTGATTTTGGCGTGTCAGGCAGGTTGTTCCGTTGTGCTTGGCAGGTGGTTCAGGCTTGGACGGCAGGTGGTTACAGACTGTCCAGGACGTGTTTCCAGCTTCTCCGGCAGGTGGTTCTGGAACGTCTGAGAGGTGGTTCCGCCATGGCTGGCAGGTGATTCCGGACCGTCCCCCAGGTGGTTCTGGCATAGCCAGCAGTTGATATTGGCCTGTCCGGCAGGTGGTTCCAGCAAGTCGAACAGGTGACTCCGGCGTGCTCGGCTGGTGGTTCCGGTCTGTCCGGTAGGTCATTCCGGTGTGTCCGGCACGTGCTTCCTGCACGTCTGAGAGGTGGTTCCGGCATGCGCGACAGGTGGTTTCGGAGTGTCCGCCAGGTGGTTCTGGCGTACCCGGCAGGTGATTTTGGCGTGTCCGGAAGGTGTTTCTGGCGAGTCGAGCAGGTGGCTCCGGCATGCTCGGCAGGTGCTTCCGGCGTCTCCGGCACGTGGTTCTGGTGTGTCTGAGAGCTGGTTCCGGCATGTCCGGCAGATGATTCCGGAGTGTCCGCCAAGTGGTTCTGGCATACCCGGCTGGTGATTTGGGCATGTCAGGTAGGTGGCTCCGGCGTGCTCGGCAGGTTGTTCAGACGGGTCTGGCAGGTGTTTTCCGTCTGTTCTGGGTGTGGTTCCAGCATCTCATGCACATGGTTCTGGCACGTCTGAGATGTGGTTCCGGCCGGCCCGACAGGTGTTTCCACAGTGTCCGCCAAGTGGTACTGGCGTAGTTGGCAGGTGATTTTGGCATGACCGGCAGGTGGTTCCAGCAAGCCCGGCAGGTGATTCCGAAGTGTTCCCCAACTGGTTGTGGCGTAGCCGGCAGGTGATTTTTGCGTGTCCGGCAGGTGGTTCCGGCGTGCTCGGCAGGTGCTTCCGGGGTCATTGGCACGTGGTTCTGGCATATCTGAGAGGTGGTTCCGGCATGCCCGGCAGGTGATTCCGGAGTGTTCGCCAAGTGTTACCGGCGTAGCCGGCAGGTGATTTTGCATGTCCAGCGGTCGTTCCGGCGGGTCGAGCCGGTGGTTCCGGCGTGTCCGGCAGGTGGTTCCGGTCTGTCCGGCAGGTGGTTCTGTGGTGTCCGGCACGAGGTTCAGTCTGAGAGGCTGTGCCGGCATGCCCCTCACGTGATTCCGGCTTGTCCCCGAAGTGGTGCTGGTGTAGCGGGCAGGTGATTTTGGCGTGTCCGGCAGGTGGTTCAGGCGAGTTGAGCAGCTGGTTGCGACGTGCTCGGCAGGTGCTTCCGGCGTCTCCGGCACGTGTTTCTGGCACATCTGACTGGTGGTTCCGGCATGCCCAAAAGTTGATTCCGGTCTGTCCGGTAGGTGGTTCCGGCGTGCACGGCACGTGGTTCTGGTACGTGTCAGAGGTGGTTGCGTATGCCCAACAGGTGATTCCGGACTGTCCGCCACGTGTTTCTGGCACGTCTGAGATGTGGTTCCAACATGCCCGGCAGGTCATTTCGGAGAGTCGTCCAAGTGGTTCTGGCGTAGCCCGCAGGTGATTTTGGCGTGTCCGGCAGGTGGTTCCGCTGTGCTCGGCAGGTGGTTCAGGCATGGCCGTCACGTGGTTCCAGTCTGTCCAGGACGTGTTTCCAGCTTCTCCGGCAGGTGGTTCTGGTACGTCTGAGAGGTGGTTCCGCCATGGCTGGCAGGTGATCCCGGACTGTCCCCCAGGTGGTTCTGGCATAGCCAGCAGTTGATATTGGCCTGTCCGGCAGGTGGTTCCATCGAGTCGAACAGGTGGCTCCGGCGTTCTTGGCAGGTGGTTCCGGTCTGTCCGGTAGGTGTTTCTGGCGTGTCTGGCACGTGCTTCCGGCACGTCTGAGATGTGGTTCCGTCATGCGCGGCAGGTGATTCCGGAGTGTCCGCCATGTGGTTCTGGCGTACCCAGCAGGTGATTTTGGCGTGTCCGGCAGGTGTTTCTGGCGAGTCGAGCAGGTGGCTCCGGCATGCTCGGCAGGTGCTTCCGGCGTCTCCGGCACTTGGTTCTGGTGTGTCTGAGAGCTGGTTCCGGCATGTCCGGCAGATGATTCCGGAGTGTCCGCCAAGTGGTTCTGGCATACCCAGCAGGTGATTTTGGCGTGTCAGGGAGGTGGTACCGGTGAGTCGAGCAGGTGGTTCCGGCGTGCTCAGCAGGTGGTTCAGGCGGTTCTGGCAGGTGGTATCCGTCTGTTCGGGGTGTGGTTCCAGCATCTCATGAACACGTTTCTGGCAAGTCTGAGATGTGGTTCCAGCCGGCCCGACAGGTGTTTCCGCAGTGTCCGCCAAGCTGTTCTGGCGTAGTTGGCAGGTGATTTTGGCATGACTGGCAGGTGGTTCCAGCAAGCCTGGCAGGTGATTCCAAAGTGTTCACCAACTGCTTGTGGCGTAGCCGGCAGGTGATTTTTGCGTGATCGGCAGGTGGTTCTGGCGAGTCGAGCAGGTGGTTCCGGCGTGCTCGGCTGGTGCTTCCGGGGTCATTGGCACGGGGTTCTGGCATGTCTGAGAGGTGGTTCCTGCATGCCCGGCAAGTGATTCCGGAGTGTTCGCCAAGTGGTTCTGGCATAGTCGGCAGGTGATTTTGGCATGTCCGGCAGGTGGTTCAGGCGAGTTGAGCAGGTGGTTCCAACGTGCTTGGCAGGTGCTTCCGGCGTCTCCGGCACGTGTTTCTGGCACATCTGACAGGTGGTTCCGGCATGCCCGAAAGGTGATTCCGGTCTGTCCGGTAGGTGGTTCCAGCCGGCACGGCATGTGGTTCTGGTACGTCTCAGAGGTGGTTGCGCATGCCCAACAGGTGATTCCGGACTGTCCGCCACATGGTTCTGGCACGTCTGAGAGGTGGTTCCGGCATGCCCGGCAGGTCATCCCAGAGAGTCCTCCAAGTGGTTCTGGCATAACACGCAGGGGATTTTGGCGTGTCAGGCAGGTTGTTCCGTTGTGCTTGGCAGGTGGTTCAGGCTTGGCCGGCAGGTGGTTCCAGACTGTCCAGGACGTGTTTCCAGCTTCTCCGGCAGGTGGTTCTGGTACGTCTGAGAGGTGGTTCCGCCATGGCTGGCAGGTGATTCCGGACCGTCCCCCAGGTGGTTCTGGCATAGCCAGCAGTTGATATTGGCCTGTCTGGCAGGTGGTTCCAGCGAGTCGAACAGGTGGCTCCGGCGTGCTCGGCAGGTGGTTCCGGTCTGTCCGGTAGGTCATTCCGGCGTGTCCGGCACGTGCTTCCTGCATGTCTGAGAGGTGGTTCCGGCATGCGCGACAGGTGGTTTCGGAGTGTCCGCCAGGTGGTTCTGGCGTACCCGGCAGGTGATTTTGGCGTGTCCGGCAGGTGTGTCTGGCGAGTCGAGCAGGTGGCTCCGGCATGCTCGGCAGGTGCTTCCGGCGTCTCCGGCACGTGGTTCTGGTGTGTCTGAGAGCTGGTTCCGGCATGTCCGGCAGATGATTCCGGAGTGTCCGCCAAGTGGTTCTGGCATACCCGGCTGGTGATTTGGGCATGTCAGGTAGGTGGCTCCGGCGTGCTCGGCAGGTTGTTCAGACGGGTCTGGCAGGTGTTTTCCGTCTGTTCTGGGTGTGGTTCCAGCATCTCATGCACATGGTTCTGGCACGTCTGAGATGTGGTTCCAGCCGGCCCGACAGGTGTTTCCACAGTGTCCGCCAAGTGGTACTGGCGTAGTTGGCAGGTGATTTTGGCATGACCGGAAGGTGGTTCCAGCAAGCCCGGCAGGTGATTCCGAAGTGTTCCCCAACTGGTTGTGGCGTAGCCGGCAGGTGATTTTTGCGTGTCCGGCAGGTGGTTCTGGCGAGTCGAGCAGGTGGTTCCGGCGTGCTCGGCAGATGCTTCCGGGGTCATTGGCACGTGGTTCTGGCATATCTGAGAGGTGGTTCCGGCATGCCCGGCAGGTGATTCCGGAGTGTTCGCCAAGTGTTTCCGGCGTAGCCGGCAGGTGATTTTGGATGTCCAGCGGTCGTTCCGGCGGGTCGCGCCGGTGATTCCGGCGTGTCCGGCAGGTGGTTCCGGTCTGTCCGGCAGGTGGTTCTGTGGTGTCCGGCACGAGGTTCAGTCTGAGAGGCTGTGCCGGCATGCCCCTCACGTGATTCCGGCTTGTCCCCGAAGTGGTGCTGGTGTAGCGGGCAGGTGATTTTGGCGTGTCCGGCAGGTGGTTCAGGCGAGTTGAGCAGGTGGTTGCGACGTGCTCGGCAGGTGCTTCCGGCGTCTCCGGCACGTGTTTCTGGCACATCTGACTGGTGGTTCCGGCATGCCCAAAAGTTGATTCCGGTCTGTCCGGTAGGTGGTTCCGGCGTGCACGGCACGTGGTTCTGGTACGTGTCAGAGGTGGTTGCGTATGCCCAACAGGTGATTCCGGACTGTCCGCCACGTGCTTCTGGCACGTCTGAGAGGTGGTTCCAACATGCCCGGCAGGTCATTTCGGAGAGTCGTCCAAGTGGTTCTGGCGTAGCCCGCAGGTGATTTTGGCGTGTCCGGCAGGTGGTTCCGCCGTGCTCGGCAGGTGGTTCAGGCATGGCCGTCACGTGGTTCCAGTCTGTCCAGGACGTGTTTCCAGCTTCTCCGGCAGGTGGTTCTGGTACGTCTGAGAGGTGGTTCCGCCATGGCTGGCAGGTGATCCCGGACTGTCCCCCAGGTGGTTCTGGCATAGCCAGCAGTTGATATTGGCCTGTCCGGCAGGTGGTTCCAGCGAGTCGAACAGGTGGCTCCGGCGTTCTAGGCCGGTGGTTCCGGTCTGTCCGGTAGGTGTTTCCGGCGTGTCTGGCACGTGCTTCCGGCACGTCTGAGAGGTGGTTCCGTCATGCGCGGCAGGTGATTCCGGAGTGTCCGCCAGGTGGTTCTGGCGTACCCAGCAGGTGATTTTGGCGTGTCCGGCAGGTGTTTCTGGCGAGTCGAGCAGGTGGCTCCGGCATGCTCGGCAGGTGCTTCTGGCATCTCCGGCACTTGGTTCTGGTGTGTCTGAGAGCTGGTTCCGGCATGTCCGGCAGATGATTCCGGAGTGTCCGCCAAGTGGTTCTGGCATACCCAGCAGGTGATTTTGGCGTGTCAGGGAGGTGGTACCGGTGAGTCGAGCAGGTGGTTCCGGCGTGCTCAGCAGGTGGTTCAGGCGGTTCTGGCACGTGGTATCCGTCTGTTCGGGGTGTGGTTCCAGCATCTCATGAACACGTTTCTGGCAAGTCTGAGATGTGGTTCCAGCCGGCCCGAAAGGTGTTTCCGCAGTGTCCGCCAAGCGGTTCTGGCGTAGTTGGCAGGTGATTTTGGCATGACTGGCAGGTGGTTCCAGCAAGCCTGGCAGGTGATTCCAAAGTGTTCACCAACTGGTTGTGGCGTAGCCGGCAGGTGATTTTTGCGTGATCGGCAGGTGGTTCTGGCGAGTCGAGCAGGTGGTTCCGGCGTGCTCGGCTGGTGCTTCCGGGGTCATTGGCACGGGGTTCTGGCATGTCTGAGAGGTGGTTCCTGCATGCCCGGCAAGTGATTCCGGAGTGTTCGCCAAGTGGTTCTGGCATAGTCGGCAGGTGATTTTGGCATGTCCGGCAGGTGGTTCAGGCGAGTTGAGCAGGTGGTTCCAACGTGCTTGGCAGTTGCTTCCGGCGTCTCCGGCACGTGTTTCTGGCACATCTGACAGGTGGTTCCGGCATGCCCGAAAGGTGATTCCGGTCTGTCCGGTAGGTGGTTCCAGCCGGCACGGCATGTGGTTCTGGTACGTCTCAGAGGTGGTTGCGCATGCCCAACAGGTGATTCCAGACTGTCCGCCACATGGTTATGGCACGTCTGAGAGGTGGTTCCGGCATGCCCGGCAGGTCATCCCAGAGAGTCCTCCAAGTGGTTCTGGCATAACACGCAGGTGATTTTGGCGTGTCAGGCAGGTTGTTCCGTTGTGCTTGGCATGTGGTTCAGGCTTGGCCGGCAGGTGGTTCCAGACTGTCCAGGACGTGTTTCCAGCTTCTCCGGCAGGTGGTTCTGGTACGTCTGAGAGGTGGTTCCGCCATGGCTGGCAGGTGATTCCGGACCGTCCCCCAGGTGGTTCTGGCATAGCCAGCATTTGATATTGGCCTGTCCGGCAGGTGGTTCCAGAGAGTCGAACAGGTGGCTCCGGCGTACTCGGAAGGTGGTTCCGGTCTGTCCGGTAGGTCATTCCGGCGTGTCCGGCACGTGCTTCCTGCACGTCTGAGAGGTGGTTCCGGCATGCGCGACAGGTGGTTTCGGAGTGTCCGCCAGGTGGTTCTGGCGTACCCGGCAGGTGATTTTGGCGTGTCCGGCAGGTGTTTCTGGCGAGTCGAGCAGGTGGCTCCGGCATGCTCGGCAGGTGCTTCCGGCGTCTCCGGCACGTGGTTCTGGTGTGTCTGAGAGCTGGTTCCGGCATGTCCGGCAGATGATTCCGGAGTGTCCGCCAAGTGGTTCTGGCATACCCGGCTGGTGATTTGGGCATGTCAGGTAGATGGCTACGGCGTGCTCGGCAGGTTGTTCAGACTGGTCTGGCAGGTGTTTTCCGTCTGTTCTGGGTGTGGTTCCAGCATCTCATGCACATGGTTCTGGCACGTCTGAGATGTGGTTCCGGCCGGCCCGACAGGTGTTTCCACAGTGTCCGCCAAGTGGTACTGGCGTGGTTGGCAGGTGATTTTGGCATGACTGGCAGGTTGTTCCAGCAAGCCCGGCAGGTGATTCCGAAGTTTTCCCCAACTGGTTGTGGCGTAGCCGGCAGGTGATTTTTGCGTGTCCGGCAGGTGGTTCTGGCGAGTCGAGCAGGTGGTTCCGGCGTGCTCGGCAGGTGCTTCCGGGGTCATTGGCACGTGGTTCTGGCATATCTGAGAGGTGGTTCCGGCATGCCCGGCAGGTGATTCCGGAGTGTTCGCCAAGTGTTTCCGGCGTAGCCGGCAGGTGATTTTGCATGTCCAGCGGTCGTTCCGGCGGGTCGAGCCGGTGGTTCCGGCATGTCCGGCAGGTGGTTCCGGTCTGTCCGGCAGGTGGTTCTGTGGTGTCCGGCACGAGGTTCAGTCTGAGAGGCTGTGCCGGCATGCCCCTCACGTGATTCCGGCTTGTCCCCGAAGTGGTGCTGGTGTAGCGGGCAGGTGATTTTGGCGTGTCCGGCAGGTGGTTCAGGCGAGTTGAGCAGGTGGTTGCGACGTGCTCGGCAGGTGCTTCCGGCGTCTCCGGCACGTGTTTCTGGCACATCTGACTGGTGGTTCCAGCATGCCCAAAAGTTGATTCCGGTCTGTCCGGTAGGTGGTTCCGGCGTGCACGGCACGTGGTTCTGGTACGTGTCAGAGGTGGTTGCGTATGCCCAACAGGTGATTCCGGACTGTCCGCCACGTGCTTCTGGCACGTCTGAGAGGTGGTTCCAACATGCCCGGCAGGTCATTTCGGAGAGTCGTCCAAGTGGTTCTGGCGTAGCCCGCAGGTGATTTTGGCGTGTCCGGCAGGTGGTTCCGCCGTGCTCGGCAGGTGGTTCAGGCATGGCCGTCACGTGGTTCCAGTCTGTCCAGGACGTGTTTCCAGCTTCTCCGGCAGGTGGTTCTGGTACGTCTGAGAGGTGGTTCCGCCATGGCTGGCAGGTGATCCCGGACTGTCCCCCAGGTGGTTCTGGCATAGCCAGCAGTTGATATTGGCCTGTCCGGCAGGTTGTTCCTGCGAGTCGAGAAGGTGGCTCCGGCGTTCTTGGCAGGTGGTTCCGGTCTGTCCGGTAGGTGTTTCCGGCGTGTCTGGCACGTGCTTCCGGCACGTCTGAGAGGTGGTTCCGGCATGTGCGGCAGGTGATTCCGGAGTGTCCGCCAGGTGGTTCTGGCGTACCCGGCAGGTGATTTTGGCGTGTCCGGCAGGTGTTTCTGGCGAGTCGAGCAGGTGGCTCCGGCATGCTCGGCAGGTGCTTCCGGCGTCTCCGGCACTTGGTTCTGGTGTGTCTGAGAGCTGGTTCCGGCATGTCCGGCAGATGATTCCGGAGTGTCCGCCAAGTGGTTCTGGCATACCCAGCAGGTGATTTTGGCGTGTCAGGGAGGTGGTACCGGTGAGTCGAGAAGGTGGTTCCGGCGTGCTCAGCAGGTGGTTCAGGCGGTTCTGGCAGGTGGTATCCGTCTGTTCGGGGTGTGGTTCCAGCATCTCATGAACACGTTTCTGGCAAGTCTGAGATTTGGTTCCAGCCGGCCCGACAGGTGTTTCTGCAGTGTCCGCCAAGCGGTTCTGGCGTAGTTGGCAGGTGATTTTGGCATGACTGGCAGGTGGTTCCAGCAAGCCTGGCAGGTGATTCCAAAGTGTTCACCAACTGGTTGTGGCGTAGCCGGCAGGTGATTTTTGCGTGATCGGCAGGTGGTTCTGGCGAGTCGAGCAGGTGGTTCCGGCGTGCTCGGCTGGTGCTTCCGGGGTCATTGGCACGGGGTTCTGGCATGTCTGAGAGGTGGTTCCTGCATGCCCGGCAAGTGATTCCGGAGTGTTCGCCAAGTGGTTCTGGCATAGTCGGCAGGTGATTTTGGCATGTCCGGCAGGTGGTTCAGGCGAGTTGAGCAGGTGGTTCCAACGTGCTTGGCAGGTGCTTCCGGCGTCTCCGGCACGTGTTTCTGGCACATCTGACAGGTGGTTCCGGCATGCCCGAAAGGTGATTCCGGTCTGTCCGGTAGGTGGTTCCAGCCGGCACGGCATGTGGTTCTGGTACGTCTCAGAGGTGGTTGCGCATGCCCAACAGGTGATTCCGGACTGTCCGCCACATGGTTCTGGCACGTCTGAGAGGTGGTTCCGGCATGCCCGGCAGGTCATCCCAGAGAGTCCTCCAAGTGGTTCTGGCATAACACGCAGGTGATTTTGGCGTGTCAGGCAGGTTGTTCCGTTGTGCTTGGCAGGTGGTTCAGGCTTGGCCGGCAGGTGGTTCCAGACTGTCCAGGACGTGTTTCCAGCTTCTCCGGCAGGTGGTTCTGGTACGTCTGAGAGGTGGTTCCGCCATGGCTGGCAGGTGATTCCGGACCGTCCCCCAGGTGGTTCTGGCATAGCGAGCAGTTGATATTGGCCTGTCCGGCAGGTGGTTCCAGCGAGTCGAACAGGTGGCTCCGGCGTTCTTGGCAGGTGGTTCCGGTCTGTCCGGTAGGTGTTTCCGGCGTGTCTGGCACGTGCTTCCGGCACGTCTGAGAGGTGGTTCTGGCATGCGCGACAGGTGGTTTCGTAGTGTCCGCCAGGTGGTTCTGGCGTACCCGGCAGGTGATTTTGGCGTGTCCGGCAGGTGTTTCTGGCGAGTCGAGCAGGTGGCTCCGGCATGCTCGGCAGGTGCTTCCGGCGTCTCCAGCACTTGGTTCTGGTGTGTCTGAGAGCTGGTTCCGGCATGTCCGGCAGATGATTCCGGAGTGTCCGCCAAGTGGTTCTGGCATACCCGGCTGGTGATTTGGGCATGTCAGGTAGGTGGCTCCGGCGTGCTCGGCGGGTTGTTCAGACGGGTCTGGCAGGTGTTTTCCGTCTGTTCTGGGTGTGGTTCCAGCATCTCATGCACATGGTTCTGGCACGTCTGAGATGTGGTTCCGGCCGGCCCGACAGGTGTTTCCACAGTGTCCGCCAAGTGGTACTGGCGTAGTTGGCAGGTGATTTTGGCATGACCGGCAGGTGGTTCCAGCAAGCCCGGCAGGTGATTCCGAAGTTTTCCCCAACTGGTTGTGGCGTAGCCGGCAGGTGATTTTTGCGTGTCCGGCAGGTGGTTCTGGCGAGTCGAGCAGGTGGTTCCGGCGTGCTCGGCAGGTGCTTCCGGGGTCATTGGCACGGGGTTCTGGCATATCTGAGAGGTGGTTCCGGCATGCCCGGCAGGTGATTCCGGAGTGTTCGCCAAGTGTTTCCGGCGTAGCTGGCAGGTGATTTTGCATGTCCAGCGGTCGTTCCGGCGGGTCGAGCCGGTGGTTCCGGCGTGTCCGGCAGGTGGTTCCGGTCTGTCCGGCAGGTGGTTCTGTGGTGTCCGGCACGAGGTTCAGTCTGAGAGGCTGTGCCGGCCTGCGCCTCACGTGATTCCGGCTTGTCCCCGAAGTGGTGCTGGTGTAGCGGGCAGGTGATTTTGGCGTGTCCGGCAGGTGGTTCAGGCGAGTTGAGCAGGTGGTTGCGACGTGCTCGGCAGGTGCTTCCGGCGTCTCCGGCACGTGTTTCTGGCACATCTGACTGGTGGTTCCGGCATGCCCAAAAGTTGATTCCGGTCTGTCCGGTAGGTGGTTCCGGCGTGCACGGCACGTGGTTCTGGTACGTGTCAGAGGTGGTTGCGTATGCCCAACAGGTGATTCCGGACTGTCCGCCACGTGCTTCTGGCACGTCTGAGAGGTGGTTCCAACATGCCCGGCAGGTCATTTCGGAGAGTCGTCCAAGTGGTTCTGGCGTAGCCCGCAGGTGATTTTGGCGTGTCCGGAAGGTGGTTCCGGCACTTCTGAGAGGTGGTTCCGGCATGCGCGACAGGTGGTTTCGGAGTGTCCGCCAGGTGGTTCTGGCGTACCCGGCTGGTGATTTTGGCGTGTCCGGCAGTTGTTTCTGGCGATTCGAGCAGGTTGCTCCGGCATGCTAGGCAGGTGCTTCCGGCGTCTCCGGCACGTGGTTCTGGTGTGTCTGAGAGCTGGTTCCGGCATGTCCGGCAGATGATTCCGGAGTGTCCGCCAACTGGTTCTGGCATACCCGGTTGGTGATTTGGGCCTGTCAGGTAGGTGGTTCCGGCGAGTAGAGCAGGTGGCTCCGGCGTGCTCGGCAGGTTGTTCAGACGGGTCTGGCAGGAGTTTTCCGTCTGTTCGGGGTGTGGTTCCAGCATCTCATGCACATGGTTCTAGCACGTCTGAGATGTGGTTCTGGCCGGCCCGACAGGTGTTTCCACAGTGTCCGCCAAGTGGTGCTGGCGTAGTTGGCAGGTGATTTTGGCATGACTGGCTGGTGGTTCCAGCAAGCCCGGCAGGTGATTCCGAAGTGTTCCCCAACTTGTTGTGGCGTAGCCGGCAGGTGATTTTTCCGTGACCGGCAGGTGGTTCTGGCGAGTCGAGCAGGTGGTTCCGGCGTGCTCGGCAGGTGCTTCCGGGGTCATTGGCATGTGGTTCTGTCATATCTGAGAGGTGGTTCCGGCATGCCCGGCAGGTGATTCCGGAGTTTTCGCCAAGTGTTTCCGGCGTAGCCGGCAGGTGATTTTGCATGTCCAGCGGTCGTTCCGGCGGGTCGAGCCGGTGGTTCCGGCGTGTCCGGCAGGTGGTTCCGGTCTGTCCGGCAGGTGGTTCTGTGGTGTCCGGCACGAGGTTCAGTCTGAGAGGCTGTGCCGGCATGCCCCTCACGTGATTCCGGCTTGTCCCCGAAGTGGTGCTGGTGTAGCGGGCAGGTGATTTTGGCGTGTCCGGCAGGTGGTTCAGGCGAGTTGAGCAGGTGGTTGCGACGTGCTCGGCAGGTGCTTCCGGCGTCTCCGGCACGTGTTTCTGGCACATCTGACTGGTGGTTCCGGCATGCCCAAAAGTTGATTCCGGTCTGTCCGGTAGGTGGTTCCGGCGTGCACGGCACGTGGTTCTGGTACGTGTCAGAGGTGGTTGCGTATGCCCAACAGGTGATTCCGGACTGTCCGCCACGTGCTTCTAGCACATCTGAGAGGTGGTTCCCACATGCCCGGCAGGTCATTTCGGAGAGTCGTCCAAGTGGTTCTGGCGTAGCCCGCAGGTGATTTTGGCGTGTCCGGCAGGTGGTTCCGCCGTGCTCGGCAGGTGGTTCAGGCATGGCCGTCACGTGGTTCCAGTCTGTCCAGGACGTGTTTCCAGCTTCTCCGGCAGGTGGTTCTGGTACGTCTGAGAGGTGGTTCCGCCATGGCTGGCAGGTGATCCCGGACTGTCCCCCAGGTGGTTCTGGCATAGCCAGCAGTTGATATTGGCCTGTCCGGCAGGTGGTTCCGGCACGTCTGAGAGGTGGTTTCGGCATGCGCGACAGGTGGTTTCGGAGTGTCCGCCAGGTGGTTCTGGCGTACCCGGCTGGTGATTTTGGCGTGTCCGGCAGTTGTTTCTGGCGAGTCGAGCAGGTGGCTCCGGCATGCTCGGCAGGTGCTTCCGGCGTCTCCGGCACGTGGTTCTGGTGTGTCTGAGAGCTGGTGCCGGCATGTCCGGCAGATGATTCCGGAGTGTCCGCCAAGTGGTTCTGGCATACCCGGTTGGTGATTTGGGCCTGTCAGGTAGGTGGCTCCGGCGAGTAGAGCAGGTGGCTCCGGCGTGCTCGGCAGGTTGTTCAGACGGGTCTGGCAGGTGTTTTCCGTCTGTTCGGGGTGTGGTTCCAGCATCTCATGCACATGGTTCTGGCACGTCTGAGATGTGGTTCCGGCCGGCCCGACAGGTGTTTCCACAGTGTCCGCCAAGTGGTACTGGCGTAGTTGGCAGGTGATTTTGGCATGACCGGCAGGTGGTTCCGAAGTGTTCACCAACTTGTTGTAGCGTAGCCGGCAGGTGATTTTTGCGTGATCGGCAGGTGGTTCTGGCGAGTCGACCAGGTGGTTCCGGCGTGCTTGGCAGGTGGTTCCGGTCTGTCCGGTAGGTGTTTCCGGCGTGTCTGGCACGTGCTTCCGGCACGTCTGAGAGGTGGTTCCGGCATGCGCGGCAGGTGATTCCGGAGTGTCCGCCAGGTGGTTCTGGCGTAGCCGGCAGGTGAGTTTTGCATTTCCGGCAGGTGTTTCTGGCGAGTCGAGCAGGTGGCTCCCGCATGCTCGGCAGGTGCTTCCGGCGTCTCCGGCACTTGGTTCTGGTGTGTCTGAGAGCTGGTTCCGGCATGTCCGGCAGATGATTCCGGAGTGTCCGCCAAGTGGTTCTGGCATACCCAGCAGGTGATTTTGGCGTGTCAGGGAGGTGGTACCGGTGAGTCGAGCAGGTGGTTCCGGCGTGCTCAGCAGGTGGTTCAGGCGGTTCTGGCAGGTGGTATCCGTCTGTTCGGGGTGTGGTTCCAGCATCTCATGAACACGTTTCTGGCAAGTCTGAGATGTGGTTCCAGCCGGCCCGACAGGTGTTTCCGCAGTGTCCGCCAAGCGGTTCTGGCGTAGTTGGCAGGTGATTTTGGCATGACTGGCAGGTGGTTCCAGCAAGCCTGGCAGGTGATTCCAAAGTGTTCCCCAACTGGTTGTGGCGTAGCCGGCAGGTGATTTTTGCGTGATCGGCAGGTGGTTCTGGCGAGTCGAGCAGGTGGTTCCGGCGTGCTCGGCTGGTGCTTCTGGGGTCATTGGCACGGGGTTCTGGCATGTCTGAGAGGTGGTTCCTGCATGCCCGGCAAGTGATTCCGGAGTGTTCGCCAAGTGGTTCTGGCATAGTCGGCAGGTGATTTTGGCATGTCCGGCAGGTGGTTCAGGCGAGTTGAGCAGGTGGTTCCAACGTGCTTGGCAGGTGCTTCCGGCGTCTCCGGCACGTGTTTCTGGCACATCTGACAGGTGGTTCCGGCATGCCCGAAAGGTGATTCCGGTCTGTCCGGTAGGTGGTTCCAGCCGGCACGGCATGTGGTTCTGGTACGTCTCAGAGGTGGTTGCGCATGCCCAACAGGTGATTCCGGACTGTCCGCCACATGGTTCTGGCACGTCTGAGAGGTGGTTCCGGCATGCCCGGCAGGTCATCCCAGAGAGTCCTCCAAGTGGTTCTGGCATAACACGCAGGTGATTTTGGCGTGCCAGGCAGGTTGTTCCGTTGTGCTTGGCAGGTGGTTCAGGCTTGGCCGGCAGGTGGTTCCAGACTGTCCAGGACGTGATTCCAGCTTCTCCGGCAGGTGGTTCTGGTACGTCTGAGAGGTGGTTCCGCCATGGCTGGCAGGTGATTCCGGACCGTCCCCCAGGTGGTTCTGGCATAGCCAGCAGTTGATATTGGCCTGTCCGGCAGGTGGTTCCAGCGAGTCGGACAGGTGGCTCCGGCGTGCTCGGCAGGTGGTTCCGGTCTGTCCGGTAGGTGATTCCGGCGTGTCCGGCACGTGCTTCCGGCACGTCTTAGAGGTGGTTCCGGCATGCGCGACAGGTGATTTCAGAATGTCCGCCAGGTGGTTCTGGCGTACCCGGAAGGTGATATTGGCGTGTCCGGCAGGTGTTTCTGGCGAGTCGAGCAGGTGGCTCCGGCATGCTCGGCAGGTGCTTCCGGCGTCTCCGGCACGTGGTTCTGGTGTGTCTGAGAGCTGGTTCCGGCATGTCCGGCAGATGATTCCGGAGTGTCCGCCAAGTGGTTCTGGCATACCCAGCAGGTGATTTTGGCGTGTCAGGGAGGTGGTACCGGTGAGTCGAGCAGGTGGTTCCGGCGTGCTCAGCAGGTGGTTCAGGCGGTTCTGGCAGGTGGTATCCGTCTGTTCTGGGTGTGGTTCCAGCATCTCATGAACACGTTTCTGGCACGTCTGAGATGTGGTTCCAGCCGGCCCGACAGGTGTTTCCGCAGTGTCCGCCAAGCGGTTCTGGCGTAGTTGGCAGGTGATTTTGGCATGACTGGCAGGTGGTTCCAGCAAGCCTGGCAGGTGATTCCAAAGTGTTCACCAACTGGTTGTGGCGTAGCCGGCAGGTGATTTTTGCGTGATCGGCAGGTGGTTCTGGCGAGTCGAGCAGGTGGTTCCGGCGTGCTCGGCTGGTGCTTCCGGGGTCATTGGCACGGGGTTCTGGCATGTCTGAGAGGTGGTTCCTGCATGCCCGGCAAGTGATTCCGGAGTGTTCGCCAAGTGGTTCTGGCATAGTCGGCAGGTGATTTTGGCATGTCCGGCAGGTGGTTCAGGCGAGTTGAGCAGGTGGTTCCAACGTGCTTGGCAGGTGCTTCCGGCGTCTCCGGCACGTGTTTCTGGCACATCTGACAGGTGGTTCCGGCATGCCCGAAAGGTGATTCCGGTCTGTCCGGTAGGTGGTTCCAGCCGGGACGGCATGTGGTTCTGGTACGTCTCAGAGGTGGTTGCGCATGCCCAACAGGTGATTCCGGACTGTCCGCCACATGGTTCTGGCACGTCTGAGAGGTGGTTCCGGCATGCCCGGCAGGTCATCCCAGAGAGTCCTCCAAGTGGTTCTGGCATAACACGCAGGTGATTTTGGCGTGTCTGGCAGGTTGTTCCGTTGTGCTTGGCAGGTGGTTCAGGCTTGGCCGGCAGGTGGTTCCAGACTGTCCAGGACGTGTTTCCAGCTTCTCCGGCAGGTGGTTCTGGTACGTCTGAGAGGTGGTTCCGCCATGGCTGGCAGGTGATTCCGGACCGTCCCCCAGGTGGTTCTGGCATAGCCAGCAGTTAATATTGGCCTGTCTGGCAGGTGGTTCCAGCGAGTCGAACAGGTGGCTCCGGCGTGCTCGGCAGGTGGTTCCGGTCTGTCCGGTAGGTCATTCCGGCGTGTCCGGCACGTGCTTCCGGCACGTCTGAGAGGTGGTTCCGGCATGTGAAACAGGTGGTTTCGGAGTGTCCGCCAGGTGGTTCTGGCGTACCCGGCAGGTGATTTTGGCGTGTCCGGAAGGTGTTTCTGGCGAGTCGAGCAGGTGGCTCCGGCATGCTCGGCAGGTGCTTCCGGCGTCTCCGGCACGTGGTTCTGGTGTGTCTGAGAGCTGGTTCCGGCATGTCCGGCAGATGATTCCGGAGTGTCCGCCAAGTGGTTCTGGCATACCCGGCTGGTGATTTGGGCATATCAGGTAGGTGGTTCCGGCAAGTCGAGCAGGTGGCTCCGGCGTGCTCTGCAGGTTGTTCAGACGGGTCTGGCAGGTGTTTTCCGTCTGTTCGGTGTGTGGTTCCAGCATCTCATGCACATGGTTCTGGCACGTCTGAGTTGTGGTTCCGGCGGGCCCGACAGGTGTTTCCACAGTGTCCGCCAAGTGGTACTGGCGTAGTTGGCAGGTGATTTTGGCATGACCGACAGGTGGTTCCAGCAAGCCCGGCAGGTGATTCCGAAGTGTTCCCCAACTGGTTGTGGCGTAGCCGGCAGGTGATTTTTGCGTGTCCGGCAGGTGGTTCTGGCGAGTCGAGCAGGTGGTTCCGGCGTGCTCGGCAGGTGCTTCCGGGGTCATTGGCACGTGGTTCTGGCATATCTGAGAGGTGGTTCCGGCATGCCCGGCAGGTGATTCCGGAGTGTTCGCCAAGTGTTTCCGGCGTAGCCGGCAGGTGATTTTGCATGTCCAGCGGTCGTTCCGGCGGGTCGAGCCGGTGGTTCCGGCGTGTCCGGCAGGTGGTTCCGGTCTGTCCGGCAGGTGGTTCTGTGGTGTCCGGCACGAGGTTCAGTCTGAGAGGCTGTGCCGGCATGCCCCTCACGTGATGCCGGCTTGTCCCCGAAGTGGTGCTGGTGTAGCTGGCAGGTGATTTTGGCGTGTCCGGCAGGTGGTTCAGGCGAGTTGAGCAGGTGGTTGCGACGTGCTCGGCAGGTGCTTCCGGCGTGTCCGGCACGTGTTTCTGGCACACCTGACTGGTGGTTCCGGCATGCCCAAAAGTTGATTCCGGTGTGTCCGGTAGGTGGTTCCGGCGAGCACGGCACGTGGTTCTGGTAGGTGTCAGAGGTGGTTGCGTATGCCCAACAGGTGATTCCGGACTGTCCGCCACGTGCTTCTGGCACGTCTGAGAGGTGGTTCCAACATGCCCGGCAGGTCATTTCGGAGAGTCGTCCAAGTGGTTCTGGCGTAGCCCGCAGGTGATTTTGGCGTGTCCGGCAGGTGGTTCCGCCGTGCTCGGCAGGTGGTTCAGGCATGGCCGTCACGTGGTTCCAGTCTGTCCAGGACGTGTTTCCAGCTTCTCCGGCAGGTGGTTCTGGTACGTCTGAGAGGTGGTTCCGCCATGGCTGGCAGGTGATCCCGGACTGTCCCCCAGGTGGTTCTGGCATAGCCAGCAGTTGATATTGGCCTGTCCGGCAGGTGGTTCCAGCGAGTCGAACAGGTGGCTCCGGCGTTCTTGGCAGGTGGTTCCGGTCTGTCCGGTAGGTGTTTCCGACGTGTCTGGCACGTGCTTCCGGCACGTCTGAGAGGTGGTTCCGTCATGCGCGGCAGGTGATTCCGGAGTGTCCGCCAGGTGGTTCTGGCGTACCCAGCAGGTGATTTTGGCGTGTCCGGCAGGTGTTTCTGGCGAGTCGAGCAGGTGGCTCCGGCATGCTCGGCAGGTGCTTCCGGCGTCTCCGGCACTTGGTTCTGGTGTGTCTGAGAGCTGGTTCCAGCATGTCCGGCAGATGATTCCGGAGTGTCCGCCAAGTGGTTCTGGCATACCCAGCAGGTGATTTTGGCGTGTCAGGGAGGTGGTACCGGTGAGTCGAGCAGGTGGTTCCGGCGTGCTCAGCAGGTGGTTCAGGCGGTTCTGGCAGGTGGTATCCGTCTGTTCGGGGTGTGGTTCCAGCATCTCATGAACACGTTTCTGGCAAGTCTGAGATGTGGTTCCAGCCGGCCCGACAGGTGTTTCCGCAGTGTCCGCCAAGCGGTTCTGGCGTAGTTGGCAGGTGATTTTGGCATGACTGGCAGGTGGTTCCAGCAAGCCTGGCAGGTGATTCCAAAGTGTTCACCAACTGGTTGTGGCGTAGCCGGCAGGTGATTTTTGCGTGATCGGCAGGTGGTTCTGGCGAGTCGAGCAGGTGGTTCCGGCGTGCTCGGCTGGTGCTTCCGGGGTCATTGGCACGGGGTTCTGGCATGTCTGAGAGGTGGTTCCTGCATGCCCGGCAAGTGATTCCGGAGTGTTCGCCAAGTGGTTCTGGCATAGTCGGCAGGTGATTTTGGCATGTCCGGCAGGTGGTTCAGGCGAGTTGAGCAGGTGGTTCCAACGTGCTTGGCAGGTGCTTCCGGCGTCTCCGGCACGTGTTTCTGGCACATCTGACAGGTGGTTCCGGCATGCCCGAAAGGTGATTCCGGTCTGTCCGGTAGGTGGCTCCAGGCGGCACGGCATGTGGTTCTGGTACGTCTCAGAGGTGGTTGCGCATGCCCAACAGGTGATTCCAGACTGTCCGCCACATGGTTCTGGCACGTCTGAGAGGTGGTTCCGGCATGCCCGGCAGGTCATCCCAGAGAGTCCTCCAAGTGGTTCTGGCATAACACGCAGGTGATTTTGGCGTGTCAGGCAGGTTGTTCCGTTGTGCTTGGCAGGTGGTTCAGGCTTGGACGGCAGGTGGTTACAGACTGTCCAGGACGTGTTTCCAGCTTCTCCGGCAGGTGGTTCTGGAACGTCTGAGAGGTGGTTCCGCCATGGCTGGCAGGTGATTCCGGACCGTCCCCCAGGTGGTTCTGGCATAGCCAGCAGTTGATATTGGCCTGTCCGGCAGGTGGTTCCAGCGAGTCGAACAGGTGACTCCGGCGTGCTCGGCTGGTGGTTCAAGTCTGTCCGGTAGGTCATTCCGGTGTGTCCGGCACGTGCTTCCTGCACGTCTGAGAGGTGGTTCCGGCATGCGCGACAGGTGGTTTCGGAGTGTCCGCCAGGTGGTTCTGGCGTACCCGGCAGGTGATTTTGGCGTGTCCGGAAGGTGTTTCTGGCGAGTCGAGCAGGTGGCTCCGGCATGCTCGGCAGGTGCTTCCGGCGTCTCCGGCACGTGGTTCTGGTGTGTCTGAGAGCTGGTTCCGGCATGTCCGGCAGATGATTCCGGAGTGTCCGCCAAGTGGTTCTGGCATACCCGGCTGGTGATTTGGGCATGTCAGGTAGGTGGCTCCGGCGTGCTCGGCAGGTTGTTCAGACGGGTCTGGCAGGTGTTTTCCGTCTGTTCTGGGTGTGGTTCCAGCATCTCATGCACATGGTTCTGGCACGTCTGAGATGTGGTTCCGGCCGGCCCGACAGGTGTTTCCACAGTGTCCGCCAAGTGGTACTGGCGTAGTTGGCAGGTGATTTTGGCATGACCGGCAGGTGGTTCCAGCAAGCCCGGCAGGTGATTCCGAAGTGTTCCCCAACTGGTTGTGGCGTAGCCGGCAGGTGATTTTTGCGTGTCCGGCAGGTGGTTCCGGCGTGCTCGGCAGGTGCTTCCGGGGTCATTGGCACGTGGTTCTGGCATATCTGAGAGGTGGTTCCGGCATGCCCGGCAGGTGATTCCGGAGTGTTCGCCAAGTGTTTCCGGCGTAGCAGGCAGGTGATTTTGCATGTCCAGCTGTCGTTCCGGCGGGTCGAGCCGGTGGTTCCGGCGTGTCCGGCAGGTGGTTCCGGTCAGTCCGGCAGGTGGTTCTGTGGTGTCCGGCACGAGGTTCAGTCTGAGAGGCTGTGCCGGCATGCCCCTCACGTGATTCCGGCTTGTCCCCGAAGTGGTGCTGGTGTAGCGGGCAGGTGATTTTGGCGTGTCGGGCAGGTGGTTCAGGCGAGTTGAGCCGGTGGTTGCGACATGCTCGGCAGGTGCTTCCGGCGTCTCCGGCACGTGTTTCTGGCACATCTGACTGGTGGTTCCGGCATGCCCAAAAGTTGATTCCGGTCTGTCCGGTAGGTGGTTCCGGCGTGCACGGCACATGGTTCTGGTACGTGTCAGAGGTGGTTGCGTATGCCCAACAGGTGATTCCGGACTGTCCGCCACGTGCTTCTGGCACGTCTGAGAGGTGGTTCCAACATGCCCGGCAGGTCATTTCGGAGAGTCGTCCAAGTGGTTCTGGCGTAGCCCGCAGGTGATTTTGGCGTGTCCGGCAGGTGGTTCCGCCGTGCTCGGCAGGTGGTTCAGGCATGGCCGTCACGTGGTTCCAGTCTGTCCAGGACGTGTTTCCAGCTTCTCCGGCAGGTGGTTCTGGTACGTCTGAGAGGTGGTTCCGCCATGGCTGGCAGGTGATCCCGGACTGTCCCCCAGGTGGTTCTGGCATAGCCAGCAGTTGATATTGGCCTGTCCGGCAGGTGGTTCCAGCGAGTCGAACAGGTGGCTCCGGCGTTCTTGGCAGGTGGTTCCGGTCTGTCCGGTAGGTGTTTCCGGCGTGTCTGGCACGTGCTTCCGGCACGTCTGAGAGGTGGTTCCGTCATGTGCGGCAGGTGATTCCGGAGTGTCCGCCAGGTGGTTCTGGCGTACCCAGCAGGTGATTTTGGCGTGTCCGGCAGGTGTTTCTGGCGAGTCGAGCAGGTGGCTCCGGTATGCTCGGCAGGTGCTTCCGGCGTCTCCGGCACTTGGTTCTGGTGTGTCTGAGAGCTGGTTCCGGCATGTCCGGCAGATGATTCCGGAGTGTCCGCCAAGTGGTTCTGGCATACCCAGCAGGTGATTTTGGCGTGTCAGGGAAGTGGTACCGGTGAGTCGAGCAGGTGGTTCCGGCGTGCTCAGCAGGTGGTTCAGGCGGTTCTGGCAGGTGGTATCCGTCTGTTCGGGGTGTGGTTCCAGCATCTCATGAACACGTTTCTGGCAAGTCTGAGATGTGGTTCCAGCCGGCCCGACAGGTGTTTCCGCAGTGTCCGCCAAGCGGTTCTGGCGTAGTTGGCAGGTGATTTTGGCATGACTGGCAGGTGGTTCCAGCAAGCCTGGCAGGTGATTCCAAATTGTTCACCAACTGGTTGTGGCGTAGCCGGCAGGTGATTTTTGCGTGATCGGCAGGTGGTTCTGGCGAGTCGAGCAGGTGGTTCCGGCGTGCTCGGCTGGCGCTTCCGGGGTCATTGGCACGGGGTTCTGGCATGTCTGAGAGGTGGTTCCTGCATGCCCGGCAAGTGATTCCGGAGTGTTCACCAAGTGGTTCTGGCATAGTCGGCAGGTGATTTTGGCATGTCCGGCAGGTGGTTCAGGCGAGTTGAGCAGGTGGTTCCAACGTGCTTGGCAGGTGCTTCCGGCGTCTCCGGCACGTGTTTCTGGCACATCTGACAGGTGGTTCCAGCATGCCCGAAAGGTGATTCCGGTCTGTCCGGTAGGTGGTTCCAGCCGGCATGGCATGTGGTTCTGGTACGTCTCAGAGGTGGTTGCGCATGCCCAACAGGTGATTCCGGACTGTCCGCCACATGGTTCTGGCACGTCTGAGAGGTGGTTCCGGCATGCCCGGCAGGTCATCCCAGAGAGTCCTCCAAGTGGTACTGGCATAACACGCAGGTGATTTTGGCGTGTCAGGCAGGTTGTTCCGTTGTGCTTGGCAGGTGGTTCAGGCTTGGCCGGCAGGTGGTTCCAGACTGTCCAGGACGTGTTTCCAGCTTCTCCGGCAGGTGGTTCTGGTACGTCTGAGAGGTGGTTCCGCCATGGCTGGCAGGTGATTCCGGACCGCCCCCCAGGTGGTTCTGGCATAGCCAGCAGTTCATATTGGCCTGTCCGGCAGGTGGTTCCAGAGAGTCGAACAGGTGGCTCCGGCGTGCTCGGCAGGTGGTTCCGGTCTGTCCGGTAGGTGATTCCGGCGTGTCCGGCACGTGCTTCCTGCACGTCTGAGAGGTGGTTCCGGCATGCGCGACAGGTGGTTTCGGAGTGTCCGCCAGGTGGTTCTGGCGTAGCCGGCAGGTGATTTTGGCGTGTCCGGCAGGTGTTTCTGGCGAGTCGAGCAGGTGGCTCCGGCATGCTCGGCAGGTGCTTCCGGCGTCTCCGGCACGTGGTTCTGGTGTGTCTGAGAGCTGGTTCCGGCATGTCCGGCAGATGATTCCGGAGTGTCCGCCAAGTGGTTCTGGCATACCCAGCAGGTGATTTTGGCGTGTCAGGGAGGTGGTACCGGTGAGTCGAGCAGGTGGTTCCGGCGTGCTCAGCAGGTGGTTCAGGCGGTTCTGGCAGGTGGTATCCGTCTGTTCTGGGTGTGGTTCCAGCATCTCATGAACACGTTTCTGGCACGTCTGAGATGTGGTTCCAGCCGGCCCGACAGGTGTTTCCGCAGTGTCCGCCAAGCGGTTCTGGCATAGTTGGCAGGTGATTTTGGCATGACTGGCAGGTGGTTCCAGCAAGCCTGGCAGGTGATTCCAAAGTGTTCACCAACTGGTTGTGGCGTAGCCGGCAGGTGATTTTTGCGTGATCGGCAGGTGGTTCTGGCGAGTCGAGCAGGTGGTTCCGGCGTGCTCGGCTGGTGCTTCCGGGGTCATTGGCACGGGGTTCTGGCATGTCTGAGAGGTGGTTCCTGCATGCCCGGCAAGTGATTCCGGAGTGTTCGCCAAGTGGTTCTGGCATAGTCGGCAGGTGATTTTGGCATGTCCGGCAGGTGGTTCAGGCGAGTTGAGCAGGTGGTTCCAACGTGCTTGGCAGGTGCTTCCGGCGTCTCCGGCACGTGTTTCTGGCACATCTGACAGGTGGTTCCGGCATGCCCGAAAGGTGATTCCGGTCTGTCCGGTAGGTGGTTCCAGCCGGGACGGCATGTGGTTCTGGTACGTCTCAGAGGTGGTTGCGCATGCCCAACAGGTGATTCCGGACTGTCCGCCACATGGTTCTGGCACGTCTGAGAGGTGGTTCCGGCATGCCCGGCAGGTCATCCCAGAGAGTCCTCCAAGTGGTTCTGGCATAACACGCAGGTGATTTTGGCGTGTCTGGCAGGTTGTTCCGTTGTGCTTGGCAGGTGGTTCAGGCTTGGCCGGCAGGTGGTTCCAGACTGTCCAGGACGTGTTTCCAGGTTCTCCGGCAGGTGGTTCTGGTACGTCTGAGAGGTGGTTCCGCCATGGCTGGCAGGTGATTCCGGACCGTCCCCCAGGTGGTTCTGGCATAGCCAGCAGTTAATATTGGCCTGTCTGGCAGGTGGTTCCAGCGAGTCGAACAGGTGGCTCCGGCGTGCTCGGCAGGTGGTTCCGGTCTGTCCGGTAGGTCATTCCGGCGTGTCCGGCACGTGCTTCCGGCACGTCTGAGAGGTGGTTCCGGCATGTGAAACAGGTGGTTTCGGAGTGTCCGCCAGGTGGTTCTGGCGTACCCGGCAGGTGATTTTGGCGTGTCCGGAAGGTGTTTCTGGCGAGTCGAGCAGGTGGCTCCGGCATGCTCGGCAGGTGCTTCCGGCGTCTCCGGCACGTGGTTCTGGTGTGTCTGAGAGCTGGTTCCGGCATGTCCGGCAGATGATTCCGGAGTGTCCGCCAAGTGGTTCTGGCATACCCGGCTGGTGATTTGGGCATGTCAGGTAGGTGGTTCCGGCAAGTCGAGCAGGTGGCTCCGGCGTGCTCTGCAGGTTGTTCAGACGGGTCTGGCAGGTGTTTTCCGTCTGTTCGGTGTGTGGTTCCAGCATCTCATGCACATGGTTCTGGCACGTCTGAGTTGTGGTTCCGGCGGGCCCGACAGGTGTTTCCACAGTGTCCGCCAAGTGGTACTGGCGTAGTTGGCAGGTGATTTTGGCATGACCGACAGGTGGTTCCAGCAAGCCCGGCAGGTGATTCCGAAGTGTTCCCCAAGTGGTTGTGGCGTAGCCGGCAGGTGATTTTTGCGTGTCCGGCAGGTGGTTCTGGCGAGTCGAGCAGGTGGTTCCGGCGTGCTCGGCAGGTGCTTCCGGGGTCATTGGCACGTGGTTCTGGCATATCTGAGAGGTGGTTCCGGCATGCCCGGCAGGTGATTCCGGAGTGTTCGCCAAGTGGTTCTGGCATAGTCGGCAGGTGATTTTGGCATGTCCGGCAGGTGGTTCAGGCGAGTTGAGCAGGTGGTTCCAACGTGCTTGGCAGGTGCTTCCGGCGTCTCCGGCACGTGTTTCTGGCACATCTGACAGGTGGTTCCGGCATGCCCGAAAGGTGATTCCGGTCTGTCCGGTAGGTGGTTCCAGCCGGGACGGCATGTGGTTCTGGTACGTCTCAGAGGTGGTTGCGCATGCCCAACAGGTGATTCCGGACTGTCCGCCACATGGTTCTGGCACGTCTGAGAGGTGGTTCCGGCATGCCCGGCAGGTCATCCCAGAGAGTCCTCCAAGTGGTTCTGGCATAACACGCAGGTGATTTTGGCGTGTCTGGCAGGTTGTTCCGTTGTGCTTGGCAGGTGGTTCAGGCTTGGCCGGCAGGTGGTTCCAGACTGTCCAGGACGTGTTTCCAGGTTCTCCGGCAGGTGGTTCTGGTACGTCTGAGAGGTGGTTCCGCCATGGCTGGCAGGTGATTCCGGACCGTCCCCCAGGTGGTTCTGGCATAGCCAGCAGTTAATATTGGCCTGTCTGGCAGGTGGTTCCAGCGAGTCGAACAGGTGGCTCCGGCGTGCTCGGCAGGTGGTTCCGGTCTGTCCGGTAGGTCATTCCGGCGTGTCCGGCACGTGCTTCCGGCACGTCTGAGAGGTGGTTCCGGCATGTGAAACAGGTGGTTTCGGAGTGTCCGCCAGGTGGTTCTGGCGTACCCGGCAGGTGATTTTGGCGTGTCCGGAAGGTGTTTCTGGCGAGTCGAGCAGGTGGCTCCGGCATGCTCGGCAGGTGCTTCCGGCGTCTCCGGCACGTGGTTCTGGTGTGTCTGAGAGCTGGTTCCGGCATGTCCGGCAGATGATTCCGGAGTGTCCGCCAAGTGGTTCTGGCATACCCGGCTGGTGATTTGGGCATGTCAGGTAGGTGGTTCCGGCAAGTCGAGCAGGTGGCTCCGGCGTGCTCTGCAGGTTGTTCAGACGGGTCTGGCAGGTGTTTTCCGTCTGTTCGGTGTGTGGTTCCAGCATCTCATGCACATGGTTCTGGCACGTCTGAGTTGTGGTTCCGGCGGGCCCGACAGGTGTTTCCACAGTGTCCGCCAAGTGGTACTGGCGTAGTTGGCAGGTGATTTTGGCATGACCGACAGGTGGTTCCAGCAAGCCCGGCAGGTGATTCCGAAGTGTTCCCCAAGTGGTTGTGGCGTAGCCGGCAGGTGATTTTTGCGTGTCCGGCAGGTGGTTCTGGCGAGTCGAGCAGGTGGTTCCGGCGTGCTCGGCAGGTGCTTCCGGGGTCATTGGCACGTGGTTCTGGCATATCTGAGAGGTGGTTCCGGCATGCCCGGCAGGTGATTCCGGAGTGTTCGCCAAGTGTTTCCGGCGTAGCCGGCAGGTGATTTTGCATGTCCAGCGGTCGTTCCGGCGGGTCGAGCCGGTGGTTCCGGCGTGTCCGGCAGGTGGTTCCGGTCTGTCCGGCAGGTGGTTCTGTGGTGTCCGGCACGAGGTTCAGTCTGAGAGGCTGTGCCGGCATGCCCCTCACGTGATGCCGGCTTGTCCCCGAAGTGGTGCTGGTGTAGCTGGCAGGTGATTTTGGCGTGTCCGGCAGGTGGTTCAGGCGAGTTGAGCAGGTGGTTGCGACGTGCTCGGCAGGTGCTTCCGGCGTGTCCGGCACGTGTTTCTGGCACACCTGACTGGTGGTTCCGGCATGCCCAAAAGTTGATTCCGGTCTGTCCGGTAGGTGGTTCCGGCGAGCACGGCACGTGGTTCTGGTAGGTGTCAGAGGTGGTTGCGTATGCCCAACAGGTGATTCCGGACTGTCCGCCACGTGCTTCTGGCACGTCTGAGAGGTGGTTCCAACATGCCCGGCAGGTCATTTCGGAGAGTCGTCCAAGTGGTTCTGGCGTAGCCCGCAGGTGATTTTGGCGTGTCCGGCAGGTGGTTCCGCCGTGCTCGGCAGGTGGTTCAGGCATGGCCGTCACGTGGTTCCAGTCTGTCCAGGACGTGTTTCCAGCTTCTCCGGCAGGTGGTTCTGGTACGTCTGAGAGGTGGTTCCGCCATGGCTGGCAGGTGATCCCGGACTGTCCCCCAGGTGGTTCTGGCATAGCCAGCAGTTGATATTGGCCTGTCCGGCAGGTGGTTCCAGCGAGTCGAACAGGTGGCTCCGGCGTTCTTGGCAGGTGGTTCCGGTCTGTCCGGTAGGTGTTTCCGACGTGTCTGGCACGTGCTTCCGGCACGTCTGAGAGGTGGTTCCGTCATGCGCGGCAGGTGATTCCGGAGTGTCCGCCAGGTGGTTCTGGCGTACCCAGCAGGTGATTTTGGCGTGTCCGGCAGGTGTTTCTGGCGAGTCGAGCAGGTGGCTCCGGCATGCTCGGCAGGTGCTTCCGGCGTCTCCGGCACTTGGTTCTGGTGTGTCTGAGAGCTGGTTCCAGCATGTCCGGCAGATGATTCCGGAGTGTCCGCCAAGTGGTTCTGGCATACCCAGCAGGTGATTTTGGCGTGTCAGGGAGGTGGTACCGGTGAGTCGAGCAGGTGGTTCCGGCGTGCTCAGCAGGTGGTTCAGGCGGTTCTGGCAGGTGGTATCCGTCTGTTCGGGGTGTGGTTCCAGCATCTCATGAACACGTTTCTGGCAAGTCTGAGATGTGGTTCCAGCCGGCCCGACAGGTGTTTCCGCAGTGTCCGCCAAGCGGTTCTGGCGTAGTTGGCAGGTGATTTTGGCATGACTGGCAGGTGGTTCCAGCAAGCCTGGCAGGTGATTCCAAAGTGTTCACCAACTGGTTGTGGCGTAGCCGGCAGGTGATTTTTGCGTGATCGGCAGGTGGTTCTGGCGAGTCGAGCAGGTGGTTCCGGCGTGCTCGGCTGGTGCTTCCGGGGTCATTGGCACGGGGTTCTGGCATGTCTGAGAGGTGGTTCCTGCATGCCCGGCAAGTGATTCCGGAGTGTTCGCCAAGTGGTTCTGGCATAGTCGGCAGGTGATTTTGGCATGTCCGGCAGGTGGTTCAGGCGAGTTGAGCAGGTGGTTCCAACGTGCTTGGCAGGTGCTTCCGGCGTCTCCGGCACGTGTTTCTGGCACATCTGACAGGTGGTTCCGGCATGCCCGAAAGGTGATTCCGGTCTGTCCGGTAGGTGGCTCCAGGCGGCACGGCATGTGGTTCTGGTACGTCTCAGAGGTGGTTGCGCATGCCCAACAGGTGATTCCAGACTGTCCGCCACATGGTTCTGGCACGTCTGAGAGGTGGTTCCGGCATGCCCGGCAGGTCATCCCAGAGAGTCCTCCAAGTGGTTCTGGCATAACACGCAGGTGATTTTGGCGTGTCAGGCAGGTTGTTCCGTTGTGCTTGGCAGGTGGTTCAGGCTTGGACGGCAGGTGGTTACAGACTGTCCAGGACGTGTTTCCAGCTTCTCCGGCAGGTGGTTCTGGAACGTCTGAGAGGTGGTTCCGCCATGGCTGGCAGGTGATTCCGGACCGTCCCCCAGGTGGTTCTGGCATAGCCAGCAGTTGATATTGGCCTGTCCGGCAGGTGGTTCCAGCGAGTCGAACAGGTGACTCCGGCGTGCTCGGCTGGTGGTTCCGGTCTGTCCGGTAGGTCATTCCGGTGTGTCCGGCACGTGCTTCCTGCACGTCTGAGAGGTGGTTCCGGCATGCGCGACAGGTGGTTTCGGAGTGTCCGCCAGGTGGTTCTGGCGTACCCGGCAGGTGATTTTGGCGTGTCCGGAAGGTGTTTCTGGCGAGTCGAGCAGGTGGCTCCGGCATGCTCGGCAGGTGCTTCCGGCGTCTCCGGCACGTGGTTCTGGTGTGTCTGAGAGCTGGTTCCGGCATGTCCGGCAGATGATTCCGGAGTGTCCGCCAAGTGGTTCTGGCATACCCGGCTGGTGATTTGGGCATGTCAGGTAGGTGGCTCCGGCGTGCTCGGCAGGTTGTTCAGACGGGTCTGGCAGGTGTTTTCCGTCTGTTCTGGGTGTGGTTCCAGCATCTCATGCACATGGTTCTGGCACGTCTGAGATGTGGTTCCGGCCGGCCCGACAGGTGTTTCCACAGTGTCCGCCAAGTGGTACTGGCGTAGTTGGCAGGTGATTTTGGCATGACCGGCAGGTGGTTCCAGCAAGCCCGGCAGGTGATTCCGAAGTGTTCCCCAACTGGTTGTGGCGTAGCCGGCAGGTGATTTTTGCGTGTCCGGCAGGTGGTTCCGGCGTGCTCGGCAGGTGCTTCCGGGGTCATTGGCACGTGGTTCTGGCATATCTGAGAGGTGGTTCCGGCATGCCCGGCAGGTGATTCCGGAGTGTTCGCCAAGTGTTTCCGGCGTAGCCGGCAGGTGATTTTGCATGTCCAGCGGTCGTTCCGGCGGGTCGAGCCGGTGGTTCCGGCGTGTCCGGCAGGTGGTTCCGGTCAGTCCGGCAGGTGGTTCTGTGGTGTCCGGCACGAGGTTCAGTCTGAGAGGCTGTGCCGGCATGCCCCTCACGTGATTCCGGCTTGTCCCCGAAGTGGTGCTGGTGTAGCGGGCAGGTGATTTTGGCGTGTCGGGCAGGTGGTTCAGGCGAGTTGAGCCGGTGGTTGCGACATGCTCGGCAGGTGCTTCCGGCGTCTCCGGCACGTGTTTCTGGCACATCTGACTGGTGGTTCCGGCATGCCCAAAAGTTGATTCCGGTCTGTCCGGTAGGTGGTTCCGGCGTGCACGGCACGTGGTTCTGGTACGTGTCAGAGGTGGTTGCGTATGCCCAACAGGTGATTCCGGACTGTCCGCCACGTGCTTCTGGCACGTCTGAGAGGTGGTTCCAACATGCCCGGCAGGTCATTTCGGAGAGTCGTCCAAGTGGTTCTGGCGTAGCCCGCAGGTGATTTTGGCGTGTCCGGCAGGTGGTTCCGCCGTGCTCGGCAGGTGGTTCAGGCATGGCCGTCACGTGGTTCCAGTCTGTCCAGGACGTGTTTCCAGCTTCTCCGGCAGGTGGTTCTGGTACGTCTGAGAGGTGGTTCCGCCATGGCTGGCAGGTGATCCCGGACTGTCCCCCAGGTGGTTCTGGCATAGCCAGCAGTTGATATTGGCCTGTCCGGCAGGTGGTTCCAGCGAGTCGAACAGGTGGCTCCGGCGTTCTTGGCAGGTGGTTCCGGTCTGTCCGGTAGGTGTTTCCGGCGTGTCTGGCACGTGCTTCCGGCACGTCTGAGAGGTGGTTCCGTCATGTGCGGCAGGTGATTCCGGAGTGTCCGCCAGGTGGTTCTGGCGTACCCAGCAGGTGATTTTGGCGTGTCCGGCAGGTGTTTCTGGCGAGTCGAGCAGGTGGCTCCGGTATGCTCGGCAGGTGCTTCCGGCGTCTCCGGCACTTGGTTCTGGTGTGTCTGAGAGCTGGTTCCGGCATGTCCGGCAGATGATTCCGGAGTGTCCGCCAAGTGGTTCTGGCATACCCAGCAGGTGATTTTGGCGTGTCAGGGAAGTGGTACCGGTGAGTCGAGCAGGTGGTTCCGGCGTGCTCAGCAGGTGGTTCAGGCGGTTCTGGCAGGTGGTATCCGTCTGTTCGGGGTGTGGTTCCAGCATCTCATGAACACGTTTCTGGCAAGTCTGAGATGTGGTTCCAGCCGGCCCGACAGGTGTTTCCGCAGTGTCCGCCAAGCGGTTCTGGCGTAGTTGGCAGGTGATTTTGGCATGACTGGCAGGTGGTTCCAGCAAGCCTGGCAGGTGATTCCAAATTGTTCACCAACTGGTTGTGGCGTAGCCGGCAGGTGATTTTTGCGTGATCGGCAGGTGGTTCTGGCGAGTCGAGCAGGTGGTTCCGGCGTGCTCGGCTGGCGCTTCCGGGGTCATTGGCACGGGGTTCTGGCATGTCTGAGAGGTGGTTCCTGCATGCCCGGCAAGTGATTCCGGAGTGTTCACCAAGTGGTTCTGGCATAGTCGGCAGGTGATTTTGGCATGTCCGGCAGGTGGTTCAGGCGAGTTGAGCAGGTGGTTCCAACGTGCTTGGCAGGTGCTTCCGGCGTCTCCGGCACGTGTTTCTGGCACATCTGACAGGTGGTTCCGGCATGCCCGAAAGGTGATTCCGGTCTGTCCGGTAGGTGGTTCCAGCCGGCACGGCATGTGGTTCTGGTACGTCTCAGAGGTGGTTGCGCATGCCCAACAGGTGATTCCGGACTGTCCGCCACATGGTTCTGGCACGTCTGAGAGGTGGTTCCGGCATGCCCGGCAGGTCATCCCAGAGAGTCCTCCAAGTGGTACTGGCATAACACGCAGGTGATTTTGGCGTGTCAGGCAGGTTGTTCCGTTGTGCTTGGCAGGTGGTTCAGGCTTGGCCGGCAGGTGGTTCCAGACTGTCCAGGACGTGTTTCCAGCTTCTCCGGCAGGTGGTTCTGGTACGTCTGAGAGGTGGTTCCGCCATGGCTGGCAGGTGATTCCGGACCGCCCCCCAGGTGGTTCTGGCATAGCCAGCAGTTCATATTGGCCTGTCCGGCAGGTGGTTCCAGAGAGTCGAACAGGTGGCTCCGGCGTGCTCGGCAGGTGGTTCCGGTCTGTCCGGTAGGTGATTCCGGCGTGTCCGGCACGTGCTTCCTGCACGTCTGAGAGGTGGTTCCGGCATGCGCGACAGGTGGTTTCGGAGTGTCCGCCAGGTGGTTCTGGCGTAGCCGGCAGGTGATTTTGGCGTGTCCGGCAGGTGTTTCTGGCGAGTCGAGCAGGTGGCTCCGGCATGCTCGGCAGGTGCTTCCGGCGTCTCCGGCACGTGGTTCTGGTGTGTCTGAGAGCTGGTTCCGGCATGTCCGGCAGATGATTCCGGAGTTTTCCGCCAAGTGGTTCTGGCATACCCGGCTGGTGATTTGGGCATGTCAGGTAGGTGGCTCCGGCGTGCTCGGCAGGTTGTTCAGACGGGTCTGGCAGGTGTTTTCCGTCTGTTCGGTGTGTGGTTCCAGCATCTCATGCACATGGTTCTGGCACGTCTGAGTTGTGGTTCCGGCGGGCCCGACAGGTGTTTCCACAGTGTCCGCCAAGTGGTACTGGCGTAGTTGGCAGGTGATTTTGGCATGACCGACAGGTGGTTCCAGCAAGCCCGGCAGGTGATTCCGAAGTGTTCCCCAAGTGGTTGTGGCGTAGCCGGCAGGTGATTTTTGCGTGTCCGGCAGGTGGTTCTGGCGAGTCGAGCAGGTGGTTCCGGCGTGCTCGGCAGGTGCTTCCGGGGTCATTGGCACGTGGTTCTGGCATATCTGAGAGGTGGTTCCGGCATGCCCGGCAGGTGATTCCGGAGTGTTCGCCAAGTGTTTCCGGCGTAGCCGGCAGGTGATTTTGCATGTCCAGCGGTCGTTCCGGCGGGTCGAGCCGGTGGTTCCGGCGTGTCCGGCAGGTGGTTCCGGTCTGTCCGGCAGGTGGTTCTGTGGTGTCCGGCACGAGGTTCAGTCTGAGAGGCTGTGCCGGCATGCCCCTCACGTGATGCCGGCTTGTCCCCGAAGTGGTGCTGGTGTAGCTGGCAGGTGATTTTGGCGTGTCCGGCAGGTGGTTCAGGCGAGTTGAGCAGGTGGTTGCGACGTGCTCGGCAGGTGCTTCCGGCGTGTCCGGCACGTGTTTCTGGCACACCTGACTGGTGGTTCCGGCATGCCCAAAAGTTGATTCCGGTCTGTCCGGTAGGTGGTTCCGGCGAGCACGGCACGTGGTTCTGGTAGGTGTCAGAGGTGGTTGCGTATGCCCAACAGGTGATTCCGGACTGTCCGCCACGTGCTTCTGGCACGTCTGAGAGGTGGTTCCAACATGCCCGGCAGGTCATTTCGGAGAGTCGTCCAAGTGGTTCTGGCGTAGCCCGCAGGTGATTTTGGCGTGTCCGGCAGGTGGTTCCGCCGTGCTCGGCAGGTGGTTCAGGCATGGCCGTCACGTGGTTCCAGTCTGTCCAGGACGTGTTTCCAGCTTCTCCGGCAGGTGGTTCTGGTACGTCTGAGAGGTGGTTCCGCCATGGCTGGCAGGTGATCCCGGACTGTCCCCCAGGTGGTTCTGGCATAGCCAGCAGTTGATATTGGCCTGTCCGGCAGGTGGTTCCAGCGAGTCGAACAGGTGGCTCCGGCGTTCTTGGCAGGTGGTTCCGGTCTGTCCGGTAGGTGTTTCCGACGTGTCTGGCACGTGCTTCCGGCACGTCTGAGAGGTGGTTCCGTCATGCGCGGCAGGTGATTCCGGAGTGTCCGCCAGGTGGTTCTGGCGTACCCAGCAGGTGATTTTGGCGTGTCCGGCAGGTGTTTCTGGCGAGTCGAGCAGGTGGCTCCGGCATGCTCGGCAGGTGCTTCCGGCGTCTCCGGCACTTGGTTCTGGTGTGTCTGAGAGCTGGTTCCAGCATGTCCGGCAGATGATTCCGGAGTGTCCGCCAAGTGGTTCTGGCATACCCAGCAGGTGATTTTGGCGTGTCAGGGAGGTGGTACCGGTGAGTCGAGCAGGTGGTTCCGGCGTGCTCAGCAGGTGGTTCAGGCGGTTCTGGCAGGTGGTATCCGTCTGTTCGGGGTGTGGTTCCAGCATCTCATGAACACGTTTCTGGCAAGTCTGAGATGTGGTTCCAGCCGGCCCGACAGGTGTTTCCGCAGTGTCCGCCAAGCGGTTCTGGCGTAGTTGGCAGGTGATTTTGGCATGACTGGCAGGTGGTTCCAGCAAGCCTGGCAGGTGATTCCAAAGTGTTCACCAACTGGTTGTGGCGTAGCCGGCAGGTGATTTTTGCGTGATCGGCAGGTGGTTCTGGCGAGTCGAGCAGGTGGTTCCGGCGTGCTCGGCTGGTGCTTCCGGGGTCATTGGCACGGGGTTCTGGCATGTCTGAGAGGTGGTTCCTGCATGCCCGGCAAGTGATTCCGGAGTGTTCGCCAAGTGGTTCTGGCATAGTCGGCAGGTGATTTTGGCATGTCCGGCAGGTGGTTCAGGCGAGTTGAGCAGGTGGTTCCAACGTGCTTGGCAGGTGCTTCCGGCGTCTCCGGCACGTGTTTCTGGCACATCTGACAGGTGGTTCCGGCATGCCCGAAAGGTGATTCCGGTCTGTCCGGTAGGTGGCTCCAGGCGGCACGGCATGTGGTTCTGGTACGTCTCAGAGGTGGTTGCGCATGCCCAACAGGTGATTCCAGACTGTCCGCCACATGGTTCTGGCACGTCTGAGAGGTGGTTCCGGCATGCCCGGCAGGTCATCCCAGAGAGTCCTCCAAGTGGTTCTGGCATAACACGCAGGTGATTTTGGCGTGTCAGGCAGGTTGTTCCGTTGTGCTTGGCAGGTGGTTCAGGCTTGGACGGCAGGTGGTTACAGACTGTCCAGGACGTGTTTCCAGCTTCTCCGGCAGGTGGTTCTGGAACGTCTGAGAGGTGGTTCCGCCATGGCTGGCAGGTGATTCCGGACCGTCCCCCAGGTGGTTCTGGCATAGCCAGCAGTTGATATTGGCCTGTCCGGCAGGTGGTTCCAGCGAGTCGAACAGGTGACTCCGGCGTGCTCGGCTGGTGGTTCCGGTCTGTCCGGTAGGTCATTCCGGTGTGTCCGGCACGTGCTTCCTGCACGTCTGAGAGGTGGTTCCGGCATGCGCGACAGGTGGTTTCGGAGTGTCCGCCAGGTGGTTCTGGCGTACCCGGCAGGTGATTTTGGCGTGTCCGGCAGGTGTTTCTGGCGAGTCGAGCAGGTGGCTCCGGCATGCTCGGCAGGTGCTTCCGGCGTCTCCGGCACGTGGTTCTGGTGTGTCTGAGAGCTGGTTCCGGCATGTCCGGCAGATGATTCCGGAGTGTCCGCCAAGTGGTTCTGGCATACCCGGCTGGTGATTTGGGCATGTCAGGTAGGTGGCTCCGGCGTGCTCGGCAGGTTGTTCAGACGGGTCTGGCAGGTGTTTTCCGTCTGTTCTGGGTGTGGTTCCAGCATCTCATGCACATGGTTCTGGCACGTCTGAGATGTGGTTCCGGCCGGCCCGACAGGTGTTTCCACAGTGTCCGCCAAGTGGTACTGGCGTAGTTGGCAGGTGATTTTGGCATGACCGGCAGGTGGTTCCAGCAAGCCCGGCAGGTGATTCCGAAGTGTTCCCCAACTGGTTGTGGCGTAGCCGGCAGGTGATTTTTGCGTGTCCGGCAGGTGGTTCCGGCGTGCTCGGCAGGTGCTTCCGGGGTCATTGGCACGTGGTTCTGGCATATCTGAGAGGTGGTTCCGGCATGCCCGGCAGGTGATTCCGGAGTGTTCGCCAAGTGTTTCCGGCGTAGTCGGCAGGTGATTTTGCATGTCCAGCGGTCGTTCCGGCGGGTCGAGCCGGTGGTTCCGGCGTGTCCGGCAGGTGGTTCCGGTCAGTCCGGCAGGTGGTTCTGTGGTGTCCGGCACGAGGTTCAGTCTGAGAGGCTGTGCCGGCATGCCCCTCACGTGATTCCGGCTTGTCCCCGAAGTGGTGCTGGTGTAGCGGGCAGGTGATTTTGGCGTGTCGGGCAGGTGGTTCAGGCGAGTTGAGCCGGTGGTTGCGACATGCTCGGCAGGTGCTTCCGGCGTCTCCGGCACGTGTTTCTGGCACATCTGACTGGTGGTTCCGGCATGCCCAAAAGTTGATTCCGGTCTGTCCGGTAGGTGGTTCCGGCGTGCACGGCACGTGGTTCTGGTACGTGTCAGAGGTGGTTGCGTATGCCCAACAGGTGATTCCGGACTGTCCGCCACGTGCTTCTGGCACGTCTGAGAGGTGGTTCCAACATGCCCGGCAGGTCATTTCGGAGAGTCGTCCAAGTGGTTCTGGCGTAGCCCGCAGGTGATTTTGGCGTGTCCGGCAGGTGGTTCCGCCGTGCTCGGCAGGTGGTTCAGGCATGGCCGTCACGTGGTTCCAGTCTGTCCAGGACGTGTTTCCAGCTTCTCCGGCAGGTGGTTCTGGTACGTCTGAGAGGTGGTTCCGCCATGGCTGGCAGGTGATCCCGGACTGTCCCCCAGGTGGTTCTGGCATAGCCAGCAGTTGATATTGGCCTGTCCGGCAGGTGGTTCCAGCGAGTCGAACAGGTGGCTCCGGCGTTCTTGGCAGGTGGTTCCGGTCTGTCCGGTAGGTGTTTCCGGCGTGTCTGGCACGTGCTTCCGGCACGTCTGAGAGGTGGTTCCGTCATGTGCGGCAGGTGATTCCGGAGTGTCCGCCAGGTGGTTCTGGCGTACCCAGCAGGTGATTTTGGCGTGTCCGGCAGGTGTTTCTGGCGAGTCGAGCAGGTGGCTCCGGTATGCTCGGCAGGTGCTTCCGGCGTCTCCGGCACTTGGTTCTGGTGTGTCTGAGAGCTGGTTCCGGCATGTCCGGCAGATGATTCCGGAGTGTCCGCCAAGTGGTTCTGGCATACCCAGCAGGTGATTTTGGCGTGTCAGGGAAGTGGTACCGGTGAGTCGAGCAGGTGGTTCCGGCGTGCTCAGCAGGTGGTTCAGGCGGTTCTGGCAGGTGGTATCCGTCTGTTCGGGGTGTGGTTCCAGCATCTCATGAACACGTTTCTGGCAAGTCTGAGATGTGGTTCCAGCCGGCCCGACAGGTGTTTCCGCAGTGTCCGCCAAGCGGTTCTGGCGTAGTTGGCAGGTGATTTTGGCATGACTGGCAGGTGGTTCCAGCAAGCCTGGCAGGTGATTCCAAATTGTTCACCAACTGGTTGTGGCGTAGCCGGCAGGTGATTTTTGCGTGATCGGCAGGTGGTTCTGGCGAGTCGAGCAGGTGGTTCCGGCGTGCTCGGCTGGCGCTTCCGGGGTCATTGGCACGGGGTTCTGGCATGTCTGAGAGGTGGTTCCTGCATGCCCGGCAAGTGATTCCGGAGTGTTCACCAAGTGGTTCTGGCATAGTCGGCAGGTGATTTTGGCATGTCCGGCAGGTGGTTCAGGCGAGTTGAGCAGGTGGTTCCAACGTGCTTGGCAGGTGCTTCCGGCGTCTCCGGCACGTGTTTCTGGCACATCTGACAGGTGGTTCCAGCATGCCCGAAAGGTGATTCCGGTCTGTCCGGTAGGTGGTTCCAGCCGGCACGGCATGTGGTTCTGGTACGTCTCAGAGGTGGTTGCGCATGCCCAACAGGTGATTCCGGACTGTCCGCCACATGGTTCTGGCACGTCTGAGAGGTGGTTCCGGCATGCCCGGCAGGTCATCCCAGAGAGTCCTCCAAGTGGTACTGGCATAACACGCAGGTGATTTTGGCGTGTCAGGCAGGTTGTTCCGTTGTGCTTGGCAGGTGGTTCAGGCTTGGCCGGCAGGTGGTTCCAGACTGTCCAGGACGTGTTTCCAGCTTCTCCGGCAGGTGGTTCTGGTACGTCTGAGAGGTGGTTCCGCCATGGCTGGCAGGTGATTCCGGACCGCCCCCCAGGTGGTTCTGGCATAGCCAGCAGTTCATATTGGCCTGTCCGGCAGGTGGTTCCAGAGAGTCGAACAGGTGGCTCCGGCGTGCTCGGCAGGTGGTTCCGGTCTGTCCGGTAGGTGATTCCGGCGTGTCCGGCACGTGCTTCCTGCACGTCTGAGAGGTGGTTCCGGCATGCGCGACAGGTGGTTTCGGAGTGTCCGCCAGGTGGTTCTGGCGTAGCCGGCAGGTGATTTTGGCGTGTCCGGCAGGTGTTTCTGGCGAGTCGAGCAGGTGGCTCCGGCATGCTCGGCAGGTGCTTCCGGCGTCTCCGGCACGTGGTTCTGGTGTGTCTGAGAGCTGGTTCCGGCATGTCCGGCAGATGATTCCGGAGTTTTCCGCCAAGTGGTTCTGGCATACCCGGCTGGTGATTTGGGCATGTCAGGTAGGTGGCTCCGGCGTGCTCGGCAGGTTGTTCAGACGGGTCTGGCAGGTGTTTTCCGTCTGTTCTGGGTGTGGTTCCAGCATCTCATGCACATGGTTCTGGCACGTCTGAGATGTGGTTCCGGCCGGCCCGACAGGTGTTTCCACAGTGTCCGCCAAGTGGTACTGGCGTAGTTGGCAGGTGATTTTGGCATGACCGGCAGGTGGTTCCAGCAAGCCCGGCAGGTGATTCCGAAGTGTTCCCCAACTGGTTGTGGCGTAGCCGGCAGGTGATTTTTGCGTGTCCGGCAGGTGGTTCTGGCGAGTCGAGCAGGTGGTTCCGGCGTGCTCGGCAGGTGCTTCCGGGGTCATTGGCACGTGGTTCTGGCATATCTGAGAGGTGGTTCCGGCATGCCCGGCAGGTGATTCCGGAGTGTTCGCCAAGTGTTTCCGGCGTAGCCGGCAGGTGATTTTGCATGTCCAGCGGTCGTTGCGGCGGGTCGAGCCGGTGGTTCCAGCGTGTCCGGCAGGTGGTTCCGGTCTGTCCGGCAGGTGGTTCTGTGGTGTCCGGCACGAGGTTCAGTCTGAGAGGCTGTGCCGGCATGCCCCTCACGTGATTCCGGCTTGTTCCCGAAGTGGTGCTGGTGTAGCGGGCAGGTGATTTTGGCGTGTCAGGGAGGTGGTACCGGTGAGTCGAGCAGGTGGTTCCGGCGTCCTCAGCAGGTGGTTCAGGCGGTTCTGGCAGGTGGTATCCGTCTGTTCGGGGTGTGGTTCCAGCATCTCATGAACACGTTTCTGGCAAGTCTGAGATTTGGTTCCAGCCGGCCCGACAGGTGTTTCCGCAGTGTCCGCCAAGCGGTTCTGGCGTAGTTGGCAGGTGATTTTGGCATGACTGGCAGGTGGTTCCAGCAAGCCTGGCAGGTGATTCCAAAGTGTTCCCCAACTGGTTGTGGCGTAGCCGGCAGGTGATTTTTGCGTGATCGGCAGGTGGTTCTGGCGAGTCGAGCAGGTGGTTCCGGCGTGCTCGGCTGGTGCTTCTGGGGTCATTGGCACGGGGTTCTGGCATGTCTGAGAGGTGGTTCCTGCATGCCCGGCAAGTGATTCCGGAGTGTTCGCCAAGTGGTTCTGGCATAGTCGGCAGGTGATTTTGGCATGTCCGGCAGGTGGTTCAGGCGAGTTGAGCAGGTGGTTCCAACGTGCTTGGCAGGTGCTTCCGGCGTCTCCGGCACGTGTTTCTGGCACATCTGACAGGTGGTTCCGGCATGCCCGAAAGGTGATTCCGGTCTGTCCGGTAGGTGGTTCCAGCCGGCACGGCATGTGGTTCTGGTACGTCTCAGAGGTGGTTGCGCATGCCCAACAGGTGATTCCGGACTGTCCGCCACATGGTTCTGGCACGTCTGAGAGGTGGTTCCGGCATGCCCGGCAGGTCATCCCAGAGAGTCCTCCAAGTGGTTCTGGCATAACACGCAGGTGATTTTGGCGTGTCAGGCAGGTTGTTCCGTTGTGCTTGGCAGGTGGTTCAGGCTTGGCCGGCAGGTGGTTCCAGACTGTCCAGGACGTGTTTCCAGCTTCTCCGGCAGGTGGTTCTGGTACGTCTGAGAGGTGGTTCCGCCATGGCTGGCAGGTGATTCCGGACCGTCCCCCAGGTGGTTCTGGCATAGCCAGCAGTTGATATTGGCCTGTCTGGCAGGTGGTTCCAGAGAGACGAACAGGTGGCTCCGGCGTGCTCGGCAGGTGGTTCCGGTCTGTCCGGTAGGTGATTCCGGCGTGTCCGGCACGTGCTTCCTGCACGTCTGAGAGGTGGTTCCGGCATGCGCGACAGGTGGTTTCGGAGTGTCCGCCAGGTGGTTCTGGCGTAGCCGGCAGGTGATTTTGGCGTGTCCGGCAGGTGTTTCTGGCGAGTCGAGCAGGTGGCTCCGGCATGCTCGGCAGGTGCTTCCGGCGTCTCCGGCACGTGGTTCTGGTGTGTCTGAGAGCTGGTTCCGGCATGTCCGGCAGATGATTCCGGAGTTTTCCGCCAAGTGGTTCTGGCATACCCGGCTGGTGATTTGGGCATGTCAGGTAGGTGGCTCCGGCGTGCTCGGCAGGTTGTTCAGACGGGTCTGGCAGGTGTTTTCCGTCTGTTCTGGGTGTGGTTCCAGCATCTCATGCACATGGTTCTGGCACGTCTGAGATGTGGTTCCGGCCGGCCCGACAGGTGTTTCCACAGTGTCCGCCAAGTGGTACTGGCGTAGTTGGCAGGTGATTTTGGCATGACCGGCAGGTGGTTCCAGCAAGCCCGGCAGGTGATTCCGAAGTGTTCCCCAACTGGTTGTGGCGTAGCCGGCAGGTGATTTTTGCGTGTCCGGCAGGTGGTTCTGGCGAGTCGAGCAGGTGGTTCCGGCGTGCTCGGCAGGTGCTTCCGGGGTCATTGGCACGGGGTTCTGGCATATCTGAGAGGTGGTTCCGGCATGCCCGGCAGGTGATTCCGGAGTGTTCGCCAAGTGTTTCCGGCGTAGCCGGCAGGTGATTTTGCATGTCCAGCGGTCGTTCCGGCGGGTCGAGCCGGTGGTTCCGGCGTGTCCGGCAGGTGGTTCCGGTCTGTCCGGCAGGTGGTTCTGTGGTGTCCGGCACGAGGTTCAGTCTGAGAGGCTGTGCCGGCATGCCCCTCACGTGATTCCGGCTTGTCCCCGAAGTGGTGCTGGTGTAGCGGGCAGGTGATTTTGGCGTGTCGGGCAGGTGGTTCAGGCGAGTTGAGCAGGTGGTTGCGACGTGCTCGTCAGGTGCTTCCGGCGTCTCCGGCACGTGTTTCTGGCACATCTGACTGGTGGTTCCGGCATGCCCAAAAGTTGATTCCGGTCTGTCCGGTAGGTGGTTCCGGCGTGCACGGCACGTGGTTCTGGTACGTGTCAGAGGTGGTTGCGTATGCCCAACAGGTGATTCCGGACTGTCCGCCACGTGCTTCTGGCACGTCTGAGAGGTGGTTCCAACATGCCCGGCAGGTCATTTCGGAGAGTCGTCCAAGTGGTTCTGGCGTAGCCCGCAGGTGATTTTGGCGTGTCCGGCAGGTGGTTCCGCCGTGCTCGGCAGGTGGTTCAGGCATGGCCGTCACGTGGTTCCAGTCTGTCCAGGACGTGTTTCCAGCTTCTCCGGCAGGTGGTTCTGGTACGTCTGAGAGGTGGTTCCGCCATGGCTGGCAGGTGATCCCGGACTGTCCCCCAGGTGGTTCTGGCATAGCCAGCAGTTGATATTGGCCTGTCCGGCAGGTGGTCCCAGCGAGTCGAACAGGTGGCTCCGGCGTTCTTGGCAGGTGGTTCCGGTCTGTCCGGTAGGTGTTTCCGGCGTGTCTGGCACGTGCTTCCGGCACGTCTGAGAGGTGGTTCCGTCATGCGCGGAAGGTGATTCCGGAGTGTCCGCCAGGTGGTTCTGGCGTACCCAGCAGGTGATTTTGGCGTGTCCGGCAGGTGTCTCTGGCGAGTCGAGCAGGTGGCTCCGGCATGCTCGGCAGGTGCTTCCGGCGTCTCCGGCACTTGGTTCTGTTGTGTCTGAGAGCTGGTTCCGGCATGTCCGGCAGATGATTCCGGAGTGTCCGCCAAGTGGTTCTGGCATACCCAGCAGGTGATTTTGGCGTGTCAGGGAGGTGGTACCGGTGAGTCGAGCAGGTGGTTCCGGCGTGCTCAACAGGTGGTTCAGGCGGTTCTGGCAGGTGGTATCCGTCTGTACGGGGTGTGGTTCCAGCATCTCATGAACACGTTTCTGGCAAGTCTGAGATGTGGTTCCAGCCGGCCCGACAGGTGTTTCCGCAGTGTCCGCCAAGCGGTTCTGGCGTAGTTGGCAGGTGATTTTGGCATGACTGGCAGGTGGTTCCAGCAAGCCTGGCAGGTGATTCCAAAGTGTTCACCAACTGGTTGTGGCGTAGCCGGCAGGTGATTTTTGCGTGATCGGCAGGTGGTTCTGGCGAGTCGAGCAGGTGGTTCCGGCGTGCTCGGCTGGTGCTTCCGGGGTCATTGGCACGGGGTTCTGGCATGTCTGAGAGGTGGTTCCTGCATGCCCGGCAAGTGATTCCGGAGTGTTCGCCAAGTGGTTCTGGCATAGTCGGCAGGTGATTTTGGCATGTCCGGCAGGTGGTTCAGGCGAGTTGAGCAGGTGGTTCCAACGTGCTTGGCAGGTGCTTCCGGCGTCTCCGGCACGTGTTTCTGGCACATCTGACAGGTGGTTCCGGCATGCCCGAAAGGTGATTCCGGTCTGTCCGGTAGGTGGTTCCAGCCGGCACGGCATGTGGTTCTGGTACGTCTCAGAGGTGGTTGCGCATGCCCAACAGGTGATTCCGGACTGTCCGCCACATGGTTCTGGCACGTCTGAGAGGTGGTTCCGGCATGCCCGGCAGGTCATCCCAGAGAGTCCTCCAAGTGGTTCTGGCATAACACGCAGGTGATTTTGGCGTGTCAGGCAGGTTGTTCCGTTGTGCTTGGCAGGTGGTTCAGGCTTGGCCGGCAGGTGGTTCCAGACTGTCCAGGACGTGTTTCCAGCTTCTCCGGCAGGTGGTTCTGGTACGTCTGAGAGGTGGTTCCGCCATGGCTGGCAGGTGATTCCGGACCGTCCCCCAGGTGGTCCTGGCATAGCCAGCAGTTGATATTGGCCTGTCCGGCAGGTGGTTCCAGCAAGTCGAACAGGTGGCTCCGGCGTGCTCGGCAGGTGGTTCCGGTCTGTCCGGTAGGTCATTCCGGCGTGTCCGGCACGTGCTTCCTGCACGTCTGAGAGGTGGTTCCGGCATGCGCGACAGGTGGTTTCGGAGTGTCCGCCAGGTGGTTCTGGCGTACCCGGCAGGTGATTTTGGCGTGTCCGGCAGGTGTTTCTGGCGAGTCGAGCAGGTGGCTCCGGCATGCTCGACAGGTGCTTCCGGCGTCTCCGGCACGTGGTTCTGGTGTGTCTGAGAGCTGGTTCCGGCATGTCCGGCAGATGATTCCGGAGTGTCCGCCAAGTGGTTCTGGCATACCCGGCTGGTGATTTGGGCATGTCAGGTAGGTGGCTCCGGCGTGCTCGGCAGGTTGTTCAGACGGGTCTGGCAGGTGTTTTCCGTCTGTTCTGGGTGTGGTTCCAGCATCTCATGCACATGGTTCTGGCACGTCTGAGATGTGGTTCCGGCCGGCCCGACAGGTGTTTCCACAGTGTCCGCCAAGTGGTACTGGCGTAGTTGGCAGGTGATTTTGGCATGACCGACAGGTGGTTCCAGCAAGCCCGGCAGGTGATTCCGAAGTGTTCCCCAACTGGTTGTGGCGTAGCCGGCAGGTGATTTTTGCGTGTCCGGCAGGTGGTTCTGGCGAGTCGAGCAGGTGGTTCCGGCGTGCTCGGCAGGTGCTTCCGGGGTCATTGGCACGTGGTTCTGGCATATCTGAGAGGTGGTTCCGGCATGCCCAGCAGGTGATTCCGGAGTGTTCGCCAAGTGTTTCCGGCGTAGCCGGCAGGTGATTCTGCATGTCCAGCGGTCGTTCCGGCGGGTCGAGCCGGTGGTTCCGGCGTGTCCGGCAGGTGGTTCCGGTCTGTCCGGCAGGTGGTTCTGTGGTGTCCGGCACGAGGTTCAGTCTGAGAGGCTGTGCCGGCATGCCCTTCACGTGATTCCGGCTTGTCCCCGAAGTGGTGCTGGTGTAGCGGGCAGGTGATTTTGGCGTGTCCGGCAGGTGGTTCAGGCGAGTTGAGCAGGTGGTTGCGACGTGCTCGGCAGGTGCTTCCGGCGTCTCCGGCACGTGTTTCTGGCACATCTGACTGGTGGTTCCGGCATGCCCAAAAGTTGATTCCGGTCTGTCCGGTAGGTGGTTCCGGCGTGCACGGCACGTGGTTCTGGTACGTGTCAGAGGTGGTTGCGTATGCCCAACAGGTGATTCCGGACTGTCCGCCACGTGCTTCTGGCACGTCTGAGAGGTGGTTCCAACATGCCCGGCAGGTCATTTCGGAGAGTCGTCCAAGTGGTTCTGGCGTAGCCCGCAGGTGGTTCCGCCGTGCTCGGCAGGTGGTTCAGGCATGGCCGTCACGTGGTTCCAGTCTGTCCAGGACGTGTTTCCATCTTCTCCGGCAGGTGGTTCTGGTACGTCTGAGAGGTGGTTCCGCCATGGCTGGCAGGTGATCCCGGACTGTCCCCCAGGTGGTTCTGGCATAGCCAGCAGTTGATATTGGCCTGTCCGGCAGGTGGTTCCAGCGAGTCGAACAGGTGGCTCCGGCGTTCTTGGCAGGTGGTTCCAGTCTGTCCGGTAGGTGTTTCCGGCGTGTCTGGCACGTGCTTCCGGCACGTCTGAGAGGTGGTTCCGTCATGCACGGCAGGTGATTCCGGAGTGTCCGCCAGGTGGTTCTGGCACGTCTGAGAGGTGGTTCCAACATGCCCGGCAGGTCATTTCGGAGAGTTGTCCAAGTGGTTCTGGCGTAGCCCGCAGGTGATTTTGGCGTGTCCGGCAGGTGGTTCCGCCGTGCTCGGCAGGTGGTTCAGGCATGGCCGTCACGTGGTTCCAGTCTGTCCAGGACGTGTTTCCAGCTTCTCCGGCAGGTGGTTCTGGTACGTCTGAGAGGTGGTTCCGCCATGGCTGGCAGGTGATCCCGGAGTGTCCGCCAGGTGGTTCTGGCGTACCCAGCAGTTGATTTTGGCGTGTCCGGCAGGTGTTTCTGGCGAGTCGAGCAGGTGGCTCCGGCATGCTCGGCAGGTGCTTCCGGCGTCTCCGGCACTTGGTTCTGGTGTGTCTGAGAGCTGGTTCCGGCATGTCCGGCAGATGATTCCGGAGTGTCCGCCAAGTGGTTCTGGCATACCCAGCAGGTGATTTTGGCGTGTCAGGGAGGTGGTACCGGTGAGTCGAGCAGGTGGTTCCGGCGTGCTCAGCAGGTGGTTCAGGCGGTTCTGGCAGGTGGTATCCGTCTGTTCGGGGTGTGGTTCCAGCATCTCATGAACACGTTTCTGGCAAGTCTGAGATGTGGTTCCAGCCGGCCCGACAGGTGTTTCCGCAGTGTCCGCCAAGCGGTTCTGGCGTAGTTGGCAGGTGATTTTGGCATGACTGGCAGGTGGTTCCAGCAAGCCTGGCAGGTGATTCCAAAGTGTTCCCCAACTGGTTGTGGCGTAGCCGGCAGGTGATTTTTGCGTGATCGGCAGGTGGTTCTGGCGAGTCGAGCAGGTGGTTCCGGCGTGCTCGGCTGGTGCTTCTGGGGTCATTGGCACGGGGTTCTGGCATGTCTGAGAGGTGGTTCCTGCATGCCCGGCAAGTGATTCCGGAGTGTTCGCCAAGTGGTTCTGGCATAGTCGGCAGGTGATTTTGGCATGTCCGGCAGGTGGTTCAGGCGAGTTGAGCAGGTGGTTCCAACGTGCTTGGCAGGTGCTTCCGGCGTCTCCGGCACGTGTTTCTGGCACATCTGACAGGTGGTTCCGGCATGCCCGAAAGGTGATTCCGGTCTGTCCGGTAGGTGGTTCCAGCCGGCACGGCATGTGGTTCTGGTACGTCTCAGAGGTGGTTGCGCATGCCCAACAGGTGATTCCGGACTGTCCGCCACATGGTTCTGGCACGTCTGAGAGGTGGTTCCGGCATGCCCGGCAGGTCATCCCAGAGAGTCCTCCAAGTGGTTCTGGCATAACACGCAGGTGATTTTGGCGTGTCAGGCAGGTTGTTCCGTTGTGCTTGGCAGGTGGTTCAGGCTTGGCCGGCAGGTGGTTCCAGACTGTCCAGGACGTGTTTCCAGCTTCTCCGGCAGGTGGTTCTGGTACGTCTGAGAGGTGGTTCCGCCATGGCTGGCAGGTGATTCCGGACCGTCCCCCAGGTGGTTCTGGCATAGCCAGCAGTTGATATTGGCCTGTCTGGCAGGTGGTTCCAGAGAGACGAACAGGTGGCTCCGGCGTGCTCGGCAGGTGGTTCCGGTCTGTCCGGTAGGTCATTCCGGCGTGTCCGGCACGTGCTTCCTGCACGTCTGAGAGGTGGTTCCGGCATGCGCGACAGGTGGTTTCGGAGTGTCCGCCAGGTGGTTCTGGCGTACCCGGCAGGTGATTTTGGCGTGTCCGGCAGGTGTTTCTGGCGAGTCGAGCAGGTGGCTCCGGCATGCTCGGCAGGTGCTTCCGGCGTCTCCGGCACGTGGTTCTGGTGTGTCTGAGAGCTGGTTCCGGCATGTCCGGCAGATGATTCCGGAGTTTTCCGCCAAGAGGTTCTGGCATACCCGGCTGGTGATTTGGGCATGTCAGGTAGGTGGCTCCGGCGTGCTCGGCAGGTTGTTCAGACGGGTCTGGCAGGTGTTTTCCGTCTGTTCTGGGTGTGGTTCCAGCATCTCATGCACATGGTTCTGGCACGTCTGAGATGTGGTTCCGGCCGGCCCGACAGGTGTTTCCACAGTGTCCGCCAAGTGGTACTGGCGTAGTTGGCAGGTGATTTTGGCATGACCGGCAGGTGGTTCCAGCAAGCCCGGCAGGTGATTCCGAAGTGTTCCCCAACTGGTTGTGGCGTAGCCGGCAGGTGATTTTTGCGTGTCCGGCAGGTGGTTCTGGCGAGTCGAGCAGGTGGTTCCGGCGTGCTCGGCAGGTGCTTCCGGGGTCATTGGCACGTGGTTCTGGCATATCTGAGAGGTGGTTCCGGCATGCCCGGCAGGTGATTCCGGAGTGTTCGCCAAGTGTTTCCGGCGTAGCCGGCAGGTGATTTTGCATGTCCAGCGGTCGTTGCGGCGGGTCGAGCCGGTGGTTCCAGCGTGTCCGGCAGGTGGTTCCGGTCTGTCCGGCAGGTGGTTCTGTGGTGTCCGGCACGAGGTTCAGTCTGAGAGGCTGTGCCGGCATGCCCCTCACGTGATTCCGGCTTGTTCCCGAAGTGGTGCTGGTGTAGCGGGCAGGTGATTTTGGCGTGTCAGGGAGGTGGTACCGGTGAGTCGAGCAGGTGGTTCCGGCGTGCTCAGCAGGTGGTTCAGGCGGTTCTGGCAGGTGGTATCCGTCTGTTCGGGGTGTGGTTCCAGCATCTCATGAACACGTTTCTGGCAAGTCTGAGATTTGGTTCCAGCCGGCCCGACAGGTGTTTCCGCAGTGTCCGCCAAGCGGTTCTGGCGTAGTTGGCAGGTGATTTTGGCATGACTGGCAGGTGGTTCCAGCAAGCCTGGCAGGTGATTCCAAAGTGTTCCCCAACTGGTTGTGGCGTAGCCGGCAGGTGATTTTTGCGTGATCGGCAGGTGGTTCTGGCGAGTCGAGCAGGTGGTTCCGGCGTGCTCGGCTGGTGCTTCTGGGGTCATTGGCACGGGGTTCTGGCATGTCTGAGAGGTGGTTCCTGCATGCCCGGCAAGTGATTCCGGAGTGTTCGCCAAGTGGTTCTGGCATAGTCGGCAGGTGATTTTGGCATGTCCGGCAGGTGGTTCAGGCGAGTTGAGCAGGTGGTTCCAACGTGCTTGGCAGGTGCTTCCGGCGTCTCCGGCACGTGTTTCTGGCACATCTGACAGGTGGTTCCGGCATGCCCGAAAGGTGATTCCGGTCTGTCCGGTAGGTGGTTCCAGCCGGCACGGCATGTGGTTCTGGTACGTCTCAGAGGTGGTTGCGCATGCCCAACAGGTGATTCCGGACTGTCCGCCACATGGTTCTGGCACGTCTGAGAGGTGGTTCCGGCATGCCCGGCAGGTCATCCCAGAGAGTCCTCCAAGTGGTTCTGGCATAACACGCAGGTGATTTTGGCGTGTCAGGCAGGTTGTTCCGTTGTGCTTGGCAGGTGGTTCAGGCTTGGCCGGCAGGTGGTTCCAGACTGTCCAGGACGTGTTTCCAGCTTCTCCGGCAGGTGGTTCTGGTACGTCTGAGAGGTGGTTCCGCCATGGCTGGCAGGTGATTCCGGACCGTCCCCCAGGTGGTTCTGGCATAGCCAGCAGTTGATATTGGCCTGTCTGGCAGGTGGTTCCAGAGAGACGAACAGGTGGCTCCGGCGTGCTCGGCAGGTGGTTCCGGTCTGTCCGGTAGGTCATTCCGGCGTGTCCGGCACGTGCTTCCTGCACGTCTGAGAGGTGGTTCCGGCATGCGCGACAGGTGGTTTCGGAGTGTCCGCCAGGTGGTTCTGGCGTACCCGGCAGGTGATTTTGGCGTGTCCGGCAGGTGTTTCTGGCGAGTCGAGCAGGTGGCTCCGGCATGCTCGGCAGGTGCTTCCGGCGTCTCCGGCACGTGGTTCTGGTGTGTCTGAGAGCTGGTTCCGGCATGTCCGGCAGATGATTCCGGAGTTTTCCGCCAAGTGGTTCTGGCATACCCGGCTGGTGATTTGGGCATGTCAGGTAGGTGGCTCCGGCGTGCTCGGCAGGTTGTTCAGACGGGTCTGGCAGGTGTTTTCCGTCTGTTCTGGGTGTGGTTCCAGCATCTCATGCACATGGTTCTGGCACGTCTGAGATGTGGTTCCGGCCGGCCCGACAGGTGTTTCCACAGTGTCCGCCAAGTGGTACTGGCGTAGTTGGCAGGTGATTTTGGCATGACCGGCAGGTGGTTCCAGCAAGCCCGGCAGGTGATTCCGAAGTGTTCCCCAACTGGTTGTGGCGTAGCCGGCAGGTGATTTTTGCGTGTCCGGCAGGTGGTTCTGGCGAGTCGAGCAGGTGGTTCCGGCGTGCTCGGCAGGTGCTTCCGGGGTCATTGGCACGTGGTTCTGGCATATATGAGAGGTGGTTCCGGCATGCCCGGCAGGTGATTCCGGAGTGTTCGCCAAGTGTTTCCGGCGTAGCAGGCAGGTGATTTTGCATGTCCAGCGGTCGTTGCGGCGGGTCGAGCCGGTGGTTCCAGCGTGTCGGGCAGGTGGTTCCGGTCTGTCCGGCAGGTGGTTCTGTGGTGTCCGGCACGAGGTTCAGTCTGAGAGGCTGTGCCGGCATGCCCCTCACGTGATTCCGGCTTGTTCCCGAAGTGGTGCTGGTGTAGCGGGCAGGTGATTTTGGCGTGTCGGGCAGGTGGTTCAGGCGAGTTGAGCAGGTGGTTGCGACGTGCTCGTCAGGTGCTTCCGGCGTCTCCGGCACGTGTTTCTGGCACATCTGACTGGTGGTTCCGGCATGCCCAAAAGTTGATTCCGGTCTGTCCGGTAGGTGGTTCCGGCGTGCACGGCACGTGGTTCTGGTACGTGTCAGAGGTGGTTGCGTATGCCCAACAGGTGATTCCGGACTGTCCGCCACGTGCTTCTGGCACGTCTGAGAGGTGGTTCCAACATGCCCGGCAGGTCATTTCGGAGAGTCGTCCAAGTGGTTCTGGCGTAGCCCGCAGGTGATTTTGGCGTGTCCGGCAGGTGGTTCCGCCGTGCTCGGCAGGTGGTTCAGGCATGGCCGTCACGTGGTTCCAGTCTGTCCAGGACGTGTTTCCAGCTTCTCCGGCAGGTGGTTCTGGTACGTCTGAGAGGTGGTTCCGCCATGGCTGGCAGGTGATCCCGGACTGTCCCCCAGGTGGTTCTGGCATAGCCAGCAGTTGATATTGGCCTGTCCGGCAGGTGGTTCCAGCGAGTCGAACAGGTGGCTCCGGCGTTCTTGGCAGGTGGTTCCGGTCTGTCCGGTAGGTGTTTCCGGCGTGTCTGGCACGTGCTTCCGGCACGTCTGAGAGGTGGTTCCGTCATGCGCGGCAGGTGATTCCGGAGTGTCCGCCAGGTGGTTCTGGCGTACCCAGCAGGTGATTTTGGCGTGTGCGGCAGCTGTTTCTGGCGAGTCGAGCAGGTGGCTCCGGCATGCTCGGCAGGTGCTTCCGGCGTCTCCGGCACTTGGTTCTGGTGTGTCTGAGAGCTGGTTCCGGCATGTCCGGCAGATGATTCCGGAGTGTCCGCCAAGTGGTTCTGGCATACCCAGCAGGTGATTTTGGCGTGTCAGGGAGGTGGTACCGGTGAGTCGAGCAGGTGGTTCCGGCGTGCTCAGCAGGTGGTTCAGGCGGTTCTGGCAGGTGGTATCCGTCTGTTCGGGGTGTGGTTCCAGCATCTCATAAACACGTTTCTGGCAAGTCTGAGATGTGGTTCCAGCCGGCCCGACAGGTGTTTCCGCAGTGTCCGCCAAGCGGTTCTGGCGTAGTTGGCAGGTGATTTTGGCATGACTGGCAGGTGGTTCCAGCAAGCCTGGCAGGTGATTCCAAAGTGTTCCCCAACTGGTTGTGGCGTAGCCGGCAGGTGATTTTTGCGTGATCGGCAGGTGGTTCTGGCGAGTCGAGCAGGTGGTTCCGGCGTGCTCGGCTGGTGCTTCTGGGGTCATTGGCACGGGGTTCTGGCATGTCTGAGAGGTGGTTCCTGCATGCCCGGCAAGTGATTCCGGAGTGTTCGCCAAGTGGTTCTGGCATAGTCGGCAGGTGATTTTGGCATGTCCGGCAGGTGGTTCAGGCGAGTTGAGCAGGTGGTTCCAACGTGCTTGGCAGGTGCTTCCGGCGTCTCCGGCACGTGTTTCTGGCACATCTGACAGGTGGTTCCGGCATGCCCGAAAGGTGATTCCGGTCTGTCCGGTAGGTGGTTCCAGCCGGCACGGCATGTGGTTCTGGTACGTCTCAGAGGTGGTTGCGCATGCCCAACAGGTGATTCCGGACTGTCCGCCACATGGTTCTGGCACGTCTGAGAGGTGGTTCCGGCATGCCCGGCAGGTCATCCCAGAGAGTCCTCCAAGTGGTTCTGGCATAACACGCAGGTGATTTTGGCGTGTCAGGCAGGTTGTTCCGTTGTGCTTGGCAGGTGGTTCAGGCTTGGCCGGCAGGTGGTTCCAGACTGTCCAGGACGTGTTTCCAGCTTCTCCGGCAGGTGGTTCTGGTACGTCTGAGAGGTGGTTCCGCCATGGCTGGCAGGTGATTCCGGACCGTCCCCCAGGTGGTTCTGGCATAGCCAGCAGTTGATATTGGCCTGTCCGGCAGGTGGTTCCAGAGAGTCGAACAGGTGGCTCCGGCGTGCTCGGCAGGTGGTTCCGGTCTGTCCGGTAGGTCATTCCGGCGTGTCCGGCACGTGCTTCCTGCACGTCTGAGAGGTGGTTCCGGCATGCGCGACAGGTGGTTTCGGAGTGTCCGCCAGGTGGTTCTGGCGTACCCGGCAGGTGATTTTGGCGTGTCCGGCAGGTGTTTCTGGCGAGTCGAGCAGGTGGCTCCGGCATGCTCGGCAGGTGCTTCCGGCGTCTCCGGCACTTGGTTCTGGTGTGTCTGAGAGCTGGTTCCGGCATGTCCGGCAGATGATTCCGGAGTTTTCCGCCAAGTGGTTCTGGCATACCCGGCTGGTGATTTGGGCATGTCAGGTAGGTGGCTCCGGCGTGCTCGGCAGGTTGTTCAGACGGGTCTGGCAGGTGTTTTCCGTCTGTTCTGGGTGTGGTTCCAGCATCTCATGCACATGGTTCTGGCACGTCTGAGATGTGGTTCCGGCCGGCCCGACAGGTGTTTCCACAGTGTCCGCCAAGTGGTACTGGCGTAGTTGGCAGGTGATTTTGGCATGACCGGCAGGTGGTTCCAGCAAGCCCGGCAGGTGATTCCGAAGTGTTCCCCAACTGGTTGTGGCGTAGCCGGCAGGTGATTTTTGCGTGTCCGGCAGGTGGTTCTGGCGAGTCGAGCAGGTGGTTCCGGCGTGCTCGGCAGGTGCTTCCGGGGTCATTGGCACGGGGTTCTGGCATATCTGAGAGGTGGTTCCGGCATGCCCGGCAGGTGATTCCGGAGTGTTCGCCAAGTGTTTCCGGCGTAGCCGGCAGGTGATTTTGCATGTCCAGCGGTTGTTCCGGCGGGTCGAGCCGGTGGTTCCGGCGTGTCTGGCAGGTGGTTCCGGTCTGTCCGGCAGGTGGTTCTGTGGTGTCCGGCACGAGGTTCAGTCTGAGAGGCTGTGCCGGCCTGCCCCTCACGTGATTCCGGCTTGTCCCCGAAGTGGTGCTGGTGTAGCGGGCAGGTGATTTTGGCGTGTCGGGCAGGTGGTTCAGGCGAGTTGAGCAGGTGGTTGCGACGTGCTCGTCAGGTGCTTCCGGCGTCTCCGGCACGTGTTTCTGGCACATCTGACTGGTGGTTCCGGCATGCCCAAAAGTTGATTCCGGTCTGTCCGGTAGGTGGTTCCGGCGTGCACGGCACGTGGTTCTGGTACGTGTCAGAGGTGGTTGCGTATGCCCAACAGGTGATTCCGGACTGTCCGCCACGTGCTTCTGGCACGTCTGAGAGGTGGTTCCAACATGCCCGGCAGGTCATTTCGGAGAGTCGTCCAAGTGGTTCTGGCGTAGCCCGCAGGTGATTTTGGCGTGTCCGGCAGGTGGTTCCGCCGTGCTCGGCAGGTGGTTCAGGCATGGCCGTCACGTGGTTCCAGTCTGTCCAGGACGTGTTTCCAGCTTCTCCGGCAGGTGGTTCTGGTACGTCTGAGAGGTGGTTCCGCCATGGCTGGCAGGTGATCCCGGACTGTCCCACAGGTGGTTCTGGCATAGCCAGCAGTTGATATTGGCCTGTCCGGCAGGTGGTTCCAGCGAGTCGAACAGGTGGCTCCGGCGTTCTTGGCAGGTGGTTCCGGTCTGTCCGGTAGGTGTTTCCGGCGTGTCTGGCACGTGCTTCCGGCACGTCTGAGAGGTGGTTCCGTCATGAGCGGCAGGTGATTCCGGAGTGTCCGCCAGGTGGTTCTGGCGTACCCGGCAGGTGGTTTTGGCGTGTCCGGTAGGTGTTTCTGGCGAGTCGAGCAGGTGGCTCCGGCATGCTCGGCAGGTGCTTCCGGCGGTTCTGGCAGGTGGTATCCGTCTGTTCGGGGTGTGGTTCCATCTCATGAACACGTTTCTGGCAAGTCTGAGATGTGGTTCCAGCCGGCCCGACAGGTGTTTCCGCAGTGTCCGCCAAGCGGTTCTGGCGTAGTTGGCAGGTGATTTTGGCATGACTGGCAGGTGGTTCCAGCAAGCCTGGCAGGTGATTCCAAAGTGTTCACCAACTGGTTGTGGCGTAGCCGGCAGGTGATTTTTGCGTGATCGGCAGGTGGTTCTGGCGAGTCGAGCAGGTGGTTCCGGCGTGCTCGGCTGGTGCTTCCGGGGTCATTGGCACGGGGTTCTGGCATGTCTGAGAGGTGGTTCCTGCATGCCCGGCAAGTGATTCCGGAGTGTTCGCCAAGTGGTTCTGGCATAGTCGGCAGGTGATTTTGGCATGTCCGGCAGGTGGTTCAGGCGAGTTGAGCAGGTGGTTCCAACGTGCTTGGCAGGTGCTTCCGGCGTCTCCGGCACGTGTTTCTGGCACATCTGACAGGTGGTTCCGGCATGCCCGAAAGGTGATTCCGGTCTGTCCGGTAGGTGGTTCCAGCCGGCACGGCATGTGGTTCTGGTACGTCTCAGAGGTGGTTGCGCATGCCCAACAGGTGATTCCGGACTGTCCGCCACATGGTTCTGGCACGTCTGAGAGGTGGTTCCGGCATGCCCGGCAGGTCATCCCAGAGAGTCCTCCAAGTGGTTCTGGCATAACACGCAGGTGATTTTGGCGTGTCAGGCAGGTTGTTCCGTTGTGCTTGGCAGGTGGTTCAGGCTTGGCCGGCAGGTGGTTCCAGACTGTCCAGGACGTGTTTCCAGCTTCTCCGGCAGGTGGTTCTGGTACGTCTGAGAGGTGGTTCCGCCATGGCTGGCAGGTGATTCCGGACCGTCCCCCAGGTGGTCCTGGCATAGCCAGCAGTTGATATTGGCCTGTCCAGCAGGTGGTTCCAGAGAGTCGAACAGGTGGCTCCGGCGTGCTCGGCAGGTGGTTCCGGTCTGTCCGGTAGGTCATTCCGGCGTGTCCGGCACGTGCTTCCTGCACGTCTGAGAGGTGGTTCCGGCATGCGCGACAGGTGGTTTCGGAGTGTCCGCCAGGTGGTTCTGGCGTACCCGGCAGGTGATTTTGGCGTGTCCGGCAGGTGTTTCTGGCGAGTCGAGCAGGTGGCTCCGGCATGCTCGGCAGGTGCTTCCGGCGTCTCCGGCACGTGGTTCTGGTGTGTCTGAGAGCTGGTTCCGGCATGTCCGGCAGATGATTCCGGAGTGTCCGCCAGGTGGTTCTGGCACACCCGGCTGGTGATTTGGGCATGTCAGGTAGGTGGCTCCGGCGTGCTCGGCAGGTTGTTCAGACGGGTCTGGCAGGTGTTTTCCGTCTGTTCGGGGTGTGGTTCCAGCATCTCATGCACATGGTTCTGGCACGTCTGAGATGTGGTTCTGGCCGGCCCGACAGGTGTTTCCACAGTGTCCGCCAAGTGGTACTGGCGTAGTTGGCAGGTGATTTTGGCATGACCGGCAGGTGGTTCCAGCAAGCCCGGCAGGTGATTCCGAAGTGTTCCCCAACTGGTTGTGGCGTAGCCGGCAGGTGATTTTTGCGTGTCCGGCAGGTGGTTCCAGCGAGTCGAACAGGTGGCTCCGGCGTTCTTGGCAGGTGATTCCGGTCTGTCCGGTAGGTGGTTCCAGCCGGCACGGCATGTGGTTCTGGTACGTCTCAGAGGTGGTTGCGCATGCCCAACAGGTGATTCCGGACTGTCCGCCACATGGTTCTGGCACGTCTGAGAGTTGGTTCCGGCATGCCCGGCAGGTCATCCCAGAGAGTCCTCCAAGTGGTTCTGGCATAACACGCAGGTGATTTTGGCGTGTCCGGCAGGTGTTTCTGGCGAGTCGAGCAGGTGGCTCCGGCATGCTCGGCAGGTGCTTCCGGCGTCTCCGGCACTTGGTTCTGGTGTGTCTGAGAGCTGGTTCCGGCATGTCCGGCAGATGATTCCGGAGTGTCCGCCAAGTGGTTCTGGCATACCCAGCAGGTGATTTTGGCGTGTCAGGGAGGTGGTACCGGTGAGTCGAGCAGGTGGTTCCGGCGTGCTCAGCAGGTGGTTCAGGCGGTTCTGGCAGGTGGTATCCGTCTGTTCGGGGTGTGGTTCCAGCATCTCATGAACACGTTTCTGGCAAGTCTGAGATGTGGTTCCAGCCGGCCCGACAGGTGTTTCCGCAGTGTCCGCCAAGCGGTTCTGGCGTAGTTGGCAGGTGATTTTGGCATGACTGGCAGGTGGTTCCAGCAAGCCTGGCAGGTGATTCCAAAGTGTTCACCAACTGGTTGTGGCGTAGCCGGCAGGTGATTTTTGCGTGATCGGCAGGTGGTTCTGGCGAGTCGAGCAGGTGGTTCCGGCGTGCTCGGCTGGTGCTTCCGGGGTCATTGGCACGGGGTTCTGGCATGTCTGAGAGGTGGTTCCTGCATGCCCGGCAAGTGATTCCGGAGTGTTCGCCAAGTGGTTCTGGCATAGTCGGCAGGTGATTTTGGCATGTCCGGCAGGTGGTTCAGGCGAGTTGAGCAGGTGGTTCCAACGTGCTTGGCAGGTGCTTCCGGCGTCTCCGGCACGTGTTTCTGGCACATCTGACAGGTGGTTCCGGCATGCCCGAAAGGTGATTCCGGTCTGTCCGGTAGGTGGTTCCAGCCGGCACGGCATGTGGTTCTGGTACGTCTCAGAGGTGGTTGCGCATGCCCAACAGGTGATTCCGGACTGTCCGCCACATGGTTCTGGCACGTCTGAGAGGTGGTTCCGGCATGCCCGGCAGGTCATCCCAGAGAGTCCTCCAAGTGGTTCTGGCATAACACGCAGGTGATTTTGGCGTGTCAGGCAGGTTGTTCCATTGTGCTTGGCAGGTGGTTCAGGCTTGGCCGGCAGGTGGGTCCAGACTGTCCAGGACGTGTTTCCAGCTTCTCCGGCAGGTGGTTCTGGTACGTCTGAGAGGTGGTTCCGCCATGGCTGGCAGGTGATTCCGGACCGTCCCCCAGGTGGTTCTGGCATAGCCAGCAGTTGATATTGGCCTGTCTGGCAGGTGGTTCCAGCGAGTTGAACAGGTGGCTCCGGCGGGCTCTGCAGGTGGTTCTGGTCTGTGCGGTAGGTTATTCCGGCGTGTCCGGCACGTGCTTCCTGCACGTCTGAGAGGTGGTTCCGGCATGCGCGACAGGTGGTTTCGGAGTGTCCGCCAGGTGGTTCTGGCGTACCCGGCAGGTGATTTTGGCGTGTCCGGCAGGTGTTTCTGGCGAGTCGAGCAGGTGGCTCCGGCATGCTCGGCAGGTGCTTCCGGCGTCTCCGGCACGTGGTTCTGGTGTGTCTGAGAGCTGGTTCCGGCATGTCCGGCAGATGATTACGGAGTGTCCGCCAAGTGGTTCTGGCATACCCGGCTGGTGATTTGGGCATGTCAGGTAGGTGGCTCCGGCGTGCTCGGCAGGTTGTTCAGACGGGTCTGGCAGGTGTTTTCCGTCTGTTCGGGGTGTGGTTCCAGCATCTCATGCACATGGTTCTGGCACGTCTGAGATGTGGTTCCGGCCGGCCCGACAGGTGTTTCCACAGTGTCCGCCAAGTGGTACTGGCGTAGTTGGCAGGTGATTTTGGCATGACCGGCAGGTGGTTCCAGCAAGCCCGGCAGGTGATTCCGAAGTGTTCCCCAACTGGTTGTGGCGTAGCCGGCAGGTGATTTTTGCGTGTCCGGCAGGTGGTTCTGGCGAGTCGAGCAGGTGGTTCCGGCGTGCTCGGCAGGTGCTTCCGGGGTCATTGGCACGTGGTTCTGGCATATCTGAGAGGTGGTTCCGGCATGCCCGGCAGGTGATTCTGGAGTGTTCGCCAAGTGTTTCCGGCGTAGCCGGCAGGTGATTTTGCATGTCCAGCGGTCGTTCCGGCGGGTCGAGCCGGTGGTTCCGGCGTGTCCGGCAGGTGGTTCCGGTCTGTCCGGCAGGTGGTTCTGTGGTGTCCGGCACGAGGTTCAGTCTGAGAGGCTGTGCCGGCCTGCCCCTCACGTGATTCCGGCTTGTCCCCGAAGTGGTGCTGGTGTAGCGGGCAGGTGATTTTGGCGTGTCCGGCAGGTGGTTCAGGCGAGTTGAGCACGTGGTTGCGACGTGCTCGTCAGGTGCTTCCGGCGTCTCCGGCACGTGTTTCTGGCACATCTGACTGGTGGTTCCGGCATGCCCAAAAGTTGATTCCGGTCTGTCCGGTAGGTGGTTCCGGCGTGCACGGCACGTGGTTCTGGTACGTGTCAGAGGTGGTTGCGTATGCCCAACAGGTGATTCCGGACTGTCCGCCACGTGCTTCTGGCACGTCTGAGAGGTGGTTCCAACATGCCCGGCAGGTCATTTCGGAGAGTCGTCCAAGTGGTTCTGGCGTAGCCCGCAGGTGATTTTGGCGTGTCCGGCAGGTGGTTCCGCCGTGCTCGGCAGGTGGTTCAGGCATGGCCGTCACGTGGTTCCAGTCTGTCCAGGACGTGTTTCCAGCTTCTCCGGCGGGTGGTTCTGGTACGTCTGAGAGGTGGTTCCGCCATGGCTGGCAGGTGATCCCGGACTGTCCCCCAGGTGGTTCTGGCATAGCCAGCAGTTGATATTGGCCTGTCCGGCAGGTGGTTCCAGCGAGTCGAACAGGTGGCTCCGGCGTTCTTGGCAGGTGGTTCCGGTCTGTCCGGTAGGTGTTTCCGGCGTGTCTGGCACGTGCTTCCGGCACGTCTGAGAGGTGGTTCCGTCATGCGCGGCAGGTGATTCCGGAGTGTCCGCCAGGTGGTTCTGGCGTACCCAGCAGGTGATTTTGGCGTGTCCGGCAGGTGTTTCTGGCGAGTCGAGCAGGTGGCTCCGGCATGCTCGGCAGGTGCTTCCGGCGTCTCCGGCACTTGGTTCTGGTGTGTCTGAGAGCTGGTTCCGGCATGTCCGGCAGATGATTCCGGAGTGTCCGCCAAGTGGTTCTGGCATACCCAGCAGGTGATTTTGGCGTGTCAGGGAGGTGGTACCGGTGAGTCGAGCAGGTGGTTCCGGCGTGCTCAGCAGGTGGTTCAGGCGGTTCTGGCAGGTGGTATCCGTCTGTTCGGGGTGTGGTTCCAGCATCTCATGAACACGTTTCTGGCAAGTCTGAGATGTGGTTCCAGCCGGCCCGACAGGTGTTTCCGCAGTGTCCGCCAAGCGGTTCTGGCGTAGTTGGCAGGTGATTTTGGCATGACTGGCAGGTGGTTCCAGCAAGCCTGGCAGGTGATTCCAAAGTGTTCACCAACTGGTTGTGGCGTAGCCGGCAGGTGATTTTTGCGTGATCGGCAGGTGGTTCTGGCGAGTCGAGCAGGTGGTTCCGGCGTGCTCGGCTGGTGCTTCCGGGGTCATTGGCACGGGGTTCTGGCATGTCTGAGAGGTGGTTCCTGCATGCCCGGCAAGTGATTCCGGAGTGTTCGCCAAGTGGTTCTGGCATAGTCGGCAGGTGATTTTGGCATGTCCGGCAGGTGGTTCAGGCGAGTTGAGCAGGTGGTTCCAACGTGCTTGGCAGGTGCTTCCGGCGTCTCCGGCACGTGTTTCTGGCACATCTGAAAGGTGGTTCCGGCATGCCCGAAAGGTGATTCCGGTCTGTCCGGTAGGTGGTTCCAGCCGGCACGGCATGTGGTTCTGGTACGTCTCAGAGGTGGTTGCGCATGCCCAACAGGTGATTCCGGACTGTCCGCCACATGGTTCTGGCACGTCTGAGAGGTGGTTCCGGCATGCCCGGCAGGTCATCCCAGAGAGTCCTCCAAGTGGTTCTGGCATAACACGCAGGTGATTTTGGCGTGTCAGGCAGGTTGTTCCATTGTGCTTGGCAGGTGGTTCAGGCTTGGCCGGCAGGTGGGTCCAGACTGTCCAGGACGTGTTTCCAGCTTCTCCGGCAGGTGGTTCTGGTACGTCTGAGAGGTGGTTCCGCCATGGCTGGCAGGTGATTCCGGACCGTCCCCCAGGTGGTCCTGGCATAGCCAGCAGTTGATATTGGCCTGTCCGGCAGGTGGTTCCAGAGAGTCGAACAGGTGGCTCCGGCGTGCTCGGCAGGTGGTTCCAGTCTGTCCGGTAGGTCATTCCGGCGTGTCCGGCACGTGCTTCCTGCACGTCTGAGAGGTGGTTCCGGCATGCGCGACAGGTGGTTTCGGAGTGTCCGCCAGGTGGTTCTGGCGTACCCGGCAGGTGATTTTGGCGTGTCCGGCAGGTGTTTCTGGCGAGTCGAGCAGGTGGCTCCGGCATGCTCGGCAGGTGCTTCCGGCGTCTCCGGCACGTGGTTCTGGTGTGTCTGAGAGCTGGTTCCGGCATGTCCGGCAGATGATTCCGGAGTGTCCGCCAAGTGGTTCTGGCATACCCGGCTGGTGATTTGGGCATGTCAGGTAGGTGGCTCCGGCGTGCTCGGCAGGTTGTTCAGACGGGTCTGGCAGGTGTTTTCCGTCTGTTCGGGGTGTGGTTCCAGCATCTCATGCACATGGTTCTGGCACGTCTGAGATGTGGTTCCGGCCGGCCCGACAGGTGTTTCCACAGTGTCCGCCAAGTGGTACTGGCGTAGTTGGCAGGTGATTTTGGCATGACCGGCAGGTGGTTCCAGCAAGCCCGGCAGGTGATTCCGAAGTGTTCCCCAACTGGTTGTGGCGTAGCCGGCAGGTGATTTTTGCGTGTCCGGCAGGTGGTTCTGGCGAGTCGAGCAGGTGGTTCCGGCGTGCTCGGCAGGTGCTTCCGGGGTCATTGGCACGTGGTTCTGGCATATCTGAGAGGTGGTTCCGGCATGCCCGGCAGGTGATTCCGGAGTGTTCGCCAAGTGTTTCCGGCGTAGCCGGCAGGTGATTTTGCATGTCCAGCGGTCGTTCCGGCGGGTCGAGCCGGTGGTTCCGGCGTGTCCGGCAGGTGGTTCCGGTCTGTCCGGCAGGTGGTTCTGTGGTGTCCGGCACGAGGTTCAGTCTGAGAGGCTGTGCCGGCCTGCCCCTCACGTGATTCCGGCTTGTCCCCGAAGTGGTGCTGGTGTAGCGGGCAGGTGATTTTGGCGTGTCGGGCAGGTGGTTCAGGCGAGTTGAGCAGGTGGTTGCGACGTGCTCGGCAGGTGCTTCCGGCGTCTCCGGCACGTGTTTCTGGCACATCTGACTGGTGGTTCCGGCATGCCCAAAAGTTGATTCCGGTCTGTCCGGTAGGTGGTTCCGGCGTGCACGGCACGTGGTTCTGGTACGTGTCAGAGGTGGTTGCGTATGCCCAACAGGTGATTCCGGACTGTCCGCCACGTGCTTCTGGCACGTCTGAGAGGTGGTTCCAACATGCCCGGCAGGTCATTTCGGAGAGTCGTCCAAGTGGTTCTGGCGTAGCCCGCAGGTGGTTCCGCCGTGCTCGGCAGGTGGTTCAGGCATGGCCGGCACGTGGTTCCAGTCTGTCCAGGACGTGGTTCCAGCTTCTCCGGCAGGTGGTTCTGGTACGTCTGAGAGGTGGTTCCGCCATGGCTGGCAGGTGATCCCGGACTGTCCCCCAGGTGGTTCTGGCATAGCCAGCAGTTGATATTGGCCTGTCCGGCAGGTGGTTCCAGCGAGTCGAACAGGTGGCTCCGGCGTTCTTGGCAGGTGGTTCCGGTCTGTCCGGTAGGTGTTTCCGGCGTGTCTGGCACGTGCTTCCGGCACGTCTGAGAGGTGGTTCCGTCATGCGCGGCAGGTGATTCCGGAGTGTCCGCCAGGTGGTTCTGGCGTACCCAGCAGGTGATTTTGGCGTGTCCGGCAGGTGTTTCTGGCGAGTCGAGCAGGTGGCTCCGGCATGCTCGGCAGGTGCTTCCGGCGTCTCCGGCACTTGGTTCTGGTGTGTCTGAGAGCTGGTTCCGGCATGTCCGGCAGATGATTCCGGAGTGTCCGCCAAGTGGTTCTGGCATACCCAGCAGGTGATTTTGGCGTGTCAGGCAGGTGGTACCGGTGAGTCGAGCAGGTGGTTCCGGCGTGCTCAGCAGGTGGTTCAGGCGGTTCTGGCAGGTGGTATCCGTCTGTTCGGGGTGTGGTTCCAGCATCTCATGAACACGTTTCTGGCAAGTCTGAGATGTGGTTCCAGCCGGCCCGACAGGTGTTTCCGCAGTGTCCGCCAAGCGGTTCTGGCGTAGTTGGCAGGTGATTTTGGCATGACTGGCAGGTGGTTCCAGCAAGCCTGGCAGGTGATTCCAAAGTGTTCACCAACTGGTTGTGGCGTAGCCGGCAGGTGATTTTTGCGTGATCGGCAGGTGGTTCTGGCGAGTCGAGCAGGTGGTTCCGGCGTGCTCGGCTGGCGCTTCCGGGGTCATTGGCACGGGGTTCTGGCATGTCTGAGAGGTGGTTCCTGCATGCCCGGCAAGTGATTCCGGAGTGTTCGCCAAGTGGTTCTGGCATAGTCGGCAGGTGATTTTGGCATGTCTGGCAAGTGGTTCAGGCGAGTTGAGCACGTGGTTGCGACGTGCTCGTCAGGTGCTTCCGGCGTCTCCGGCACGTGTTTCTGGCACATCTGACTGGTGGTTCCGGCATGCCCAAAAGTTGATTCCGGTCTGTCCGGTAGGTGGTTCCGGCGTGCACGGCACGTGGTTCTGGTACGTGTCAGAGGTGGTTGCGTATGCCCAACAGGTGATTCCGGACTGTCCGCCACGTGCTTCTGGCACGTCTGAGAGGTGGTTCCAACATGCCCGGCAGGTCATTTCGGAGAGTCGTCCAAGTGGTTCTGGCGTAGCCCGCAGGTGATTTTGGCGTGTCCGGCAGGTGGTTCCGCCGTGCTCGGCAGGTGGTTCAGGCATGGCCGTCACGTGGTTCCAGTCTGTCCAGGACGTGTTTCCAGCTTCTCCGGCAGGTGGTTCTGGTACGTCTGAGAGGTGGTTCCGCCATGGCTGGCAGGTGATCCCGGACTGTCCCCCAGGTGGTTCTGGCATAGCCAGCAGTTGATATTGGCCTGTCCGGCAGGTGGTTCCAGCGAGTCGAACAGGTGGCTCCGGCGTTCTTGGCAGGTGGTTCCGGTCTGTCCGGTAGGTGTTTCCGGCGTGTCTGGCACGTGCTTCCGGCACGTCTGAGAGGTGGTTCCGTCATGCGCGGCAGGTGATTCCGGAGTGTCCGCCAGGTGGTTCTGGCGTACCCAGCAGGTGATTTTGGCGTGTCCGGCAGGTGTTTCTGGCGAGTCGAGCAGGTGGCTCCGGCATGCTCGGCAGGTGCTTCCGGCGTCTCCGGCACTTGGTTCTGGTGTGTCTGAGAGCTGGTTCCGGCATGTCCGGCAGATGATTCCGGAGTGTCCGCCAAGTGGTTCTGGCATACCCAGCAGGTGATTTTGGCGTGTCAGGCAGGTGGTACCGGTGAGTCGAGCAGGTGGTTCCGGCGTGCTCAGCAGGTGGTTCAGGCGGTTGTGGCAGGTGGTATCCGTCTGTTCGGGGTGTGGTTCCAGCATCTCATGAACACGTTTCTGGCAAGTCTGAGATGTGGTTCCAGCCGGCCCGACAGGTGTTTCCGCAGTGTCCGCCAAGCGGTTCTGGCGTAGTTGGCAGGTGATTTTGGCATGACTGGCAGGTGGTTCCAGCAAGCCTGGCAGGTGATTCCAAAGTGTTCCCCAACTGGTTGTGGCGTAGCCGGCAGGTGATTTTTGCGTGATCGGCAGGTGGTTCTGGCGAGTCGAGCAGGTGGTTCCAAAGTGCTTGGCAGGTGCTTCCGTCGTCTCCGGCACGTGTTTCTGGCACATCTGACAGGTGGTTCCGGCATGCACGAAAGGTGATTGCGGTCTGTCCGGTAGGTGGTTCCAGCCGGCACGGCATGTGGTTCTGGTACGTCTGAGGTGGTTGCGCATGCCCAACAGGTGATTCCGGACTGTCCGCCACATGGTTCTGGCACGTCTGAGAGTTGGTTCCGGCATGCCCGGCAGGTCATCCCAGAGAGTCCTCCAAGTGGTTCTGGCATAACACGCAGGTGATTTTGGCGTGTCAGGCAGGTTGTTCCGTTGTGCTTGGCTGGTGGTTCAGGCTTGGCCGGCAGGTGGTTCCAGACTGTCCAGGACGTGTTTCCAGCTTCTCCGGCAGGTGGTTCTGGTACGTCTGAGAGGTGGTTCCGCCATGGCTGGCAGGTGATTCCGGACCACCCCCCAGGTGGTCCTGGCATAGCCAGCAGTTGATATTGGCCTGTCCGGCAGGTGGTTCCAGAGAGTCGAACAGGTGGCTCCGGCGTGCTCGGCAGGTTGTTCAGACGGGTCTGGCAGGTGTTTTCCGTCTGTTCTGGGTGTGGTTCCAGCATCTCATGCACATGGTTCTGGCACGTCTGAGATGTGGTTCCGGCCGGCCCGACAGGTGTTTCCACAGTGTCCGCCAAGTGGTACTGGCGTAGTTGGCAGGTGATTTTGGCATGACCGGCAGGTGGTTCCAGCAAGCCCGGCAGGTGATTCCGAAGTGTTCCCCAACTGGTTGTGGCGTAGCCGGCAGGTGATTTTTGCGTGTCCGGCAGGTGGTTCTGGCGAGTCGAGCAGGTGGTTCCGGCGTGCTCGGCAGGTGCTTCCGGGGTCATTGGCACGTGGTTCTGGCATATCTGAGAGGTGGTTCCGGCATGCCCGGCAGGTGATTCCGGAGTGTTCGCCAAGTGTTTCCGGCGTAGCCGGCCGGTGATTTTGCATGTCCAGCGGTCGTTCCGGCGGGTCGAGCCGGTGGTTCCGGCGTGTCCGGCAGGTGGTTCCGGTCTGTCCGGCAGGTGGTTCTGTGGTGTCCGGCACGAGGTTCAGTCTGAGAGGCTGTGCCGGCATGCCCCTCACATGATTCCGGCTTGTCCCCGAAGTGGTGCTGGTGTAGCGGGCAGGTGATTTTGGCGTGTCCGGCAGGTGGTTCAGGCGAGTTGAGCACGTGGTTGCGACGTGCTCGGCAGGTGCTTCCGGCGTCTCCGGCACGTGTTTCTGGCACATCTGACTGGTGGTTCCGGCATGCCCAAAAGTTGATTCCGGTCTGTCCGGTAGGTGGTTCCGGCGTGCACGGCACGTGGTTCTGGTACGTGTCAGAGGTGGTTGCGTATGCCCAACAGGTGATTCCGGACTGTCCGCCACGTGCTTCTGGCACGTCTGAGAGGTGGTTCCAACATGCCCGGCAGGTCATTTCGGAGAGTCGTCCAAGTGGTTCTGGCGTAGCCCGCAGGTGATTTTGGCGTGTCCGGCAGGTGGTTCCGCCGTGCTCGGCAGGTGGTTCAGGCATGGCCGTCACGTGGTTCCAGTCTGTCCAGGACGTGTTTCCAGCTTCTCCGGCAGGTGGTTCTGGTACATCTGAGAGGTGGTTCCGCCATGGCTGGCAGGTGATCCCGGACTGTCCCCCAGGTGGTTCTGGCATAGCCAGCAGTTGATATTGGCCTGTCCGGCAGGTGGTTCCAGCGAGTCGAACAGGTGGCTCCGGCGTTCTTGGCAGGTGGTTCCGGTCTGTCCGGTAGGTGTTTCCGGCGTGTCTGGCACGTGCTTCCGGCACGTCTGAGAGGTGGTTCCGTCATGCGCGGCAGGTGATTCCGGAGTGTCCGCCAGGTGGTTCTGGCGTACCCAGCAGGTGATTTTGGCGTGTCCGGCAGGTGTTTCTGGCGAGTCGAGCAGGTGGCTCCGGCATGCTCGGCAGGTGCTTCTGGCGTCTCCGGCACTTGGTTCTGGTGTGTCTGAGAGCTGGTTCCGGCATGTCCGGCAGATGATTCCGGAGTGTCCGCCAAGTGGTTCTGGCATACCCAGCAGGTGATTTTGGCGTGTCAGGCAGGTGGTACCGGTGAGTCGAGCAGGTGGTTCCGGCGTGCTCAGCAGGTGGTTCAGGCGGTTCTGGCAGGTGGTATCCGTCTGTTCAGGGTCTGGTTCCAGCATCTCATGAACACGTTTCTGGCAAGTCTGAGATGTGGTTCCAGCCGGCCCGACAGGTGTTTCCGCAGTGTCCGCCAAGCGGTTCTGGCGTAGTTGGCAGGTGATTTTGGCATGACTGGCAGGTGGTTCCAGCGAGCCTAGCAGGTGATTCCAAAGTGTTCCCCAACTGGTTGTGGCGTAGCCGGCAGGTGATTTTTGCGTGATCGGCAGGTGGTTCTGGCGAGTCGAGCAGGTGGTTCCGGCGTGCTCGGCTGGTGCTTCCGGGGTCATTGGCACGGGGTTCTGGCATGTCTGAGAGGTGGTTCCTGCATGCCCGGCAAGTGATTCCGGAGTGTTCGCCAAGTGGTTCTGTCATAGTCGGCAGGTGATTTTGGCATGTCCGGCAGGTGGTTCAGGCGAGTTGTGCAGGTGGTTCCAACGTGCTTGGCAGGTGCTTCCGGCGTCTCCGGCACGTGTTTCTGGCACATCTGACAGGTGGTTCCGGCATGCCCGAAAGGTGATTCCGGTCTGTCCGGTAGGTGGTTCCAGCCGGCACGGCATGTGGTTCTGGTACGTCTCAGAGGTGGTTGCGCATGCCCAACAGGTGATTCCGGACTGTCCGCCACATGGTTCTGGCACGTCTGAGAGGTGGTTCCGGCATGCCCGGCAGGTCATCCCAGAGAGTCCTCCAAGTGGTTCTGGCATAACACGCAGGTGATTTTGGCGTGTCAGGCAGGTTGTTCCGTTGTGCTTGGCAGGTGGTTCAGGCTTGGCCGGCAGGTGGTTCCAGACTGTCCAGGACGTGTTTCCAGCTTCTCCGGCAGGTGGTTCTGGTACGTCTGAGAGGTGGTTCCGCCATGGCTGGCAGGTGATTCCGGACCGTCCCCCAGGTGGTTCTGGCATAGCCAGCAGTTGATATTGGCCTGTCTGGCAGGTGGTTCCAGAGAGACGAACAGGTGGCTCCGGCGTGCTCGGCAGGTGGTTCCGGTCTGTCCGGTAGGTCATTCCGGCGTGTCCGGCACGTGCTTCCTGCACGTCTGAGAGGTGGTTCCGGCATGCGCGACAGGTGGTTTCGGAGTGTCCGCCAGGTGGTTCTGGCGTACCCGGCAGGTGATTTTGGCGTGTCCGGCAGGTGTTTCTGGCGAGTCGAGCAGGTGGCTCCGGCATGCTCGGCAGGTGCTTCCGGCGTCTCCGGCACATGGTTCTGGTGTGTCTGAGAGCTGGTTCCGGCATGTCCGGCAGATGATTCCGGAGTTTGCCGCCAAGTGTTTCTGGCATACCCGGCTGGTGATTTGGGCATGTCAGGTAGCTGGCTCCGGCGTGCTCGGCAGGTTGTTCAGACGGGTCTGGCAGGTGTTTTCCGTCTGTTCTGGGTGTGGTTCCAGCATCTCATGCACATGGTTCTGGCACGTCTGAGATGTGGTTCCGGCCGGCCCGACAGGTGTTTCCACAGTGTCCGCCAAGTGGTACTGGCGTAGTTGGCAGGTGATTTTGGCATGACCGGCAGGTGGTTCCAGCAAGCCCGGCAGGTGATTCCGAAGTGTTCCCCAACTGGTTGTGGCGTAGCCGGCAGGTGATTTTTGCGTGTCCGGCAGGTGGTTCTGGCGAGTCGAGCAGGTGGTTCCGGCGTGCTCGGCAGGTGCTTCCGGGGTCATTGGCACGTGGTTCTGGCATATCTGAGAGGTGGTTCCGGCATGCCCGGCAGGTGATTCCGGAGTGTTCGCCAAGTGTTTCCGGCGTAGCCGGCAGGTGATTTTGCATGTCCAGCGGTCGTTCCGGCGGGTCGAGCCGGTGGTTCCGGCGTGTCCGGCAGGTGGTTCCGGTCTGTCCGGCAGGTGGTTCTGTGGTGTCCGGCACGAGGTTCAGTCTGAGAGGCTGTGCCGGCCTGCCCCTCACGTGATTCCGGCTTGTCCCCGAAGTGGTGCTGGTGTAGCGGGCAGGTGATTTTGGCTTGTCGGGCAGGTGGTTCAGGCGAGTTGAGCAGGTGGTTGCGACGTGCTCGTCAGGTGCTTCCGGCGTCTCCGGCACGTGTTTCTGGCACATCTGACTGGTGGTTCCGGCATGCCCAAAAGTTGATTCCGGTCTGTCCGGTAGGTGGTTCCGTCGTGCACGGCACGTGGTTCTGGTACGTGTCAGAGGTGGTTGCGTATGCCCAACAGGTGATTCCGGACTGTCCGCCACGTGCTTCTGGCACGTCTGAGAGGTGGTTCCAACATGCCCGGCAGGTCATTTCGGAGAGTCGTCCAAGTGGTTCTGGCGTAGCCCGCAGGTGATTTTGGCGTGTCCGGCAGGTGGTTCCGCCGTGCTCGGCAGGTGGTTCAGGCATGGCCGTCACGTGGTTCCAGTCTGTCCAGGACGTGTTTCCAGCTTCTCCGGCAGGTGGTTCTGGTACGTCTGAGAGGTGGTTCCGCCATGGCTGGCAGGTGATCCCGGACTGTCCCCCAGGTGGTTCTGGCATAGCCAGCAGTTGATATTGGCCTGTCCGGCAGGTGGTTCCAGCGAGTCGAACAGGTGGCTCCGGCGTTCTTGGCAGGTGGTTCCGGTCTGTCCGGTAGGTGTTTCCGGCGTGTCTGGCACGTGCTTCCTGCACGTCTGAGAGGTGGTTCCGGCATGCGCGACAGGTGGTTTCGGAGTGTCCGCCAGGTGGTTCTGGCGTACCCGGCAGGTGATTTTGGCGTGTCCGGCAGGTGGTTCTGGCGAGTCGAGCAGGTGGTTCCGGCGTGCTCAGCAGGTGCTTCCGGGGTCATTGGCACGGGGTTCTGGCATATCTGAGAGGTGGTTCCAGCAAGCCCGGCAGGTGATTCCGAAGTGTTCCCCAACTGGTTGTGGCGTAGCCGGCAGGTGATTTTTGCGTGTCCGGCAGGTGGTTCTGGCGAGTCGAGCAGGTGGTTCCGGCGTGCTCGGCAGGTGCTTCCGGGGTCATTGGCACGTGGTTCTGGCATATCTGAGAGGTGGTTCTGGCATGCCCGGCAGGTGATTCCGGAGTGTTCGCCAAGTGTTTCCGGCGTAGCCGGCAGGTGATTTTGCATGTCCAGCGGTCGTTCCGGCGGGTCAAGCCGGTGGTTCCGGCGTGTCCGGCAGGTGGTTCCGGTCTGTCCGGCAGGTGGTTCTGTGGTGTCCGGCACGAGGTTCAGTCTGAGAGGCAGTGCCGGCATGCCCCTCACGTGATTCCGGCTTGTCCCCGAAGTGGTGCTGGTGTAGCGGGCAGGTGATTTTGGCGTGTCCAGCAGGTGTTTCTGGCAAGTCGAGCAGGTGGCTCCGGCGTGCTCGGCAGGTGGTTCCGGTCTGTCCGGTAGGTGATTCCGGCGTGACCGGCACGAGGTTCTGGCACATATGAGAGGTGGTTCCGGCATGCCCGACAGGTGATTCTGGAGTGTCCGCCACGTGGTTCTGGCGTACCCGGCAGGTGATTTTGGCGTGTCTGGCAGGTGTTTCTTGCAAGTCGAGCATTTGGCTCAGGCATGCTCAGCAGGTGCTTCCGGCGTGTCTGGCACGTGGTTCTGGTGTGTCTGAGATTTGGTTCTGGCATGTCAGGCAGATGATTCCGGAGTGTCCACCAAGTGGTTGTGGCATACCCGGCAGGTGATTTTAGCGTGTCAGGTAGGTGGTTCCAGCGAGTCGAGTAGGTGGTTCCGGCGTGCTCAGCAGGTGGTTCAGGCGGGTCTGGCAGGTGATTTCGGTCTGTTCGGGGTGTGGTTCTGGCATCTCAGACACATGGTTCTGGCACGTCTGATACGTGGTTCCGGCCGGCCCCACAGGTGTATCCATGGTGTCCGCCAAGTGGTTCTGGCATAGCTGGCAGGTGATGATGGCGTGACCGGCAGGTGGTTCCAGCCAGCCCGGCAGGTGATTCCGAAGAGTTCACCAAATGGTTGTGGCGTAGCCGGCATGTGATTTTGGCGTGTCCAGCAGGTGGTTTTGGCGAGTCGAGCAGGTGGTTCTGGCGTGCTCGGCAGGTGCTTCCGGTGTCATTGGTATGTGGTTCCGGCATGTCCAGCAGGTGGTTCCGGCATGCCCGGCAGGTGATTCTGGAGTGTCCGGAATGTGGTTCTGGCACCTCTGAGAGGTGGTTCCGGCATGCCCGGCAGGTAATACCGGAGTGTTCCCCAAGTGGTTCTGGCGTAGCCGGCAGTTGATTTTGGCATGTCCACTAGGTGGTTCTGGGGAGTGGATCAGGTGGTTCTGGCATACTCGGCAGGTGGTTCCAGAGTGTCTGCCGAGTGGTTCTGGAGCCAGCCCGGCAGGTGATATCGAAGAGTTCACCAAATGGTTGTGGCGTAGCCGGCAGGTGATTTTGGCGTGTCCAGCAGGTGGTTCCGGCGAGCTCGGCAGGTGGTACCGGCGTGTCCGGAACATGGTTCTGGCACGTCTGAGAGATGGTTCTGGCATGCCCGGCAGGTGATTCCGGAGTGTCCGGCATGTGGTTCTGGCACCTCTGAGAGGTGGTTCCGGCATGCCCGGCAGGTGGTTCCGGAGTGTCTGCCGAGAAGTTCTGGCGTAGACGGCAGGTGATTCTGGCGTGTCCAGCAGGTGGTTCTGGGGAGTGGATCAGGTGGTTCCGGCATACTCGGCAGGTGGTACCGGCGTGTCCGGAACATGGTTCTGGCAAGTCTGAGAGGTGGTTCCGGCATGACCGACAGGTGATTCCGGAGTGTTCGCCAAGGGGTCTGGCGTAGCCGGCAGGTCATTTTGCATGTCCGGCGTTGTTTCCGGCGACTCGAGCCGGTGGTTCCGGCATGTCCGGCAGGTGATTCCGGCATGTCCAGCAGGTGGTTCCGGCATGCCCGGCTGGTGATTCCAGAGTGTCCGGCATGTGGTTCTGGCACCTCTGAGACGTGGTTCCGGCATGCCCGGCAGGTGATACCGGAGTGTCTGGCATTTGGTTCTGGCACCTCTGAGAGGTGGTTCCGGAATGCCTGGCATGTGATTCCGGAGTGTCTGCCGAGTGGTTCTGGCATAGCCGGCAGTTGATTTTGGCGTGTCCACTAGGTGGTTCTGGGGAGTCGATCAGCTGGGTCTGGCATACTCGGCAGGTGGTACCGGCGTGTCCAGAACATGGTTCTGGCAAGTCTGAGAGTTGGTTCCGGCATGCCCGCCAGGTGATTCCGGTGTGTCCACCACGTGGTTCTGGCGTAACCGGCAGGTGATTTTGGCGTGTCCAGCAGGTGGTTCCGGCGAGCTCGGCAGGAGGTTCCGGAATGTCCGGAACATGGTTCTGGCACGTCTGAGAGATGGTTCCGGCATGCCCGGCAGGTGATTCCTGAGTGTCCGGCATGTGGTCCTGGCACCTCTGAGAGGTGGTTCCGGCATGCCCGGCAGTTGGTTACGGAGTGTCTGCCGAGTGGTTCTGGAGTAGCCGGCAGGTGATTCTGGCGTATCCAGCAGGTGGTTCTGGGGATTGGATCAGGTGGTTCCAGCATACTCGGCAGGTGGTACCGGCGTGTCCGGAACTTGGTTCTGGCAAGTCTGAGAGGTGGTTCCGGCATGCCCGCCAGGTGATTCTGGAGTGTCCGGCACGTGGTTCTGGCACCTATGAGAGGTGGTTCTGGCATGCCCGGCAGTTGGTTACGGAGTGTCTGCCGAGTGGTTCTGGAGTAGCCGGCAGGTGATTCTGGCGTATCCAGCAGGTGGTTCTGGGGAGTGGATCAGGTGGTTCCGGCATACTCGGCAGGTGGTACCGGCGTGTCCGGAACATGGTTCTGGCAAGTCTGAGAGGTGGTTCCGGCATGCCCGACAGGTGATTCCGGAGTGTTCGCCAAGTGGTTCTGGCGTAGCCGGCAGGTCATTTTGCATGTCCGGCGGTGGTTCCGGCGAGTCGAGCCGGTGGTTCCCGCGTGTCCAGCAGGTGTTTCCGGTCTGTCCGGCAGGTGGTTCTGGCGTGACCGGCACGAGGTTCTGGCACGTCTGAGAGTTGGTTCCGGCATGCCCGGCAGGTGATTCCGGAGTGTCCGGCATGTGGTTCTGGCACCTCTGAGAGGTGGTTCCGGCATGCCCGGCAGGTGATACCGGAGTGTCCGGCATTTGGTTCTGGCACCTCTGAGGGGTGGTTCCGGAATGCCTGGCATGTGATTCCGGAGTGTCTGCCGAGTGGTTCTGGCGTAGCCGGCAGTTGATTTTGGCGTGTCCACTAGGTGGTTCTGCGGAGTGGATCAGCTGGTTCCGGCATACTCGGCAGATGGTACCGGCGTGTCCAGAACATGGTTCTGGCAAGTCTGAGAGGTGGTTCCGGCAGGCCCGACAGGTGATTCCGGAGCGTCCACCAAGTGTTTCTGGCGTACCCGGCAGGTGATTTTGGCATGTCCGACAGGTGTTTCTTGCGAGTCGAGCAGGTGGCTCAGGCATGCTCAGCTGGTGCTTCCGGCGTCTCTGGCACGTGGTTCTGGTGTGTCTGAGAGCTGGTTCTGGCATGTCCGGCAGATGATTCCGGAGTGTCCACCAAGTGGTTGTGGCATAGCTGGCAGGTGATGTTGGCGTGACCGACAGGTGGTACCAGCCAGCCCGGCAGGTGATTCCGGAGTGTCTGCCGAGTGGTTCTGTCGTAGCCGGCAGGTGATTTTGGCGTGTCCAGCAGGTGGTTCCGGCGAGCTCGGCAGGTGGTACCGGCGTGTCCGGAACATGGTTCTGGCATGTCTGAGAGATGGTTCCGTCATGCCCGGCAGGTGATTCCGGAGTGTCCGGCATGTGGTTCTGGCACCTCTGAGAGGTGGTTCCGGCATGCCCGGCCGGTGGTTCCGGAGTGTCTGCCGAGTGGTTCTGGCGTAGCCGGCAGGTGATTTTGCATGTCCGGCAATGGTTCCGGCGAGTCGAGCCGCTGGTTCCGGCATGTCCAGCAGGTGGTTCCGGCATGCCTGGCAGGTGATACCGGAGTGTCCGGCATGTGGTTCTGGCACCTCTGAGAGGTGGTTCCGGAATGCCTGGCATGTGATTCCGGAGTGTCTGCCGAGTGGTTCTGGCGTAGCCGGCAGGTGATTTTGGCGTGTCCAACAGGTGGTTCCGGCGAGCTCGGCAGGTGGTTCCGGCATGTCCGGAACATGGTTCTGGCACGTCTGAGAGATGGTTCCGGCATGCCCGGCAGCTGATTTCGGACTGTCCGGCATGTGGTTCTGGCACCTCTGAGAGGTGGTTCCGGCATGCCCGGCAGTTGGTTACGGAGTGTCTGCCGAGTTGTTCTGGAGTAGCCGGCAGGTGATTCTGGCGTATCCAGCAGGTGGTTCTGGGGAGTGGATCAGGTGGTTCCGGCATACTCGGCAGGTGCTACCGGCGTGTCCGGAACTTGATTCTGGCAAGTCTGAGAGGTGGTTCGGGCATGCCCGACAGGTGATTCCGGAGTGTCCGCCACGTGGTTCTGGCGTACCCGGCAGGTGATTTTGGCGTGTCTGGCAGGTGTTTCTTGCAAGTCGAGCATTTGGCTCAGGCATGTTCAGCAGGTGCTTCCGGCGTGTCTGGCACGTGGTTCTGGTGTGTCTGAGAGCTGGTTCTGGCATGTCCGGCAGATGATTCCGGAGTGTCCACCAAGTGGTTGTGGCATACCCGGCAGGTGATTTTAGCGTGTCAGGTAGGTGGTTCCGGCAAGTCGAGTAGGTGGTTCCGGCGTGCTCGGCAGGTGGTTCAGGCGAGTCTGGCAGGTGGTTTCGGTCTGTTCGGGGTGTGGTTCCGGCATCACAGGCACATGGTTCTGGCACGTCTGATAGGTGGTTCCGGCCAGCCCGACAGGTGTTTCCATGGTGTCCGCCAAGTGGTTCTGGCATAGCTGGCAGGTGATGTTGGCGTGACCGGCAGGTGGTTCCAGCCAGCCTGGCAGGTGATTCCGACGAGTTCACCAAATGGTTGTGGCCTAGCCGGCAGGTGATTTTGGCGTGTCCAGCAGGTGGTTTTGGCGAGTCGAGCAGGTGGTTCTGGCGTGCTCGGCAGGTGCTTCCGGTGTCATTGGCATGTGGTTCCGGCATGTCTGAGAGGTGGTTCCGCCATGCCCGGCAGGTGATTCCGGAGTGTTCCCCAAGTGGTTCTGGCGTAGCCGGCAGGTGATTTTGCATGTCCGGCAATGGTTCCGGCGAGTCGAGCCGGTGGTTCCGGCATGTCTGGCAGGTGGTTCCGGCATGTCCAGAAGGTAGTTCCGGCATGCCCGGCAGGTGATTCCGGAGTGTCCAGCATGTGGTTCTGGCACCTCTGAGAGGTGGTTCCGGCATGCCCGGCAGGTGATTCCGGAGTGTCTGCCGAGTGGTTCTGGCGTAGCCAGCAGTTGATTTTGGCGTGTCCACTAGGTGGTTCTGGGGAGTGGATCAGCTGGTTCCGGCATACTCGGCAGGTGGTACCGGCGTGTCCAGAACATGGTTCTGGCAAGTCTGAGAGGTGGTTCCGGCACGCCCGACAGGTCATTCCAGAGCGTCCGCCAAGTGTTTCTGGCGTACCCGGCAGGTGATTTTGGCATGTCCGACAGGTGTTTCTTGCGTGTCGAGCAGGTGGCTCAGGCATGCTCAGCTGGTGCTTCCGGCGTCTCTGGCACGTGGTTCTGGTGTGTCTGAGAGCTGGTTCTGGCATGTCCGGCAGATGATTCCGGTGTGTCCACCAAGTGGTTCTGGTATACCTGGCAGGTGATTTTGGCGTGTCAGGAAGGTGGTTCCGGCTAGTTGAGCAGGTGGATCATTTGTGCTCGCAGGGGGTTCAGGCGGGTCTGGCAGGTGGTTTCGGTCTTTTCGGGTTGTGGTTCCGGCATCTCAGGCACATGGTTCTGGCACGTCTGAGAGGTGGTTGCGGCCGGCCCGACAGGTGTTTCCGGAGTGTCCGCCAAGTGGTTCTGGCGTAGCTGAAATGTGATGTTGGCGTGACCGGCAGGTGGTTCCAGCCAGCCCGGCAGGTGATTCCGGAGTGTCTGCCGCGTGGTTCTGGCGTACCCGGCAGGTGATTTTGGCGTGTCCTGCAATGGTTCCGGCGAGTCGAGCCGGTGGTTCCGGCATGTCCGGCAGGTGATTCCGCCATGTCCAGCAGGTGGTTCCGGCATGCCCGGCAGGTGATTCCGGAGTGTCTGCTGCGTGGTTGTGGCGTAGCCGGCAGGTGATTTTGGCATGTCCAGCAGGTTCTTCCGGCGAGCTCGGCAGGTGGTACCGGCGTGTCCGGAACATGCTTCTGGCACGTCTGAGAGATGGTTCCGGCATGCCTGGCAGGTGATTCCGGAGTGTCCGGCATGTTGTTCAGGCACCTCTGAGATGTGGTTCCGGAATGCCTGGCATGTGATTCCGGAGTGTCTGCCGAGTGGTTCTGGCGTAGCCGGCAGTTGATTTTGGCGTGTCCACTAGGTGGTTCTGGGGAGTGGATCAGCTGGTTCCGGCATACTCGGCAGGTGGTACCGGCGTGTCCAGAACATGGTTCTGGCAAGTCTGAGAGTTGGTTCCGGCACGCCCGACAGGTCATTCCGGAGCGTCCGCCAAGTGTTTCTGGCGTACCCGGCAGGTGATTTTGGCATGTCCGACAGGTGTATCTTGCGAGTCCAGCAGGTGGCTCAGGCATGCTCAGCTGGTGCTTCCGGCGTCTCTGGCACGTGGTTCTGGTGTGTCTGAGAGCTGGTTCTGGCATGTCCGGCAGATGATTCCGGAGTGTCCACCAAGTGGTTCTGGTATACCTGGCAGGTGATTTTGGCATGTCAGGAAGTTGGTTCCGGCTAGTTGAGCAGGTGGATCAGGCGTGCTCGCCAGGGGGTTCATGCGGGTCTTGCAGGTGGCACCGGCATGCTCGGCAGGTGATTTTGGAGTGTTCGCCAAGTGGTTCTGGCGTAGCCGGCAGGTGATTTGCATGTCCGGCAATGGTTCCGGCGAGCCGAGCCGGTGGTTCCGGCGTGTCCGGCAGGTGGTTCCGGTCTGTCCAGCAGGTGGTTCTGGTGTGTCCGCCACGAGGTTCTGGCACGTCTGAGAGGTTGTGTCGCCAAGCACTTCACCTGATTCCGGCTTGTCCGCAAAGTGGTTCTGGTGTAGCGGGCAGGTGATTTTGGCATGTCCGGCATGTGGGACCGGTGAGTCAAGCAGGTGGTTCCGGCGAGTGTTTCCTGTGTTTCCGGTCTGTCCGGGAGATGGTTCCGACCTGTCCGGCATGTGCTTCTGGCACTTCTGAGAGGTTGTGCTGGCATGCCCGGCAGGTGATTCTGGAGTGTCCGCCAAGTGGTTCTGGCGTAGCCGGCAGGTGATTTTGGTGTGTCCGGCAGGTGGTTATGGGGAGTGGATCAGGCACTTCCGGAATTCTCGGAAGGTGCTTCCGCTGTCTCCGGCATGTGGTTGTGGCACCTCTGAGAGGTGGTTCCAGCATGCCCGGCAGGTGATTCCGGAGTGTCCGACAAGTGGTTTTAGCGTAGCCGGGTGGTGATTCCGGCGTGTCCGGCAGGTGGTTCTGGCGAGTGAAGCAGGTGGTTCTGGCATGTCCGGCAGGTGGTTCTGGTCTGTCATGGAGGTGGTTCCGGAGTGTCCGCCAAGTGGTTCCGGCGTAGCTGAAAGGTGATGTTGGCGTGACCAGCAGGTGGTTCCAGCCAGCCCGGCAGGTCATTACGGAGTGTCTGCTGAATGGTTCTGGCGTAGACGGCAGGTGATTTTGGCGTGTCCAGCAGATAGTTCCGGCGAGCTCGGCGGGTTGTACCGACGTGTCCGGGACATGGTTCTGGCACGTCTGAGAGATGGTTCCGGCATGCCCGGCAGGTGATTCCGGAGTGTCCGGCATGTGGTTCTGGCACCTCTGAGAGGTGGTTCCGGCATGCCCGTCAGGTGGTTACGGAGTGTCTGCCGAGTGGTTCTGGAGTAGCCGGCAGGTGATTCTGGGGTGTCCAGCAGGTGGTTCTGGGGAGTGAATCTGGTGGTTCCGGCATACTCGGCAGGTGGTACCTGCGTGTCCGGAACATGGTTCTGGCAAGTCTGAGAGGTGGTTCCGGCAGGCCCGACAGGTGATTCCGGAGTGTTCGCCAAGTGGTTCTGGCGTACCCGGCAGGTGATTTTAGCGTGTCAGGTAGGTGGTTCCAGCGAGTCGAGTAGGTGGTTCCGGCGTGCTCGGCAGGTGGTTCAGGCGGGTCTGGCAGGTGGTTTCGGTCTGTTCGGGGTGTGGTTCCGGCATCTCAGGCACATGGTTCTGGCACGTCTGATAGGTGGTTCCGGCCGGCCCGACAGGTGTTTCCATGGTGTCCGCCAAGTGGTTCTGGCATAGCTGGCAGGTGATGTTGGCGTGACCGGCAGGTGGTTCCAGCCAGCCCGGCAGGTGATTCCGAAGAGTTCACCAAATGGTTGCGGCGTAGCCGGCAAGTGATTTTCGCGTGTCCAGCAGGTGGTTTTGGCGAGTCGAGCAGGTGGTTCTGGCGTGCTCGGCAGGTGCTTCCGGTGTCATTGGCATGTGGTTCCGTCATGTCTGAGAGGTGGTTCGGCCATGCCCGGCAGCTGATTCCGGAGTGTTCGCCAAGTGGTTCTGGCATAGCCGGCAGGTGATTTTGCATGTCCGGCAATGGTTCCGGCGAGTCGAGCCGGTGGTTCCGGCGTGTCCAGCAGGTGGTTCCGGTCTGTCCGGCAGGTGGTTCTGGCGTGTCCGGCACGAGGTTCTGGCACGTCTGAGAGTTGGTTCCGGCATGCCCGACAGGTGATTTCGGAGTGTCCGCCACGTGGTTGCGGCGTACCGGGCAGGTGATTTTGGCGTGTCTGGCAGGTGTTTCTTGCAAGTCGAGCATGTGGCTCAGGCATGATCAGCAGGTGCTTCCGGCGTGTCCTGCACGTGGTTCTGGTGTGTCTGAGAGCTGGTTCTGGCATGTCCGGCAGATGATTCTGGAGTGTCCACCAAGTGGTTGTGGCATACCCGGCAGGTGATTTTAGCGTGTCAGGTAGGTGGTTGCGGCGAGTCGAGTAGGTGGTTCCGGGGTGCTCGGCAGGTGGTTCAGTCGGGTCTGGCAGATGGTTTCGGTCTGTTCGTGGTGTGGTTCCGGCATCTCAGGCACATGGTTCTGGCACGTCTGAGAGGTGGTTCCCGCCGGCACGACAGGTGTTTCCGGAGTGTCCGCCAAGTGGTTCTGGCGTAGCTGAAAGGTGATGTTGGCGTGACCGGCAGGTGGTTCCAGCCAGCCCGGCAGGTGATTCCGGAGTGTCTGCCGCGTGGTTCTGGCGTAGCCGGCAGGTGATTTTGGCGTGTCCAGCAGGCGGTTCCAGCGAGCTCGGCAGGTGGTACCAGCGTGTCCGGAACATGGTTCTGGCACGTCTGAGAGATGGTTCCGGCATGCCAGGCAGGTGATTCCGGAGTGTCCGGCATGTGGTTCTGGCACCTCTGAGAGGTGGTTCCGGAATGCCCGGCAGGTGGTTCCGGAGTGTCTGCCGAGTGGTTCTGGCGTAGTCGGCAGGTGATTCTGGCGTGTCCAGCAGGTGGTTCTGGGGAGTGGATCAGGTGGTTCCGGCATACTCGGCAGGTGGTACCGGCGTGTCCGGAACATGGTTCTGGCCAGTCTGAGAGGTGGTTCCGGCATGCCCGACAGGTGATTCCGGAGTGTTCGCCAAGCGGTTCTGGCATAGCCGGCAGGTCATTTTGCATGTCCGGCGGTGGTTCCGGCGAGTCAAGCCGGTTGTTCCGGCGTGTCCGGCAGGTGTTTCCGGTCTGTCCGGCAGGTGGTTCTGGCGTGTCCGGCACGAGGTTCTGGCACGTCTGAGAGTCGGTTCCGGCATGCCCGACAGGTGATTCCGGAGTGTCCGCCACGTGGTTCTGGCGTACCCGGCAGGTTGATTTTGGCGTGTCTGGCAGGTGTTTCTTGCAAGTCGAGCATGTGGCTCAGGCATGATCAGCAGGTGCTTCCGGCGTTTCCGGCACGTGGTTCTTGTGTGACAGAGGGCTGGTTCTGGCATGTCCGGCAGATGATTCCGGAGTGTCCACCAAGTGGTTCTGGTAGACCTGGCAGGTGATTTTGGCATGTCTGGAAGGTGGTTCCGGCTAGTTGAGCAGGTTGATCAGGCGTGCTCGCCAGGGGGTTCAGGCGGGTCTGGCAGGTGGTTTCGGTCTGTTCGGGGAGTGGTTCCGGCATCTCAGGCACATGGTTCTGGCACGTCTGAGATGTGGTTCCGGTCGGCCCTACAGCTGATTCCGGAGTGTCCGCCAAGTGGTTCCGGCGTAGCTGAAAGGTGATGTTGGCGTGACCGGCAGGTGGTTCCAGCCAGCCCAGCAGGTCATTACGGAGTGTCTGCTGAATGGTTCTGGCGTAGCCGGCAGGTGATTTTGGCGTGTCCAGCAGGTAGTTCCGGCGAGCTCGGCAGGTTGTACCGGCGTGTCCGGAACATGGTTCTGGCACGTCTGAGACATTGTTCCGGCATGCCCGGCAGGTGATTCCGGAGTGTCCGGCATGTGGTTCTGGCACCTCTGAGAGGTGGTTCCGGCATGCCCGGCAGGTGGTTCCGGAGTGTCTGCCGAGTGGTTCTGGCGTAGCCGGCAGGTGATTCTGGCGTGTCCAGCAGGTGGTTCTGGGGAGTGGATCAGGTGGTTCCGGCATACTCGGCAGGTGGTACCGGCGTGTCTGGAACATGGTTCTGGCAAGTCTGAGAGCTGGTTCCGGCAGTCCCGACAGGTGATTCCGGATTGTTGGCAAAGTGGTTCTGGCGTACCCGGCAGGTGATTTTAGCGTGTCAGGTAGGTGGTTCCGGCGAGTCGAGTAGGTGGTTCCGGGGTGCTTGGCAGGTGGTTCAGGCGGGTCTGGCAGGTGGTTTCGGTCTGTTCGGGGTGTGGTTCCGGCATCTCAGGCACATGGTTCTGGCACGTCTGATAGGTGGTTCCGGCCGGCCCGACAGGTGTTTCCATGGTGTCCGCCAAGTGGTTCTGGCATAGCTGGCAGGTGATGTTGGCGTGACCGGCAGGTGGTTCCAGCCAGCCCGGCAGGTGATTCCGAAGAGTTCACCAAATGGTTGCGGCGTAGCCGGCAGGTGATTTTGGCGTGTCCAGCAGGTGGTTTTGGCGAGTCGAGCAGGTGGTTCTGGCGTGCTCGGCAGGTGCTTCCGGTGTCATTGGCATGTGGTTCCGGCATGTCTGAGAGGTGGTTCCACCATGCCCGGCAGGTGATTCCGGAGTGTTCGCCAAGTGGTTCTGGCAGAGCCGGCAGGTGATTTTGCATGTCCGGCAATGGTTCCGGCGAGTCGAGCCGGTGGTTCCGGCATGTCCGGCAGGTGGTTCCGGCATGCCCGGCAGGTGATTCTGGAGTGTCCGGCATGTGGTTCTGGCACCTCTGAGAGGTGGTTCCTGAATGCCTGGCATGTGATTCCGGAGTGTCTGTCGAGTGGTTCTGGCGTAGCAGGCAGTTGATTTTGGCGTGTCCACTAGGTGGTTGTGGGGAGTGGATCAGCTGGTTCCGGCATACTCGGCAGGTTGTACCGGCGAGTCCAGAACATGGTTCTGGCAAGTCTGAGAGGTGGTTCCAGACCGCCCGACAGGTGATTCCGGAGTGTCCGCCAAGTGGTTCTGGCATAGCTGAAAGGTGATGTTGGCGTGACCGGCAGGTGGTTCCATCCAGCCCGGCAGGTGATTCTGGTGTGTCTGTCGAGTGGTTCTGGCATAGCCGGCAGGTGATTTTGGCGTGTCCAGCAGTTGGTTCCGGCGAGCTCGGCAGGTGGTACCGGCGTGTCCGGAACATGGTTCTGGCACATCTGAGAGATGGTTCCGGCTTGCCCGACAGGTGATTAAGGAGCGTTCGCCAAGCGGTTCTGGCGTAGCCGGCAGGTCATTTTGCATGTCCGGCGGTGGTCCCGGCGAGTCAAGCCGGTTGTTCCGTCGTGTCCGGCAGGTGTTTCCGGTCTGTCCGGCAGGTGGTTCTGGCGTGTCCGGCACGAGGTTCTGGCACGTCTGAGAGTTGGTTCCGGCATGCCCGACAGGTGATTCCAGAGTGTCCGCCACGTGGTTCTGGCGTACCCGGCAGGTGATTTTGGCGTGTCTGGCAGGTGTTTCTTGCAAGTCGAGCATTTGGCTCAGGCATGATCAGCAGGTGCTTCCGGCGTGTCCGGCCCGTGGTTCTGGTGTGTCTGAGAGCTGGTTCTGGCATGTCCGGCAGATGATTCCCGAGTGTCCACCAAGTGGTTGTGGCATACCCGGCAGGTGATTTTAGCGTGTCAGGTAGGTGGTTGCGGCGAGTCGAGTAGGTGGTTCCGGCCTTCTCGGCAGGTGGTTCAGGCGGGTCTGGCAGGTGGTTTCGGTCTGTTCGGGGTGTGGTTCCGGCATCTCAGGCACATGGTTCTGGCACGTCTGATAGGTGGTTCCGGCCGGGCCGACAGGTGTTTCCATGGTGTCCGCCAAGTGGTTCTGGCATAGCTGGCAGGTGATGTTGGCATGACCGGCAGGTGGTTCCAGCCAGCCCGGCAGGTGATTCCAAAGAGTTCACCAAATGGTTGTGGCGTAGCCGGCAGGTGATTTTGGCGTGTCCAGTAGGTGGTTTTGGCGAGTCGAGCAGGTGGTTCTGGCGTGCTCGGCAGGTGCTTCCGGTGTCATTGGCATGTGGTTCCGGCATGTCTGAAAGGTGGTTCCCCCATGCCCGACAGGTGATTCCGGAGTGTTCGCCAAGTGGTTCTGGCGTACCCGGCAGGTGATTTTAGCGTGTCAGGTAGGTGGTTCCAGCGAGTCGAGTAGGTGGTTCCGGCGTGCTCGGCAGGTGGTTCAGGCGGGTCTGGCAGGTGGTTTCGGTCTGTTCGGGGTGTGGTTCCGGCATCTCAGGCACATGGTTCTGGCACGTCTGATAGGTGGTTCCGGCCGGCCCGACAGGTGTTTCCATGGTGTCCGCCAAGTAGTTCTGGCATAGCTGGCAGGTGATGTTGGCGTGACCGGCAGGTGGTTCCAGCCAGCCCGGCAGGTGATTCCGAAGAGTTCACCAAATGGTTGCGGCGTAGCCGGCAAGTGATTTTCGCGTGTCCAGCAGGTGGTTTTGGCGAGTCGAGCAGGTGGTTCTGGCGTGCTCGGCAGGTGCTTCCGGTGTCATTGGCATGTGGTTCCGGCATGTCTGAGAGGTGGTTCCGCCATGCCCGGCAGCTGATTCCGGAGTGTTCGCCAAGTGGTTCTGGCGTAGCCGGCAGGTGATTTTGCATGTCCGGCAATGGTTCCGGCGAGTCGAGCCGGTGGTTCCGGCGTGTCCAGCAGGTGGTTCCGGTCTGTCCGGCAGGTGGTTCTGGCGTGTCCGGCACGAGGTTCTGGCACGTCTGAGAGTTGGTTCCGGCATGCCCGACAGGTGATTTCGGAGTGTCCGCCACGTGGTTGTGGCGTACCGGGCAGGTGATTTTGGCGTGTCTGGCAGGTGTTTCTTGCAAGTCGAGCATGTGGCTCAGGCATGATCAGCAGGTGCTTCCGGGGTGTCCTGCACGTGGTTCTGGTGTGTCTGAGAGCTGGTTCTGGCATGTCCGGCAGATGATTCTGGAGTGTCCACCAAGTGGTTGTGGCATACCCGGCAGGTGATTTTAGCGTGTCAGGTAGGTGGTTCCGGCGAGTCGAGTAGGTGGTTCCGGGGTGCTCGGCAGGTGGTTCAGGCGGGTCTGGCAGGTGGTTTCGGTCTGTTCGGGGTGTGGTTCCGGCATCTCAGGCACATGGTTCAGGCACGTCTGAGAGGTGGTTCCGGCCGGCACGACAGGTGTTTCCGGAGTGTCCGCCAAGTGGTTCTGGCGTAGCTGAAAGGTGATGTTGGCGTGACCGGCAGGTGGTTCCAGCCAGCCCGGCAGGTGATTCCGGAGTGTCTGCCGCGTGGTTCTGGCGTAGCCGGCAGGTGATTTTGGCGTGTCCAGCAGGTGGTTCCGGCGAGCTCGGCAGGTGGTACCAGCGTGTCCGGAACATGGTTCTGGCACGTCTGAGAGATGGTTCCGGCATGCCAGGCAGGTGATTCCGGAGTGTCCGGCATGTGGTTCTGGCACCTCTGAGAGGTGGTTCCGGAATGCCTGGCATGTGATTCCGGAGTGTCTGTCGAGTGGTTCTGGCGTAGCCGGCAGTTGATTTTGGCGTGTCCACTAGGTGGTTGTGGGGAGTGGATCAGCTGGTTCCGGCATACTCGGCAGGTTGTACCGGCCTGTCCAGAACATGGTTCTGGCAAGTCTGAGAGGTGGTTCCGGACCGCCCGACAGGTGATTCCGGAGTGTCCGCCAAGTGGTTCTGGCATAGCTGAAAGGTGATGTTGGCGTGACCGGCAGGTGGTTCCATCCAGCCCGGCAGGTGATTCCGGAGTGTCTGTCGAGTGGTTCTGGCGTAGCCGGCAGGTGATTTTGGCGTGTCCAGCAGGTGGTTCCGGCGAGCTCGGCAGGTGGTACCGGCGTGTCCGGAACATGGTTCTGGCACCTCTGAGAGGTGGTTCCGGCATGCCCGGCAGGTGGTTCCGGAGTGTCTGCCGAGTGGTTCTGGCGTAGTCGGCAGGTGAGTCTGGCGTGTCCAGCAGGTGGTTCTGGCTAGTGGATCAGGTGGTTCCGGCATACTCGGCAGGTGGTACCGGCGTGTCCGGAACATGGTTCTGGCAAGTCTGAGAGGCGGTTCCGGCATGCCCGACAGGTGATTCCGGAGTGTTCGCCAAGTGGTTCTGGCGTAGCCGGCAGGTCATTTTGCATGTCCGGCGGTGGTTCCGGCGACTCGAGCTGGTGGTTCCGGCGTGCTCGGCAGGTGGTTCAGGCGGGTCTGGCAGGTGGTTTCGGTCTGTTCGGGGTGTGGTTCCGGCATCTCAGGCACATGGTTCTGGCACGTCTGATAGGTGGTTCCGGCCGGCCCGACAGGTGTTTCCATGGTGTCCGCCAAGTGGTTCTGGCATAGCTGGCAGGTGATGTTGGCGTGACCGGCAGGTGGTTCCAGCCAGCCCGGCAGGAGATTCCGAAGTGTTCACCAAATGGTTGTGGCCTAGCCGGCAGGTGATTTCGGCGTGTCCAGCAGGTGGTTTTGGCGAGTCGAGCAGGTGGTTCTGGCGTGCCGGCTGGTGATACCGGAGTCTCCGGCATTTGGTTCTGGCACCTCTGAGAGGTGGTTCCGGAATGCCTGGCATGTGATTCCGGAGTTTCTGCCGAGTGGTTCTGGCATAGTCGGCAGGTGATTTTGGCATGTCCAGAAGGTGGTTTTGGCAAGTCGAGCAGGTGGTTCTGGCGTGCTCGGCAGGTGCTTCCGGTGTCATTGGCATCTGGTTCCGGCATGTCTGAGAGGTGGTTCCGCCATGCCCGGCAGGTGATTCCGGAGTGTTCGCCAAGTGGTTCTGGCGTAGCCGGCAGGTGATTTTGCATGTCCGGCAATGGTTCCGGTGAGTCGAGCCGGTGGTTCCGGCATGTCCGGCAGGTGGTTCCGGCATGCCCGGCAGGTGATTCCGGAGTGTCTGGCATGTGGTTCTGGCACCTCTGAGAGGTGGTTCCGGCATGCCCGGCAGGTGATACCAGAGTGTTCGCCAAGTGGTTCTGGCGTAGCCGGCAGGTGATTTTGCATGTCCGGCAATGGTTCCGGCGAGTCGAGCCGGTGGTTCCGGCATGTCCGGCAGGTGGTTCCGGCATGCCCGGCAGGTGATTCCGGAGTGTCTGGCATGTGGTTCTGGCACCTCTGAGAGGTGGTTCCGGCATGCCCGGCAGGTGGTTCCGGAGTGTCTGCCGAGTGGTTCTGGCGTAGCCGGCAGGTGATTCTGGCGTGTCCAGCAGGTTGTTCTGGGGAGTGGATCAGGTGGTTCCGGCATACTCGGCAGGTGGTACCGGTGTGTCCGGAACATGGTTCTGGCAAGTCTGAGAGGTGGTTCTGGCATGCCCGACAGGTGATTCCGGAGTGTTCACCAAGTGGTTCTAGCGTAGCCGGCAGGTCATTTTGCATGTCCGGCGGTGGTTCCTGCGAGTCGAGCCGGTGGTTCCAGCGTGTCCAGCAGGTGGTTCCGGTCTCTCCGGCAGGTGGTTCTGGCGTCTCCGGCACGAGGTTCTGGCACGTCTGAGAGTTGGTTCCGTCATGCCCGACAGGTGATTCCAGAGTGTCCGCCAGGTGGTTCTGGCGTACCCGGCAGGTGATGTTGGCGTGTCTGGCAGGTGTTTCTTGCAAGTCGAGCATTTGGCTCAGGCATGATCAGCAGGTGCTTCCGGCGTGTCCGGCCCGTGGTTCTGGTGTGTCTGAGAGCTGGTTCTGGCATGTCCGGCAGATGATTCCGGAGTGTCCACCAAGTGGTTGTGGCATACCCGGCAGGTGATTTTAGCGTGTCAGGTAGGTGGTTGCGGCGAGTCGAGTAGGTGGTTCCGGCGTGCTCGGCAGGTGGTTCAGGCGGGTCTGGCAGGTGGTTTCGGTCTGTTCGGGGTGTGGTTCCGGCATCTCAGGCACATGGTTCTGGCACGTCTGATAGGTGGTTCCGGCCGGGCCGACAGGTGTTTCCATGGTGTCCGCCAAGTGGTTCTGGCATTGCTGGCAGGTGATGTTGGCGTGACCGGCAGGTGGTTCCAGCCAGCCCGGCAGGTGATTCCGAAGAGTTCACCAAATGGTTGTGGCGTAGCCGGCAGGTGATTTTGGCTTGTCCAGCAGGTGGTTTTGGCGAGTCGAGCAGGTGGTTCTGGCGTGCTCGGCAGGTGCTTCCGGTGTCATTGGCATGTGGTTCCGGCATGTCTGAAAGGTGGTTCCGCCATGCCCGGCAGGTGATTCCGGAGTGTTCGCCAAGTGGTTCTGGCATAGCCGGCAGGTGATTTTGCATGTCCGGCAATGGTTCCGGCGAGTCGAGCCGGTGGTTCCGGAACGTCCGGCAGGTGGTTCCGACATGTCCGGCAAGTGGTTCCAGCATGTTTAGCACCTGGTTCCAGCATGCCCGGCAGGTGATTCTGGAGTGTCCGGCATGTGGTACTGGCACCTCTGAGAGGTGGTTCCGGCATGCCCGGCAGGTGATACCGGAGTGTCCGGCATTTGGTTCTGGCACCTCTGAGAGGTGGTTCCGGAATGCCTGGCATGTGATTCCGGAGTGTCTGCCGAGTGGTACTGGCGTAGCCGGCAGTTGATTTTGGCGTGTCCACTAGGTGGTTCTGGGGAGTGTAGCAGCTGGTTCCAGCATACTCGGCAGGTGGTACCGGCGTGTCCAGAACATGGTTCTGGCAAGTCTGAGAGCTGGTTCCGGCACGCCCGACAGGTGATTCCGGAGCATCCGCCAAGTGTTTCTGGCGTACCCGACAGGTGATTTTGGCATGTCCGACAGGTGTATCTTGCGAGTCGAGCAGGTGGCTGAGGCATGCTCAGCTGGTGCTTCCGGCGTCTCTGGCACGTGGTTCTGGTGTGTCTGAGAGCTGGTTCTGGCATGTCCGGCAGATGATTCCGGAGTGTCCACCAAGTGGTTCTGGTAGACCTGGCAGGTGATTTTGGCGTGTCAGGAAGGTGGTTCCGGCTAGTTGAGCAGGTGGATCAGGCATGCTCGCCAGGGGGTTCAGGCGGGTCTGGCAGGTGGTTTCGGTCTGTTCGGGGAGTGGTTCCGGCATCTCAGGCTCATGGTTCTGGCACGTCTGAGATGTGGTTCCGGTCGGCCCTACAGCTGATTCCGGAGTGTCCGCCAAGTGGTTCCGGCGTAGCTGAAAGGTGATGTTGGCGTGACCGGCAGGTGGTTCCAGCCAGCCCGGCAGGTCATTACGGAGTGTCTGCTGAATGGTTCTGGCGTAGCCGGCAGGTGATTTTGGCGTGTCCAGCAGGTAGTTCCGGCGAGCTCGGCAGGTTGTGCCGGCGTGTCCGGGACATGGTTCTGGCACGTCTGAGAGATGGTTCCGGCATGACCGGCAGGTGATTCCGGAGTGTCCGGCATGTGGTTCTGGCACCTCTGAGAGGTGGTTCCGGCATGCCCGGCAGGTGGTTACGGAGTGTCTGCCGAGTGGTTCTGGCGTAGCCGGCAGGTGATTCTGGGGTGTCCAGCAGGTGGTTCTGGGGAGTGAATCAGGTGGTTCCGGCATACTCGGCAGGTGGTACCGGCGTGTCCGGAACATGGTTCTGGCAAGTCTGAGAGGTGGTTCCGGCAGGCCCGACAGGTGATTCCGGAGTGTTCGCCAAGTGGTTCTGGCCTACCCGGCAGGTGATTTTAGCGTGTCAGGTAGGTGGTTCCAGCAAGTCGAGTAGGTGGTTCCGGCGTGCTCGGCAGGTGGTTCAGGCGGGTCTGGCAGGTGGTTTCGGACTGTTCGGGGTGTGGTTCCGGCATCTCAGGCACATGGTTCTGGCACGTCTGATAGGTGGTTCCGGCCGGCCCGACAGGTGTTTCCATGGTGTCCGCCAATTGGTTCTGGCATAGCTGGCAGGTGATGTTGGCGTGACCGGCAGGTGGTTCCAGCCAGCCCGGCAGGTGATTCCGAAGAGTTCACCAAATGGTTGCGGCGTAGCCAGCAAGTGATTTTCGCGTGTCCAGCAGTTGGTTTTGGCGAGTCGAGCAGGTGGTTCTGGCGTGCTCGGCAGGTGCTTCCGGTGTCATTGGCATGTGGTTCCGGCATGTCTGAGAGGTGGTTCCGCCATGCCCGGCAGCTGATTCCGGAGTGTTCGCCAAGTGGTTCTGGCATAGCCGGCAGGTGATTTTGCATGTCCGGCAATGGTTCCGGCGAGTCGAGCCGGTGCTTCTGGCGTGTCCAGCAGGTGGTTCCGGTCTTTCCGGCAGGTGGTTCTGGCGTGTCCGGCACGAGGTTCTGGCACGTCTGAGAGTTGGTTCCGGCATGCCCGACAGGTGATTTCGGAGTGTCCGCCACGTGGTTGTGGCGTACCGGGCAGGTGATTTTGGCGTGTCTGGCAGGTGTTTCTTGCAAGTCGAGCATGTGGCTCAGGCATGATCAGCAGGTGCTTCCGGCGTGTCCTGCACGTGGTTCTGGTGTGTCTGAGAGCTGGTTCTGGCATGTCCGGCAGATGATGCTGGAGTGTCCACCAAGTGGTTGTGGCATACCCGGCAGGTGATTTTAGCGTGTCAGGTAGGTGGTTCCGGCGAGTCGAGTAGGTGGTTCCGGGGTGCTCGGCAGGTGGTTCAGTCGGGTCTGGCAGGTGGTTTCGGTCTGTTCGGGGTGTGGTTCCGGCATCTCAGGCACATGGTTCTGGCACGTCTGAGAGGTGGTTCCCCCCGGCACGACAGGTGTTTCCGGAGTGTCCGCCAAGTGGTTCTGGCGTAGCTGAAAGGTGATGTTGGCGTGACCGGCAGGTGGTTCCAGCCAGCCCGGCAGGTGATTCCGGAGTGTCTGCCGCGTGGTTCTGGCGTAGCCGGCAGGTGATTTTGGCGTGTCCAGCAGGTGGTTCCGGCGAGCTCGGCAGGTGGTACCAGCGTGTCCGGAACATGGTTCTGGCACGTCTGAGAGATGGTTCCGGCATGCCAGGCAGGTGATTCCGGAGTGTCCGGCATGTGGTTCTGGCACCTCTGAGAGGTGGTTCCGGAATGCCCAGCAGGTGGTTCCGGAGTGTCTGCCGAGTGGTTCTGGCGTAGTCGGCAGGTGATTCTGGCGTGTCCAGCAGGTGGTTCTGGGGAGTGGATCAGGTGGTTCCGGCATACTCGGCAGGTGGTACCGGCGTGTCCGGAACATGGTTCTGGCAAGTCTGAGAGGTGGTTACGGCATGCCCGACAGGTGATTCCGGAGTGTTCGCCAAGCGGTTCTGGCGTACCCGGCAGGTCATTTTGCATGTCCGGCGGTGGTTCCGGCGAGTCAAGCCGGTTGTTCCGGCCTGTCTGGCAGGTCTTTCCGGTCTGTCCGGCAGGTGGTTCTGGCGTGTCCGGCACGAGGTTCTGGCACGTCTGAGAGTTGGTTCCGGCATGCCCGACAGGTGATTCCGGAGTGTCCGCCACGTGGTTCTGGCGTACCCGGCAGGTTGATTTTGGCGTGTCTGGCAGGTGTTTCTTGCAAGTCGAGCATGTGGCTCAGGCATGATCAGCAGGTGCTTCCGGCGTTTCCGGCACGTGGTTCTTGTGTGACAGAGGGCTGGTTCTGGCATGTCCGGCAGATGATTCCGGAGTGTCCACCAAGTGGTTCTGGTAGACCTGGCAGGTGATTTTGGCATGTCTGGAAGGTGGTTCCGGCTAGTTGAGCAGGTTGATCAGGCGTGCTCGCCAGGGGGTTCAGGCGGGTCTGGCAGGTGGTTTCGGTCTGTTCGGGGAGTGGTTGCGGAATCTCAGGCACATGGTTCTGGCACGTCTGAGATGTGGTTCCGGTCAGCCCTACAGCTGATTCCGGAGTGTCCGCCAAGTGGTTCCGGCGTAGCTGGCAGGTGATGTTGGCGTGACCGGCAGGTGGTTCCAGCCAGCCCGGCAGGTGATTCCGAAGAGTTCACCAAATGGTTGCGGCGTAGCCGGCAGGTGATTTTGGCGTGTCCAGCAGGTGGTTCTGGGGAGTGGAGCAGCTGGTTCCGGCATACTCGGCAGGTGGTACCGCCGTGTCCAGAACACGGTTCTGGCAAGTCTGAGAGGTGGTTCCGGCACGCCCGACAGGTGATTCCGGAGTGTACGCCAAGTGGTTCTGGCGTCGCGGGCAGGTCATTTTGCATGTCCGGCGGTGGTTCCGGCGACTCGAGCCAGTGGTTCCGGCGTGTCCAGCAGGTCGCTCCGGTCTGTCCGGCAGGTGGTTCTGGCGTGTCCGGCACGAGGTTCTGGCACGTCTGAGAGTTGGTTCTGGCATGCCCGGCAGGTGATTCCGGAGTGTCCGGCATGTGGTTCTGGCACCTCTGAGAGGTGGTTACGGCATGCCCGGCAGGTGATACCGGAGTGTTCACCAAGTGTTTCTGGCGTAGCTGACAGGTGATTTTGCATGTCCGGCAATGGTTCCGGCGAGTCGAGCCGGTGGTTCCGGAATGTCCGGCAGGTGGTTCCGGCATGTCCGGCAGGTGGTTCCGGCATGTCCAGCACGTGGTTCCAGCATGCCCGGCAGGTGATTCCGGAGTGTCCGGCATGTGGTTCTGGCACCTCTGAGAGGTGGTTCCGGCATGCCCGGCAGGTGATACCGGAGTCTCCGGCATTTGGTTCTGGCACCTCTGAGAGGTGGTTCCGGAATGCCTGGCCTGTGATTCAGGAGTGTCTGCCGAGTGGTACTGGCGTAGCCGGCAGTTGATTTTGGCGTGTCCACTAGGTGGTTCTGGGGAGTGGAGCAGCTGGTTCCAGCATACTCGGCAGGTGGTACCGGCGTGTCCAGAACATGGTTCTGGCAAGTCTGAGAGCTGGTTCCGGCACGTCCGGCAGATGATTCCGGAGTGTCCACCAAGTGGTTCTGGTATACCTGGCAGGTGATTTTGGCGTGTCAGGAAGGTGGTTCAGGCTAGTTGAGCAGGTGGATCAGGCGTGCTCGCTAGGGGGTTCAGGCGGGTCTGGCAGGTGGTTTCGGTCTGTTCGGGGAGTGGTTCCGGCATCTCAGGCACATGGTTCTGGCACGTCTGAGAGGTGGTTCAAGCCAGCCCGGCAGGTGATTCCGGAGTGTCTGCCGCGTGGTTCTGGCGTAGCCGGCAGGTGATTTTGGCGTGTCCAGCAGGTGGTTCCGGCGAGCTCGGCTGGTGGTACCGGCGTTTCCGGAACATGGTTATGGCACGTCTGAGAGATGGTTCCGGCATGCCCGGCAGGTGATTCCGGAGTGTCCGGCATGTGGTTCTGGCACCTCTGAGAGGTGGTTCCGGCATGCCCGGCAGGTGGTTCTGGAGTGTCTGCCGAGTGGTTCTGGCGTAGTCGGCAGGTGATTCTGGCGTGTCCAGCGGGTGGTTCTGGGGAGTGTATCAGGTGGTTCCGGCATACTCGGCAGGTTGTAACGGCGTGTCCGGAACATGCTTCTGGCAAGTCTGAGAGGTGGTTCCGGCATGCCCGACAGGTGATTCCGGAGTGTTGGCCAAGTGGTTCTGGCGTCGCGGGCAGGTCATTTTGCATGTCCGGCGGTGGTTCCGGCGACTCGAGCCAGTGGTTACGGCGTGTCCAGCAGGTCGCTCCGGTCTGTCCGGCAGGTGGTTCTGGCGTGTCCGGCACGAGGTTCTGGCACGACTGAGATTTGGTTCTGGCATGCCCGGCAGGTGATTCCGGAGTGTCCGGCATGTGGTTCTGGCACCTCTGAGAGGTGGTTACGGCATGCCCGGCAGGTGATACCGGAGTGTTCACCAAGTGTTTCTGGCGTAGCCGACAGGTGATTTTGCATGTCCGGCAATGGTTCCGGCGAGTCGAGCCGGTGGTTCCGGAATGTCCGGCAGGTGGTTCCGGCATGTCTGGCAGGTGGTTCCGGCATGTCCAGCACGTGGTTCCAGCATGCCCGGCAGGTGATTCCGGAGTGTCCGGCATGTGGTTCTGGCACCTCTGAGAGGTGGTTCCGGCATGCCCGGCAGGTGATACCGGAGTCTCCGGCATTTGGTTCTGGCACCTCTGAGAGGTGGTTCCGGAATGCCTGGCCTGTGATTCCGGAGTGTCTGCCGAGTGGTTCTGGTGTAGCCGGCAGTTGATTTTGGCGTGTCCACTAGGTGGTTCTGGGGAGTGGATCAGCTGGTTCCGGCATACTCAGCAGGTGGTACCGGTGTGTCCGGAACATGGTTCTGGCAAGTCTGAGAGGTGGTTCCGGCACGCCCGACAGGTGATTCCGGAGCGTCCGCCAAGTGTTTCTGGCGTACCCGGCAGGTGATTTTGGCATGTCCGACAGGTGTATCTTGCGAGTCGAGCAGGTGGCTGAGGCATGCTCAGCTGGTGCTTCCGGTGTCTCTGGCACGTGGTTCTGGTGTGTCTGAGAGCTGGTTCTGGCATGTCCGGCAGATGATTCCGGAGTGTCCACCAAGTGGTTCTTGTATACCTGGCAGGTGATTTTGGCATGTCAGAAAGTTGGTTCCGGCTAGTTGAGCAGGTGGATCAGGCGTGCTTGCCAGTGGGTTCACGCGGGTCTGGCAGGTGGTTTCGGTCTGTTCGGGGAGTCGTTCCGGCATCTCAGGCTCATGGTTCTGGCACGTCTGAGAGGTGGTTCCCGCCGGCCCGACAGGTGTTTCCATGGTGTCCGCCAAGTGGTTCTGGCATAGCTGGCAGGTGATGTTGGCGTGACCAGCACTTGGTTCCAGCCAGCCCGGCAGGTGATTCCGGAGTGTCTGCCGTGTGGTTTTGGCGTAGCTGGCAGGTGATTTTGGCGTGTCCAGCAGGTGGTTCCGGCGAGCTCGGTAGGTGGTACCAGCGTGTCCGAAACATGGTTCTGGCACGTCTGAGAGATGGTTCCGGCATGCGCAGCAGGTGATTCCGGAGTGTCCGGCATGTGGTTCTGGCACCTCTGAGAGGTGGTTCCGGCATGCCCGGCAGGTGGTTCCGGAGTGTCTGCCGAGTGGTTCTGGCGTAGTCGGCAGGTGAGTCTGGCGTGTCCAGCAGGTGGTTCTGGCTAGTGGATCAGGTGGTTCCGGCATACTCGGCAGGTGGTACCGGCGTGTCCGGAACATGGTTCTGGCAAGTCTGAGAGGCGGTTCCGGCATGCCCGACAGGTGATTCCGGAGTGTTCGCCAAGTGGTTCTGGCGTAGCCGGCAGGTCATTTTGCATGTCCGGCGGTGGTTCCGGCGACTCGAGCTGGTGGTTCCGGCGTGCTCGGCTGGTGGTTCAGGCGGGTCTGGCAGGTGGTTTCGGTCTGTTCGGGGTGTGGTTCCGGCATCTCAGGCACATGGTTCTGGCACGTCTGATAGGTGGTTCCGGCCGGCCCGACAGGTGTTTCCATGGTGTCCGCCAAGTGGTTCTGGCATAGCTGGCAGGTGATGTTGGCGTGACCGGCAGGTGGTTCCAGCCAGCCCGGCAGGAGATTCCGAAGTGTTCACCAAATGGTTGTGGCCTAGCCGGCAGGTGATTTCGGCGTGTCCAGCAGGTGGTTTTGGCGAGTCGAGCAGGTGGTTCTGGCGTGCCGGCTGGTGATACCGGAGTCTCCGGCATTTGGTTCTGGCACCTCTGAGAGGTGGTTCCGGAATGCCTGGCATGTGATTCCGGAGTTTCTGCCGAGTGGTTCTGGCATAGTCGGCAGGTGATTTTGGCATGTCCAGAAGGTGGTTTTGGCAAGTCGAGCAGGTGGTTCTGGCGTGCTCGGCAGGTGCTTCCGGTGTCATTGGCATCTGGTTCCGGCATGTCTGAGAGGTGGTTCCGCCATGCCCGGCAGCTGATTCCGGAGTGTTCGCCAAGTGGTTCTGGCGTAGCCGGCAGGTGATTTTGCATGTCCGGCAATGGTTCCGGTGAGTCGAGCCGGTGGTTCCGGCATGTCCGGCAGGTGGTTCCGGCATGCCCGGCAGGTGATTCCGGAGTGTCTGGCATGTGGTTCTGGCACCTCTGAGAGGTGGTTCCGGCATGCCCGGCAGGTGATACCAGAGTGTTCGCCAAGTGGTTCTGGCGTAGCCGGCAGGTGATTTTGCATGTCCGGCAATGGTTCCGGCGAGTCGAGCCGGTGGTTCCGGCATGTCCGGCAGGTGGTTCCGGCATGCCCGGCAGGTGATTCCGGAGTGTCTGGCATGTGGTTCTGGCACCTCTGAGAGGTGGTTCCGGCATGCCCGGCAGGTGGTTCCGGAGTGTCTGCCGAGTGGTTCTGGCGTAGCCGGCAGGTGATTCTGGCGTGTCCAGCAGGTTGTTCTGGGGAGTGGATCAGGTGGTTCCGGCATACTCGGCAGGTGGTACCGGTGTGTCCGGAACATGGTTCTGGCAAGTCTGAGAGGTGGTTCTGGCATGCCCGACAGGTGATTCCGGAGTGTTCACCAAGTGGTTCTAGCGTAGCCGGCAGGTCATTTTGCATGTCCGGCGGTGGTTCCTGCGAGTCGAGCCGGTGGTTCCAGCGTGTCCAGCAGGTGGTTCCGGTCTCTCCGGCAGGTGGTTCTGGCGTCTCCGGCACGAGGTTCTGGCACGTCTGAGAGTTGGTTCCGTCATGCCCGACAGGTGATTCCAGAGTGTCCGCCAGGTGGTTCTGGCGTACCCGGCAGGTGATGTTGGCGTGTCTGGCAGGTGTTTCTTGCAAGTCGAGCATTTGGCTCAGGCATGATCAGCAGGTGCTTCCGGCGTGTCCGGCCCGTGGTTCTGGTGTGTCTGAGAGCTGGTTCTGGCATGTCCGGCAGATGATTCCGGAGTGTCCACCAAGTGGTTGTGGCATACCCGGCAGGTGATTTTAGCGTGTCAGGTAGGTGGTTGCGGCGAGTCGAGTAGGTGGTTCCGGCGTGCTCGGCAGGTGGTTCAGGCGGGTCTGGCAGGTGGTTTCGGTCTGTTCGGGGTGTGGTTCCGGCATCTCAGGCACATGGTTCTGGCACGTCTGATAGGTGGTTCCGGCCGGGCCGACAGGTGTTTCCATGGTGTCCGCCAAGTGGTTCTGGCATTGCTGGCAGGTGATGTTGGCGTGACCGGCAGGTGGTTCCAGCCAGCCCGGCAGGTGATTCCGAAGAGTTCACCAAATGGTTGTGGCGTAGCCGGCAGGTGATTTTGGCTTGTCCAGCACGTGGTTTTGGCGAGTCGAGCAGGTGGTTCTGGCGTGCTCGGCAGGTGCTTCCGGTGTCATTGGCATGTGGTTCCGGCATGTCTGAAAGGTGGTTCCGCCATGCCCGGCAGGTGATTCCGGAGTGTTCGCCAAGTGGTTCTGGCATAGCCGGCAGGTGATTTTGCATGTCCGGCAATGGTTCCGGCGAGTCGAGCCGGTGGTTCCGGAACGTCCGGCAGGTGGTTCCGACATGTCCGGCAAGTGGTTCCAGCATGTTTAGCACCTGGTTCCAGCATGCCCGGCAGGTGATTCTGGAGTGTCCGGCATGTGGTACTGGCACCTCTGAGAGGTGGTTCCGGCATGCCCGGCAGGTGATACCGGAGTGTCCGGCATTTGGTTCTGGCACCTCTGAGAGGTGGTTCCGGAATGCCTGGCATGTGATTCCGGAGTGTCTGCCGAGTGGTACTGGCGTAGCCGGCAGTTGATTTTGGCGTGTCCACTAGGTGGTTCTGGGGAGTGTAGCAGCTGGTTCCAGCATACTCGGCAGGTGGTACCGGCGTGTCCAGAACATGGTTCTGGCAAGTCTGAGAGGTGGTTCCGGCACGCCCGACAGGTGATTCCGGAGCATCCGCCAAGTGTTTCTGGCGTACCCGACAGGTGATTTTGGCATGTCCGACAGGTGTATCTTGCGAGTCGAGCAGGTGGCTGAGGCATGCTCAGCTGGTGCTTCCGGCGTCTCTGGCACGTGGTTCTGGTGTGTCTGAGAGCTGGTTCTGGCATGTCCGGCAGATGATTCCGGAGTGTCCACCAAGTGGTTCTGGTAGACCTGGCAGGTGATTTTGGCGTGTCAGGAAGGTGGTTCCGGCTAGTTGAGCAGGTGGATCAGGCATGCTCGCCAGGGGGTTCAGGCGGGTCTGGCAGGTGGTTTCGGTCTGTTCGGGGAGTGGTTCCGGCATCTCAGGCTCATGGTTCTGGCACGTCTGAGATGTGGTTCCGGTCGGCCCTACAGCTGATTCCGGAGTGTCCGCCAAGTGGTTCCGGCGTAGCTGAAAGGTGATGTTGGCGTGACCGGCAGGTGGTTCCAGCCAGCCCGGCAGGTCATTACGGAGTGTCTGCTGAATGGTTCTGGCGTAGCCGGCAGGTGATTTTGGCGTGTCCAGCAGGTAGTTCCGGCGAGCTCGGCAGGTTGTGCCGGCGTGTCCGGGACATGGTTCTGGCACGTCTGAGAGATGGTTCCGGCATGACCGGCAGGTGATTCCGGAGTGTCCGGCATGTGGTTCTGGCACCTCTGAGAGGTGGTTCCGGCATGCCCGGCAGGTGGTTACGGAGTGTCTGCCGAGTGGTTCTGGCGTAGCCGGCAGGTGATTCTGGGGTGTCCAGCAGGTGGTTCTGGGGAGTGAATCAGGTGGTTCCGGCATACTCGGCAGGTGGTACCGGCGTGTCCGGAACATGGTTCTGGCAAGTCTGAGAGGTGGTTCCGGCAGGCCCGACAGGTGATTCCGGAGTGTTCACCAAGTGGTTCTGGCCTACCCGGCAGGTGATTTTAGCGTGTCAGGTAGGTGGTTCCAGCAAGTCGAGTAGGTGGTTCCGGCGTGCTCGGCAGGTGGTTCAGGCGGGTCTGGCAGGTGGTTTCGGACTGTTCGGGGTGTGGTTCCGGCATCTCAGGCACATGGTTCTGGCACGTCTGATAGGTGGTTCCGGCCGGCCCGACAGGTGTTTCCATGGTGTCCGCCAATTGGTTCTGGCATAGCTGGCAGGTGATGTTGGCGTGACCGGCAGGTGGTTCCAGCCAGCCCGGCAGGTGATTCCGAAGAGTTCACCAAATGGTTGCGGCGTAGCCAGCAAGTGATTTTCGCGTGTCCAGCAGTTGGTTTTGGCGAGTCGAGCAGGTGGTTCTGGCGTGCTCGGCAGGTGCTTCCGGTGTCATTGGCATGTGGTTCCGGCATGTCTGAGAGGTAGTTCCGCCATGCCCGGCAGCTGATTCCGGAGTGTTCGCCAAGTGGTTCTGGCATAGCCGGCAGGTGATTTTGCATGTCCGGCAATGGTTCCGGCGAGTCGAGCCGGTGCTTCTGGCGTGTCCAGCAGGTGGTTCCGGTCTTTCCGGCAGGTGGTTCTGGCGTGTCCGGCACGAGGTTCTGGCACGTCTGAGAGTTGGTTCCGGCATGCCCGACAGGTGATTTCGGAGTGTCCGCCACGTGGTTGTGGCGTACCGGGCAGGTGATTTTGGCGTGTCTGGCAGGTGTTTCTTGCAAGTCGAGCATGTGGCTCAGGCATGATCAGCAGGTGCTTCCGGCGTGTCCTGCACGTGGTTCTGGTGTGTCTGAGAGCTGGTTCTGGCATGTCCGGCAGATGATGCTGGAGTGTCCACCAAGTGGTTGTGGCATACCCGGCAGGTGATTTTAGCGTGTCAGGTAGGTGGTTCCGGCGAGTCGAGTAGGTGGTTCCGGGGTGCTCGGCAGGTGGTTCAGTCGGGTCTGGCAGGTGGTTTCGGTCTGTTCGGGGTGTGGTTCCGGCATCTCAGGCACATGGTTCTGGCACGTCTGAGAGGTGGTTCCCCCCGGCACGACAGGTGTTTCCGGAGTGTCCGCCAAGTGGTTCTGGCGTAGCTGAAAGGTGATGTTGGCGTGACCGGCAGGTGGTTCCAGCCAGCCCGGCAGGTGATTCCGGAGTGTCTGCCGCGTGGTTCTGGCGTAGCCGGCAGGTGATTTTGGCGTGTCCAGCAGGTGGTTCCGGCGAGCTCGGCAGGTGGTACCAGCGTGTCCGGAACATGGTTCTGGCACGTCTGAGAGATGGTTCCGGCATGCCAGGCAGGTGATTCCGGAGTGTCCGGCATGTGGTTCTGGCACCTCTGAGAGGTGGTTCCGGAATGCCCAGCAGGTGGTTCCGGAGTGTCTGCCGAGTGGTTCTGGCGTAGTCGGCAGGTGATTCTGGCGTGTCCAGCAGGTGGTTCTGGGGAGTGGATCAGGTGGTTCCGGCATACTCGGCAGGTGGTACCGGCGTGTCCGGAACATGGTTCTGGCAAGTCTGAGAGGTGGTTACGGCATGCCCGACAGGTGATTCCGGAGTGTTCGCCAAGCGGTTCTGGCGTACCCGGCAGGTCATTTTGCATGTCCGGCGGTGGTTCCGGCGAGTCAAGCCGGTTGTTCCGGCGTGTCTGGCAGGTCTTTCCGGTCTGTCCGGCAGGTGGTTCTGGCGTGTCCGGCACGAGGTTCTGGCACGTCTGAGAGTTGGTTCCGGCATGCCCGACAGGTGATTCCGGAGTGTCCGCCACGTGGTTCTGGCGTACCCGGCAGGTTGATTTTGGCGTGTCTGGCAGGTGTTTCTTGCAAGTCGAGCATGTGGCTCAGGCATGATCAGCAGGTGCTTCCGGCGTTTCCGGCACGTGGTTCTTGTGTGACAGAGGGCTGGTTCTGGCATGTCCGGCAGATGATTCCGGAGTGTCCACCAAGTGGTTCTGGTAGACCTGGCAGGTGATTTTGGCATGTCTGGAAGGTGGTTCCGGCTAGTTGAGCAGGTTGATCAGGCGTGCTCGCCAGGGGTTTCAGGCGGGTCTGGCAGGTGGTTTCGGTCTGTTCGGGGAGTGGTTGCGGAATCTCAGGCACATGGTTCTGGCACGTCTGAGATGTGGTTCCGGTCAGCCCTACAGCTGATTCCGGAGTGTCCGCCAAGTGGTTCCGGCGTAGCTGGCAGGTGATGTTGGCGTGACCGGCAGGTGGTTCCAGCCAGCCCGGCAGGTGATTCCGAAGAGTTCACCAAATGGTTGCGGCGTAGCCGGCAGGTGATTTTGGCGTGTCCAGCAGGTGGTTCTGGGGAGTGGAGCAGCTGGTTCCGGCATACTCGGCAGGTGGTACCGCCGTGTCCAGAACACGGTTCTGGCAAGTCTGAGAGGTGGTTCCGGCACGCCCGACAGGTGATTCCGGAGTGTACGCCAAGTGGTTCTGGCGTCGCGGGCAGGTCATTTTGCATGTCCGGCGGTGGTTCCGGCGACTCGAGCCAGTGGTTCCGGCGTGTCCAGCAGGTCGCTCCGGTCTGTCCGGCAGGTGGTTCTGGCGTGTCCGGCACGAGGTTCTGGCACGTATGAGAGTTGGTTCTGGCATGCCCGGCAGGTGATTCCGGAGTGTCCGGCATGTGGTTCTGGCACCTCTGAGAGGTGGTTACGGCATGCCCGGCAGGTGATACCGGAGTGTTCACCAAGTGTTTCTGGCGTAGCTGACAGGTGATTTTGCATGTCCGGCAATGGTTCCGGCGAGTCGAGCCGGTGGTTCCGGAATGTCCGGCAGGTGGTTCCGGCATGTCCGGCAGGTGGTTCCGGCATGTCCAGCACGTGGTTCCAGCATGCCCGGCAGGTGATTCCGGAGTGTCCGGCATGTGGTTCTGGCACCTCTGAGAGGTGGTTCCGGCATGCCCGGCAGGTGATACCGGAGTCTCCGGCATTTGGTTCTGGCACCTCTGAGAGGTGGTTCCGGAATGCCTGGCCTGTGATTCAGGAGTGTCTGCCGAGTGGTACTGGCGTAGCCGGCAGTTGATTTTGGCGTGTCCACTAGGTGGTTCTGGGGAGTGGAGCAGCTGGTTCCAGCATACTCGGCAGGTGGTACCGGCGTGTCCAGAACATGGTTCTGGCAAGTCTGAGAGGTGGTTCCGGCACGCCCGACAGGTGATTCCGGAGCATCCGCCAAGTGTTTCTGGCGTACCCGACAGGTGATTTTGGCATGTCCGACAGGTGTATCTTGCGAGTCGAGCAGGTGGCTGAGGCATGCTCAGCTGGTGCTTCCGGCGTCTCTGGCACGTGGTTCTGGTGTGTCTGAGAGCTGGTTCTGGCATGTCCGGCAGATGATTCCGGAGTGTCCACCAAGTGGTTCTGGTAGACCTGGCAGGTGATTTTGGCGTGTCAGGAAGGTGGTTCCGGCTAGTTGAGCAGGTGGATCAGGCATGCTCGCCAGGGGGTTCAGGCGGGTCTGGCAGGTGGTTTCGGTCTGTTCGGGGAGTGGTTCCGGCATCTCAGGCTCATGGTTCTGGCACGTCTGAGATGTGGTTCCGGTCGGCCCTACAGCTGATTCCGGAGTGTCCGCCAAGTGGTTCCGGCGTAGCTGAAAGGTGATGTTGGCGTGACCGGCAGGTGGTTCCAGCCAGCCCGGCAGGTCATTACGGAGTGTCTGCTGAATGGTTCTGGCGTAGCCGGCAGGTGATTTTGGCGTGTCCAGCAGGTAGTTCCGGCGAGCTCGGCAGGTTGTGCCGGCGTGTCCGGGACATGGTTCTGGCACGTCTGAGAGATGGTTCCGGCATGACCGGCAGGTGATTCCGGAGTGTCCGGCATGTGGTTCTGGCACCTCTGAGAGGTGGTTCCGGCATGCCCGGCAGGTGGTTACGGAGTGTCTGCCGAGTGGTTCTGGCGTAGCCGGCAGGTGATTCTGGGGTGTCCAGCAGGTGGTTCTGGGGAGTGAATCAGGTGGTTCCGGCATACTCGGCAGGTGGTACCGGCGTGTCCGGAACATGGTTCTGGCAAGTCTGAGAGGTGGTTCCGGCAGGCCCGACAGGTGATTCCGGAGTGTTCACCAAGTGGTTCTGGCCTACCCGGCAGGTGATTTTAGCGTGTCAGGTAGGTGGTTCCAGCAAGTCGAGTAGGTGGTTCCGGCGTGCTCGGCAGGTGGTTCAGGCGGGTCTGGCAGGTGGTTTCGGACTGTTCGGGGTGTGGTTCCGGCATCTCAGGCACATGGTTCTGGCACGTCTGATAGGTGGTTCCGGCCGGCCCGACAGGTGTTTCCATGGTGTCCGCCAATTGGTTCTGGCATAGCTGGCAGGTGATGTTGGCGTGACCGGCAGGTGGTTCCAGCCAGCCCGGCAGGTGATTCCGAAGAGTTCACCAAATGGTTGCGGCGTAGCCAGCAAGTGATTTTCGCGTGTCCAGCAGTTGGTTTTGGCGAGTCGAGCAGGTGGTTCTGGCGTGCTCGGCAGGTGCTTCCGGTGTCATTGGCATGTGGTTCCGGCATGTCTGAGAGGTGGTTCCGCCATGCCCGGCAGCTGATTCCGGAGTGTTCGCCAAGTGGTTCTGGCATAGCCGGCAGGTGATTTTGCATGTCCGGCAATGGTTCCGGCGAGTCGAGCCGGTGCTTCTGGCGTGTCCAGCAGGTGGTTCCGGTCTTTCCGGCAGGTGGTTCTGGCGTGTCCGGCACGAGGTTCTGGCACGTCTGAGAGTTGGTTCCGGCATGCCCGACAGGTGATTTCGGAGTGTCCGCCACGTGGTTGTGGCGTACCGGGCAGGTGATTTTGGCGTGTCTGGCAGGTGTTTCTTGCAAGTCGAGCATGTGGCTCAGGCATGATCAGCAGGTGCTTCCGGCGTGTCCTGCACGTGGTTCTGGTGTGTCTGAGAGCTGGTTCTGGCATGTCCGGCAGATGATGCTGGAGTGTCCACCAAGTGGTTGTGGCATACCCGGCAGGTGATTTTAGCGTGTCAGGTAGGTGGTTCCGGCGAGTCGAGTAGGTGGTTCCGGGGTGCTCGGCAGGTGGTTCAGTCGGGTCTGGCAGGTGGTTTCGGTCTGTTCGGGGTGTGGTTCCGGCATCTCAGGCACATGGTTCTGGCACGTCTGAGAGGTGGTTCCCCCCGGCACGACAGGTGTTTCCGGAGTGTCCGCCAAGTGGTTCTGGCGTAGCTGAAAGGTGATGTTGGCGTGACCGGCAGGTGGTTCCAGCCAGCCCGGCAGGTGATTCCGGAGTGTCTGCCGCGTGGTTCTGGCGTAGCCGGCAGGTGATTTTGGCGTGTCCAGCAGGTGGTTCCGGCGAGCTCGGCAGGTGGTACCAGCGTGTCCGGAACATGGTTCTGGCACGTCTGAGAGATGGTTCCGGCATGCCAGGCAGGTGATTCCGGAGTGTCCGGCATGTGGTTCTGGCACCTCTGAGAGGTGGTTCCGGAATGCCCAGCAGGTGGTTCCGGAGTGTCTGCCGAGTGGTTCTGGCGTAGTCGGCAGGTGATTCTGGCGTGTCCAGCAGGTGGTTCTGGGGAGTGGATCAGGTGGTTCCGGCATACTCGGCAGGTGGTACCGGCGTGTCCGGAACATGGTTCTGGCAAGTCTGAGAGGTGGTTACGGCATGCCCGACAGGTGATTCCGGAGTGTTCGCCAAGCGGTTCTGGCGTACCCGGCAGGTCATTTTGCATGTCCGGCGGTGGTTCCGGCGAGTCAAGCCGGTTGTTCCGGCGTGTCTGGCAGGTCTTTCCGGTCTGTCCGGCAGGTGGTTCTGGCGTGTCCGGCACGAGGTTCTGGCACGTCTGAGAGTTGGTTCCGGCATGCCCGACAGGTGATTCCGGAGTGTCCGCCACGTGGTTCTGGCGTACCCGGCAGGTTGATTTTGGCGTGTCTGGCAGGTGTTTCTTGCAAGTCGAGCATGTGGCTCAGGCATGATCAGCAGGTGCTTCCGGCGTTTCCGGCACGTGGTTCTTGTGTGACAGAGGGCTGGTTCTGGCATGTCCGGCAGATGATTCCGGAGTGTCCACCAAGTGGTTCTGGTAGACCTGGCAGGTGATTTTGGCATGTCTGGAAGGTGGTTCCGGCTAGTTGAGCAGGTTGATCAGGCGTGCTCGCCAGGGGTTTCAGGCGGGTCTGGCAGGTGGTTTCGGTCTGTTCGGGGAGTGGTTGCGGAATCTCAGGCACATGGTTCTGGCACGTCTGAGATGTGGTTCCGGTCAGCCCTACAGCTGATTCCGGAGTGTCCGCCAAGTGGTTCCGGCGTAGCTGGCAGGTGATGTTGGCGTGACCGGCAGGTGGTTCCAGCCAGCCCGGCAGGTGATTCCGAAGAGTTCACCAAATGGTTGCGGCGTAGCCGGCAGGTGATTTTGGCGTGTCCAGCAGGTGGTTCTGGGGAGTGGAGCAGCTGGTTCCGGCATACTCGGCAGGTGGTACCGCCGTGTCCAGAACACGGTTCTGGCAAGTCTGAGAGGTGGTTCCGGCACGCCCGACAGGTGATTCCGGAGTGTACGCCAAGTGGTTCTGGCGTCGCGGGCAGGTCATTTTGCATGTCCGGCGGTGGTTCCGGCGACTCGAGCCAGTGGTTCCGGCGTGTCCAGCAGGTCGCTCCGGTCTGTCCGGCAGGTGGTTCTGGCGTGTCCGGCACGAGGTTCTGGCACGTATGAGAGTTGGTTCTGGCATGCCCGGCAGGTGATTCCGGAGTGTCCGGCATGTGGTTCTGGCACCTCTGAGAGGTGGTTACGGCATGCCCGGCAGGTGATACCGGAGTGTTCACCAAGTGTTTCTGGCGTAGCTGACAGGTGATTTTGCATGTCCGGCAATGGTTCCGGCGAGTCGAGCCGGTGGTTCCGGAATGTCCGGCAGGTGGTTCCGGCATGTCCGGCAGGTGGTTCCGGCATGTCCAGCACGTGGTTCCAGCATGCCCGGCAGGTGATTCCGGAGTGTCCGGCATGTGGTTCTGGCACCTCTGAGAGGTGGTTCCGGCATGCCCGGCAGGTGATACCGGAGTCTCCGGCATTTGGTTCTGGCACCTCTGAGAGGTGGTTCCGGAATGCCTGGCCTGTGATTCAGGAGTGTCTGCCGAGTGGTACTGGCGTAGCCGGCAGTTGATTTTGGCGTGTCCACTAGGTGGTTCTGGGGAGTGGAGCAGCTGGTTCCAGCATACTCGGCAGGTGGTACCGGCGTGTCCAGAACATGGTTCTGGCAAGTCTGAGAGGTGGTTCCGGCACGCCCGACAGGTGATTCCGGAGCATCCGCCAAGTGTTTCTGGCGTACCCGACAGGTGATTTTGGCATGTCCGACAGGTGTATCTTGCGAGTCGAGCAGGTGGCTGAGGCATGCTCAGCTGGTGCTTCCGGCGTCTCTGGCACGTGGTTCTGGTGTGTCTGAGAGCTGGTTCTGGCATGTCCGGCAGATGATTCCGGAGTGTCCACCAAGTGGTTCTGGTAGACCTGGCAGGTGATTTTGGCGTGTCAGGAAGGTGGTTCCGGCTAGTTGAGCAGGTGGATCAGGCATGCTCGCCAGGGGGTTCAGGCGGGTCTGGCAGGTGGTTTCGGTCTGTTCGGGGAGTGGTTCCGGCATCTCAGGCTCATGGTTCTGGCACGTCTGAGATGTGGTTCCGGTCGGCCCTACAGCTGATTCCGGAGTGTCCGCCAAGTGGTTCCGGCGTAGCTGAAACGTGATGTTGGCGTGACCGGCAGGTGGTTCCAGCCAGCCCGGCAGGTCATTACGGAGTGTCTGCTGAATGGTTCTGGCGTAGCCGGCAGCTCATTTTGGCGTGTCCAGCAGGTAGTTCCGGCGAGCTCGGCAGGTTGTGCCGGCGTGTCCGGGACATGGTTCTGGCACGTCTGAGAGATGGTTCCGGCATGACCGGCAGGTGATTCCGGAGTGTCCGGCATGTGGTTCTGGCACCTCTGAGAGGTGGTTCCGGCATGCCCGGCAGGTGGTTACGGAGTGTCTGCCGAGTGGTTCTGGCGTAGCCGGCAGGTGATTCTGGGGTGTCCAGCAGGTGGTTCTGGGGAGTGAATCTGGTGGTTCCGGCATACTCGGCAGGTGGTACCGGCGTGTCCGGAACATGGTTCTGGCAAGTCTGAGAGGTGGTTCCGGCAGGCCCGACAGGTGATTCCGGAGTGTTCGCCAAGTGGTTCTGGCCTACCCGGCAGGTGATTTTAGCGTGTCAGGTAGGTGGTTCCAGCGAGTCGAGTAGGTGGTTCCGGCGTGCTCGGCAGGTGGTTCAGGCGGGTCTGGCAGGTGGTTTCGGTCTGTTTGGGGTGTGGTTCCGGCATCTCAGGCACATGGTTCTGGCACGTCTGATAGGTGGTTCCGGCCGGCCCGACAGGTGTTTCCATGGTGTCCGCCAATTGGTTCTGGCATAGCTGGCAGGTGATGTTGGCGTGACCGGCAGGTGGTTCCAGCCAGCCCGGCAGGTGATTCCGAAGAGTTCACCAAATGGTTGCGGCGTAGCCGGCAAGTGATTTTCGCGTGTCCAGCAGGTGGTTTTGGCGAGTCGAGCAGGTGGTTCTGGCGTGCTCGGCAGGTGCTTCCGGTGTCATTGGCATGTGGTTCCGGCATGTCTGAGAGGTGGTTCCGCCATGCCCGGCAGCTGATTCCGGAGTGTTCGCCAAGTGGTTCTGGCATAGCCGGCAGGTGATTTTGCATGTCCGGCAATGGTTCCGGCGAGTCGAGCTGGTGCTTCTGGCGTGTCCAGCAGGTGGTTCCGGTCTTTCCGGCAGGTGGTTCTGGCGTGTCCGGCACGAGGTTCTGGCACGTCTGAGAGTTGGTTCCGGCATGCCCGACAGGTGATTTCGGAGTGTCCGCCACGTGGTTGTGGCGTACCGGGCAGGTGATTTTGGCGTGTCTGGCAGGTGTTTCTTGCAAGTCGAGCATGTGGCTCAGGCATGATCAGCAGGTGCTTCCGGCGTGTCCTGCACGTGGTTCTGGTGTGTCTGAGAGCTGGTTCTGGCATGTCCGGCAGATGATGCTGGAGTGTCCACCAAGTGGTTGTGGCATACCCGGCAGGTGATTTTAGCGTGTCAGGTAGGTGGTTCCGGCGAGTCGAGTAGGTGGTTCCGGGGTGCTCGGCAGGTGGTTCAGTCGGGTCTGGCAGGTGGTTTCGGTCTGTTCGGGGTGTGGTTCCGGCATCTCAGGCACATGGTTCTGGCACGTCTGAGAGGTGGTTCCCCCCGGCACGACAGGTGTTTCCGGAGTGTCCGCCAAGTGGTTCTGGCGTAGCTGAAAGGTGATGTTGGCGTGACCGGCAGGTGGTTCCAGCCAGCCCGGCAGGTGATTCCGGAGTGTCTGCCGCGTGGTTCTGGCGTAGCCGGCAGGTGATTTTGGCGTGTCCAGCAGGTGGTTCCGGCGAGCTCGGCAGGTGGTACCAGCGTGTCCGGAACATGGTTCTGGCACGTCTGAGAGATGGTTCCGGCATGCCAGGCAGGTGATTCCGGAGTGTCCGGCATGTGGTTCTGGCACCTCTGAGAGGTGGTTCCGGAATGCCCAGCAGGTGGTTCCGGAGTGTCTGCCGAGTGGTTCTGGCGTAGTCGGCAGGTGATTCTGGCGTGTCCAGCAGGTGGTTCTGGGGAGTGGATCAGGTGGTTCCGGCATACTCGGCAGGTGGTACCGGCGTGTCCGGAACATGGTTCTGGCAAGTCTGAGAGGTGGTTACGGCATGCCCGACAGGTGATTCCGGAGTGTTCGCCAAGCGGTTCTGGCGTACCCGGCAGGTCATTTTGCATGTCCGGCGGTGGTTCCGGCGAGTCAAGCCGGTTGTTCCGGCGTGTCTGGCAGGTCTTTCCGGTCTGTCCGGCAGGTGGTTCTGGCGTGTCCGGCACGAGGTTCTGGCACGTCTGAGAGTTGGTTCCGGCATGCCCGACAGGTGATTCCGGAGTGTCCGCCACGTGGTTCTGGCGTACCCGGCAGGTTGATTTTGGCGTGTCTGGCAGGTGTTTCTTGCAAGTCGAGCATGTGGCTCAGGCATGATCAGCAGGTGCTTCCGGCGTTTCCGGCACGTGGTTCTTGTGTGACAGAGGGCTGGTTCTGGCATGTCCGGCAGATGATTCCGGAGTGTCCACCAAGTGGTTCTGGTAGACCTGGCAGGTGATTTTGGCATGTCTGGAAGGTGGTTCCGGCTAGTTGAGCAGGTTGATCAGGCGTGCTCGCCAGGGGGTTCAGGCGGGTCTGGCAGGTGGTTTCGGTCTGTTCGGGGAGTGGTTCCGGCATCTCAGGCACATGGTTCTGGCACGTCTGAGATGTGGTTCCGGTCAGCCCTACAGCTGATTCCGGAGTGTCCGCCAAGTGGTTCCGGCGTAGCTGGCAGGTGATGTTGGCGTGACCGGCAGGTGGTTCCAGCCAGCCCGGCAGGTGATTCCGAAGAGTTCACCAAATGGTTGCGGCGTAGCCGGCAGGTGATTTTGGCGTGTCCAGCAGGTGGTTTTGGCGAGTCGAGCAGGTGGTTCTGGCGTGCTCGGCAGGTGCTTCCGGTGTCATTGGCATGTGGTTCCGGCATGTCTGAGAGGTGGTTCCGCCATGCCCGGCAGGTGATTCCGGATTGTTCGCCAAGTGGTTCTGGCGTAGCCGGCAGGTGATTTTGCATGTCCGGCAATGGTTCCGGCGAGTCGAGCCGGTGGTTCTGGTATGTCCGGCAGGTGGTTCCAGCATGCCTGGCAGGTGATTCCGGAGTGTCCGGCATGTGGTTCTGGCACCTCTGTTAGGTGGTTCCGGAATGCCTGGCATGTGATTCCGGAGTGTCTGTCGAGTGGTTCTGGCGTAGCCGGCAGTTGATTTTGGCGTGTCCACTAGGTGGTTGTGGGGAGTGGATCAGCTGGTTCCGGCATACTCGGCAGGTTGTACCGGCGTGTCCAGAACATGGTTCGGGCAAGTCTGAGAGGTGGTTCCGGACCGCCCGACAGGTGATTCCGGAGTGTCCGCCAAGTGGTTCTGGCATAGCTGAAAGGTGATGTTGGCGTGACCGGCAGGTGGTTCCATCCAGCCCGGCAGGTGATTCCGGAGTGTCTGTCGAGTGGTTCTGGCGTAGCCGGCAGGTGATTTTGGCGTGTCCAGCAGGTGGTTCCGGCGAGCTCGGCAGGTGGTACCGGCGTGTCCGGAACATGGTTCTGGCAAGTCTGAGAGGTGGTTCCGGCACGCCCGACAGGTGATTCCGGAGTGTACGCCAAGTGGTTCTGGCGTCGCGGGCAGGTCATTTTGCATGTCCGGCGGTGGTTCCGGCGACTCGAGCCAGTGGTTCCGGCGCGTCCAGCAGGTCGCTCAGGTCTGTCCGGCAGGTGGTTCTGGCGTGTCCGGCACGAGGTTCTGGCACGTATGAGAGTTGGTTCTGGCATGCCCGGCAGGTGATTCCGGAGTGTCCGGCATGTGGTTCTGGCACCTCTGAGAGGTGGTTCCGGCATGCCCGGCAGGTGATACCGGAGTCTCCGGCATTTGGTTCTGGCACCTCTGAGAGGTGGTTCCGGAATGCCTGGCCTGTGATTCAGGAGTTTCTGCCGAGTGGTTCTGGTGTAGCTGGCAGTTGATTTTGGCGTGTCCACTAGGTGGTTCTGGGGAGTGGATCAGCTGGTTCCGGCATACTCGGCAGGTGGTACCCTTGTGTCCAGAACATGGTTCTGGCAAGTCTGAGAGGTGGTTCCGGCACGCCCGACAGTTGATTCCGGAGCGTCCGCCAAGTGTTTCTGGCATACCCGGCAGGTGATTTTGGCATGTCCGACAGGTGTATCTTGCGAGTCGAGCAGGTGGCTGAGGCATGCTCAGCTGGTGCTTTTGGCGTCTCTGGCACGTGGTTCTGGTGTGTCTGAGAGCTGGTTCTGGCATCTCCGGCAGATGATTCCGGAGTGGCCACCAAGTGGTTCTTGTATACCTGGCAGGTGATTTTGGCGTGTCAGGAAGTTGGTTCCGGCTAGTTGAGCAGGTGGATCAGGCGTGCTCGCCAGTGGGTTCACGCGGGTCTGGCAGGTTTTTTCGGTCTGTTCGGGGCGTGGTTCTGGCATCTCAGGCTCATGGTTCTGGCACGTCTGAGAGGTGGTTCCTGCCGGCCCGACAGGTGTTTCCATGGTGTCCGCCAAGTGGTTCTGGCATAGCTGGCAGGTGATGTTGGCGTGACCAGCACGTGGTTCCAGCCAGCCCGGCAGGTGATTCCGAGTGTCTGCCGTGTGGTTTTGGCGTAGCTGGCAGGTGATTTTGGCGTGTCCAGCAGGTGGTTCCGGCGAGCTCGGTAGGTGGTACCAGCGTGTCCGGAACATGGTTCTGGCACGTCTGAGAGATGGTTCCGGCATGCGCAGCAGGTGATTCCGCAGTGTCCGGCATGTGGTTCTGGCACCTCTGAGAGGTGGTTCCGGCATGCCCGGCAGGTGGTTCCGGAGTGTCTGCCGAGTGGTTCTGGCGTAGTCGGCAGGTGATTCTGGCATGTCCAGCAGGTGGTTCTGGCTAGTGGATCAGGTGGTTCTGGCATACTCGGCAGGTGGTACCGGCGTGCCCGGAACATGGTTCTGGCAAGTCTGAGAGGTGGTTCTGGCATGCCCGACAGGTGATTCTGGAGTGTTCGCCAAGTGGTTCTGGCGTAGCCGGCAGGTCATTTTGCATGTCTGGCGGTGGTTCCGGCGACTCGAGCCGGTGGTTCCGGCGTGCTCGGCAGGTGGTTCTTGTGGGTCTGGCAGGTGGTTTCGGTCTGTTCGGGGTGTGGTTCCGGCATATCAGGCACATGGTTCTGGCACGTCTGATAGGTGGTTCCGGCCGGCCCGACAGGTGTTTCCATTGTGTCCGCCAAGTGGTTCTGGCATAGCTGGCAGGTGATGTTGGCGTGACCGGCAGGTGGTTCCAGCCAGCCCGGCAGGTGATTCCGAAGTGTTCACCAAATGGTTGTGGCCTAGCCGGCAGGTGATTTCGGCGTGTCCAGCAGGTGGTTTTGGGGAGTCGAGCAGGTGGTTCTGGCGTGCCGGCTGGTGATACCGGAGTCTCCGGCATGTGGTTCTGGCACCTCTGAGAGGTGGTTCCGGCATGCCCGGCAGGTGATACCGGAGTGTCCGGCATTTGGTTCTGGCACCTCTGAGAGGTGGTTCCGGAATGCCTGGCCTGTGATTCCGGAGTGTCTGCCGAGTGTTTCTGGCGTAGCCTGCAGGTGATTTTGGCATGTCTGACAGGTGTATCTTGCGAGTCGAGCAGGTGGCTCAGGCATGCTCAGCTGGTGCTTCCGCCGTCTTTGGCACGTGGTTCTGGTGTGTCTGAGATCTGGTTCTGGCATGTCCGGCAGATGATTCCGGAGTGTCCACCAAGTGGTTCTTGTATACCTGGCAGGTGATTTTGGCGTGTTAGGAAGTTGGTTCCGGCTAGTTGAGCAGGTGGATCAGGCGTGCTTGCCAGGGGGTTCAGGCGGGTCTGGCAGGTGGTTTCGGTCTCTTCGGGGAGTGGTTCCGGCATCTCAGGCTCATGGTTCTGGCACGTCTGAGAGGTGGTTCCAGCCGGCCCGACAGGTGTTTCCATGGTGTCCGCCAAGTGGTTCTGGCATAGCTGGCAGGTGATGTTGGCGTGACCGGCAGGTGGTTCCAGCCAGCCCTGCAGGTGATTCCGAAGAGTTCACCTAATGGTTGTGGCGTAGCCGGCAGGTGATTTTGGCGTGTCCAGCAGGTGGTTTTGGCGAGTCGAGCAGGTGGTTCTGGCATGCTCGGCAGGTGCTTCCGGTGTCATTGGCATGTGGTTCCGTCATGTCTGAGAGGTGGTTCCGCCATGCCCAGCAGGGGGTTCCAGAGTGTCTGCCTAATGGTTCTGGAGCCAGCCCGGCAGGTGATTCCGAAGAGTTCACCAAATGGTTGTGGCGTAGCCAGCAGGTGATTTTGGCTTGTCAGGAAGGTGGTTCCGGCTAGTTGAGCAGGTGGATCAGGCGTGCTCGCCAGGGGGTTAAGGCGGGTCTTGCAGGTGGTTTCGGTCTGTTCGGGGAGTGGTTCTGGCATCTCAGGCACATGGTTCTGGCACGTCTGAGAGGCGGTTCCGGCCGGCCGGAGAGGTGTTTCCGGAGTGTCCGCCAAGTGGTTCTGGCGTAGCTGAAAGGTGATGTTGGCGTGACCGGCAGGTGGTTCCAGCCTGCCAGGCAGGTGATTCCGGAGTGTCTGCCGAGTGGTTCTGGCGTAGCCGGCAGGTGATTCTGGCGTGTCCAGCAGGTGGTTCGGGGGAGTGCATCTGGTGGTTCCGGCATACTCGGCAGGTGGTACCGGCGTGTCCGGAACATGGTTCTGGCAAGTCTGAGAGGTGGTTCTGGCATGCCCGACAGGTGATTCCGGAGGGTTCGCCAAGTGGTTCTGGCGTAGACGGCAGGTCATTTTGCATGTCCGGCGGTGGTTCCGGCGAGTCGAGAAGTTGGTTCCGGCATATCCAGCAGTTGTTTCCGGTCTGTCCGGCTGGTGGTTCTGGCGTGACCGGCACGAGGCTCTGGCACGTCTGAGAGTTGGTTCCGGCATGCCCGACAGGTGATTCCGGAGTGTCCGCCACGTGGTTCTGGCGTACCCGGCCGGTGATTTTGGCGTGTCTGACAGGTGTTTCTTGCAAGTCGAGCATTTGGCTCAGGCATGCTCAGCAGGTGCTTCCGGCGTGTCCGGCACGTGGTTCTGGTGTTTGTGAGAGCTGGTTCTGGCATGTCCGGCAGATGATACCTTAGTGTCCACCAAGTGGTTGTGGCATACCCGCCAGGTGATTTTAGCGTGTCAGGTAGGTGGTTCCGGCGAGTCGTGTAGGTGGTTCCGGCGTGCTCAGCAGGTGGTTCAGGCGTGTCCGGCAGGTGGTTCCGCCATGCCCGGCAGGTGATTCCGGAGTGTCCGGCATGTGGTTCTGGCACCGCTGAGAGGTGGTTCCGGCATGCCCGGCAGGTGATACCGGAGTCTCCGGCATTTGGTTCTGGCACCTCTGAGAGGTGGTTTCGGAATGCCTGGCAGGTGATTCCGGAGTGTCTGCCGAGTGGTTCTGGCGTAGCCGGCAGGTGATTTTGGCGTGTCCAGCAGGTGGTTTTGGTGAGTCGAGCAGGTGGTTCTGGCGTGCTCGGCAGGTGCTTCCGGTGTCATTGGCATCTGGTTCCGGCATGTCTGAGAGGTGGTTCCGCCATGCCCGGCAGGTGATTCCGGAGTGTTCGCCAAGTGGTTCTGGCGTAGCCGGCAGGTGATTTTGCATGTCCGGCAATGGTTCCGGCGAGTCGAGCCGGTGGTTCCGGCATGTCCGGCAGGTGGTTCCGGCATGTCCGGCAGGTGGTTCCGGCATGTCCAGCACGTGGTTCCAGCATGCCCTGCAGGTGATTCCGGAGTGTCCGGCATGTGGTTCTGGCACCTCTGAGAGGTGGTTCCGGAATGCCTGGCATGTGATTATCAAGTGTCTGCCGAGTGGTTCTGGCGTAGCCGGCAGGTGATTCTGGCGTATCCAGCAGGTGGTTCTGGGGAGTGGATCAGGTGGTTCCGGCATACTCGGCAGGTGGTACCGGCGTGTCCGGAACATGGTTCTGGCAAGTCTGAGAGGTGGTTCCGGCATGCCCGATAGGTGATTCCGGAGTGTTCGCCAAGTGGTTCTGGCGTAGCCGGCAGGTCATTTTGCATGTCTGGCGGTGGTTCCGGCGAGTCCAGCCGGTGCTTCCGGCGTATCCAGCAGTGGTTTCCGGTCTGTCTGGCAGGTGGTCCTGGCGTGACCGGCACGAGGTTCTGGCACGTCTGAGAGTTGGTTCCGGCATGCCCGACAGGTGATTCCGGAGTGTCCGCCACGTGGTTCTGGCGTACCCGGCAGGTGATTTTGGCGTGTCTGGCAGGTGTTTCTTGCAAGTCGAGCATTTGGCTCAGGCATGCTCAGCAGGTGCTTCCTGCGTGTCTGGCACGTGGTTCTGGTTTGTCTGAGAGCTGGTTCTGGCATGTCCTGCAGATGATTCCTTAGTGTCCACCAAGTGGTTGTGGCCTACCAGGCAGGTGATTTTAGCGTGTCAGTTAGGTGGTTCGGCGAGTCCAGTAGGTGGTTCTGGCGTGCTCGTCAGGTGGTTCAGGTGTGTCCGGCAGGTGGTTCCGGCATGCCCGGCAGGTGATACCGGATTCTCCGGCATTTGGTTCTGGCACCTCTGAGAGGTGGTTCCGGAATGCCTGGCATGTGATTCCGGAGTGTCTGACGAGTGGTTCTGGTGTAGCCGTCAGGTGATTTTGGCGTGTCTAGCAGGTGGTTTTGGTGAGTCGAGCAGGTGGTTCTGTCGTGCTCGGCAGGTGCTTTCGGTGTCATTGGCATGTGGTTCTGGCATGTCTGAGAGGTGGTTCCGCCATGCCCGGCATGTGATTCCGGAGTGTTCGCCAAGTGGTTCTGGCGTAGCCGGCAGGTGATTTTGCATGTCCGGCAATGGTTCCGGCGAGTCGAGCCGGTGGTTCTGGCATGTCCGGCAGGTGGTTCCGGCATGCCCGGCAGGTGATTCCGGAGTTTCTGGCATGTGGTTCTGGCACCTCTGAGAGGTGGTTCCGGCATGCCCGGCAGGTGATACCAGAGTGCTCACCAAGTGGTTCTGCGTAGCCGGCAGGTGATTTTGGCATGTCCAGCAGGTGTTTTTGGTGAGTCGAGCAGGTGGTTCTGGCGAGCCCGGCAGGTGCTTCCGGTGTCATTGGCATCTGGTTCCGGCATGTCTGAGAGGTGGTTCCGCCATACCCGGCAGGTGATTCCGGAGTGATCGCCAAGTGGTTCTGGCGTAGCCGGCAGGTGATTTTGCATGTCCGGCACTGGTTCCGGCGAGTCGAGCCGGTGGTTCCGGCATGTCCGGCAGGTGGTTCCGGCATGCCCGGGAGGTGATTCCGAAGAGTTCACCAAATGGTTGTGGCATAGCCGGCAGGTGATTTTGGCGTGTCCAGCGGGTTGTTTTGGCGAGTCGAGCAGGTGGTTCTGTCGTGCTCGGCAGGTGCTTCCAGTGTCATTGGCATGTGGTTCCGGCATGTCTGAGAGGTGGTTCTGGAGAGTCTGCCGAGTGGTTCTGGAGCCAGCCCGGCAGGTGATTCTGAAGAGTTCACCAAATGGTTGTGGCATAGCTGGCAGGTTATTTTGACGTGTCAGGAATGTGGTTCCGGCTAGTTGAGCAGGTGGATCAGGCGTGCTCACCAGTGGGTTCAGGCGGGTCTGGCAGGTGGTTTCGGTCTGTTTGGGGAGTGGTTCCGGCATCTCAGGCACATGGTTCTGGCACGTCTGAGAGGTGGTTCCGGCCGGCCGGAGAGGCTTTTCCGGAGTGTCCACCAAGTGGTTCTGGCGTAGCTGAAAGGTGATGTTGGCGTGACCAGCAGGTGTTTCCAGCCAGCCCGGCAGGTGATTCCGGAGTGTCTGCCGTGTGGTTCTGGCGTAGCTGGCAGGTGATTTTGGCGTGTCCAGCAGGTGGTTCCGGCGAGCTCGGCAGGTGGTACCAGCGTGTCCGGAACATGGTTCTGGCACGTCTGAGAGATGGTTCCGGCATGCCCGGCAGGTGATTCCGGAGTGTCCGGCATGTGGTTCTGGCACCTCTGAGAGGTGGTTCTGGCATGCCCGGCAGGTGATTCCGGAGTGTCCGGCATGTGGTTCTGGCACCTCTGAGAGGTGGTTCCGGCATGCCCGGCAGGTGATTCCAGAGTGTCCGGCATGTGGTTCTGGCACCTCTGAGAGGTGGTTCCAGCATGCCCGACAGGTGATTCCGGAGTGTTCGCCAAGTGGTTCTGGCGTAGCCGGCAGGTCATTTTGCATGTCCAGCGGTGGTTCCGGCGAGTCGAGCCGGTGGTTCCGGCGTGTCCGGCAGGTGGTTCTGGCGTGACCGGCACGAGGTTCTGGCACGTCTGAGAGTTGGTTCCGGCATGCCCGACAGGTGATTCCGGAGTGTCCGTTACGTGGTTCTGGCGTACCCGGCAGGTGATTTTGGCGTGTCTGGCAGGTGTTTCTTGGAAGTCGAGCATTTTGCTCAGGTATGCTCACCCGGTGCTTCCGGCATGTCCGGCACGTGGTTCTGGTGTGTCTGAGAGCTGGTTCTGGCATGTCCGGCAGATGATTCCGGATTGTCCACCAAGTGGTTGTGGCATACCCGGCTGGTGATTTTAGCGTGTCTGGTAGGTGGTTCCGGTGAATCGAGTATGTGGTTCCGGCGTGCTCGGCAGGTGGTTCAGGCGGGTCTGGAAGGTGGTTTCGGTCTGTTCGGGGTGTGGTTCTGGCATATCAGGCACATGGTTCTGGCACGTCTGATAGGTGGTTCCGGCCGGCCCGACAGGTGTTTCCATGGTGTCCGCCAAGTGGTTCTGGCATAGCTGGCAGGTGATGTTGGCGTGACCGGCAGGTGGTTCCAGCCAGCCCGGCAGGTGATTCCGGAGTGTCTGCCGAGTGGTTCTGGCGTAGCCGGCAGGTGATTTTGGCGTGTCCAGCGGGTGGTTTTGGCGAGTCGAGCAGGTGGTTCTGGCGTGCTCGGCAGGTGCTTCCGGTGTCATTGGCATGCGGTTCCGGCATGTCTGAGAGGTGGTTCCGCCATGCCCGGCAGGTGATTCCGGAGTGCTCCCCAAGTGGTTCTGGCATAGCCGGCAGGTGATTTTGCATGTCCGGCAATGGTTCCGGCGAGTCGAGCCGGTCGTTCCGGCATGTCCAGCAGGTGCTTCCAGCTTGCCCGGCAGGTGATTCCAGAGTGTCCAGCATGTGGTTCTGGCACCTCTGACAGGTGGTTCCGGCATGCCCGGCAGGTGATTCCGGAGAGTCCGCCACGTGGTTCTGGCGTGCCCGGAGGTTGATTTTGGCGTGTCCACTGGTGGTTCTGGGGAGTGCATCAGCTGCTTCCGGCATACTCGGCAGGTGGTACCGGCGTGTCCAGAACATGGTTCTGGCAAGTCTGAGAGGTGGTTCCGGCACGCCCGACAGGTGATTCCGGAGCGTCCGCCAAGTGTTTCTGGCGTACCCGGCAGGTGATTTTTTCATGTCCGACAGGTGTATCTTGCGAGTCGAACAGGTGGCTCAGGAATTCTCAGCTGGTGCTTCCGGCGTCTCTGGCACGTGGTTCTGGTGTCTCTGAGAGCTGGTTCTGGCATGTCCGGCAGATGATTCCGGAGTGTCCACCAAGTGGTTGTGGTATACCTGGCAGGTGATTTTGACGTGTCAGGAAGGTGGTTCCGGCTTGTTGAGCAGGTGGATCAGGCGTGCTCGACAGTGGGTTCAGGCGGGTCTGGAAGTTGGTTTCGGTCTGTTCGGGGAGTGGTTCCAGCATCTCAGGCTCATGGTTCTGGCACGTCTGAGAGGTGGTTGTGGCCGGCCAGACAGGTGTTTCCATGGTGTCCGCCAAGTGGTTCCGGCATAGCTGGCAGGTGATGTTGGCGTGACCAGCAGGTGGTTCCAGCAAGCCCGGCAGGTGATTCCGAAGAGTTCACCAAATGGTTGTGGCGTAGCCGGCAGGTGATTTTGGCGAGTCCAGCAGGTGGTTTTGGCGAGTCGAGCAGGTGGTTCTGGCGTGCTCGGCAGGTGCTTCCGGTGTCATTGGCATGTGGTTCCGGCATGTCTGAGAGGTGGCTCCGGTATGCCCGGCAGGTGGTTCCGGAGAGTCTGCCGAGTGGTTCTGGAGCCAGCCCGGCAGGTGATTCCGAAGAGTTCACCAAATAGTTGTGGCGTAGCCGGCAGGTTATTTTGACGTGTCAGGAAGGTGGTTCCGGCTAGTGGAGCAGGTGGATCAGGCGTGCTCGCCAGTGGGTTCAGGAGGGTATGGCAGGTGGTTTCGGTCTTTTCGGGGAGTGGTTCCGGCATCTCAGGCACATGGTTCTGGCACGTCTGAGAGGTGGTTCCGGCCGGCCGGAGAGGTGTTTCCGGAGTGTCCGCCAAGTGCTTCTGACGTAGCTGAAAGGTGATGTTGGCATGACCGGCAGTTGGTTCCAGCCAGCCCGGCAGGTGATTCCGGAGTGTCTGCCGTGTGGTTCTGGCATAGCTGTCAGGTGATTTAGGCATGTCCGGCAGGTGGTTCCGGCGAGCTCGGCAGGTGGTACCAGCGTGTCCGGAACATGGTTCTGGCACGTCTGAGAGATGGTTCTGGCACCTGTGAGAGGTGGTTCCAGCATGCCCGGCAGATGGTACCGGCGTGTCCGGAACATGGTTCTGGCACGTCTGAGAGATGGTTCCGTCATGCCCGGCAGGTGATTCCAGAGTGTCCGTCATGTGGTTCTGGCACCTCTGAGAGCTGGTTCCGGCATGCCCGGCAGGTGATTCCGGAGTGTCCGGCATGTGGTTCTGGCACCTCTGAGAGGTGGTTCCGGCATGCCTGGCAGGTGGTTCCGGAGTGTCTGCCGAGTGGTTCTGGCGTAGCCGGCAGGTGATTTTGGCGTGTCCAGCAGGTGGTTTTGGCAAGTCGAGCAGGTGGTTCTGGCGTGCTCGGCAGGTGCTTCCGGTGTCATTGGCATGTGGTTCCGGCATGTCTGAGAGGTGGTTCCGCCATGCCCGGCGGGTGATTCCGGAGTGTTCGCCAAGTGGTTCTGGCGTAGCCGGCAGGTGATTTTGCATGTCCGGCAATGGTTCTGGCGACTCGAGCTGGTGGTTCCGGCATGTCCGGCAGGTGGTTCCAGCATGCCCGGCAGGTGATTCCGGAGTGTCCGTCATGTGGTTCTGGCACCTCTGAGAGCTGGTTCCGGCATGCCCGGCAGTTGATTCCGGAATGTCCGGCATGTGGTTCTGGCACCTCTGAGAGGTGGTTCCGGCATGCCCGGCAGGTGGTTCCGGAGTGTCTGCCGAGTGGTTCTGGCGTAGCCGGCAGGTGATTTTGGCGTGTCCAGCAGGTGGTTTTGGCGAGTCGAGCAGGTGGTTCTGGCGTGCTCGGCAGGTGCTTCCGGTGTCATTGGCATGTGGTTCCGGCATGTCTGAGAGGTGGTTCCGCCATGCCCGGCGGGTGATTCCGGAGTGTTCGCCAAGTGGTTCTGGCGTAGCCGGCAGGTGATTTTGCATGTCCGGCAATGGTTCCGGCGAGTCGAGCCGGTGGTTCCGGCGTGTCCAGCAGGTGGTTCCGGTCTGTCCGGCAGGTGGTTCTGGCGTGTCCGGCACGAGGTTCTGGCACGTCTGAGAGTTGGTTCCGGCATGCCCGACAGGTGATTTCGGAGTGTCCGCCACGTGGTTGCGGCGTACCGGGCAGGTGATTTTGGCGTGTCTGGCAGGTGTTTCTTGCAAGTCGAGCATGTGGCTCAGGCATGATCAGCAGGTGCTTCCGGCGTGTCCTGCACGTGGTTCTGGTGTGTCTGAGAGCTGGTTCTGGCATGTCCGGCAGATGATTCTGGAGTGTCCACCAAGTGGTTGTGGCATACCCGGCAGGTGATTTTAGCGTGTCAGGTAGGTGGTTCCGGCGAGTCGAGTAGGTGGTTCCGGGGTGCTCGGAAGGAGGTTCAGTCGGGTCTGGCAGGTGGTTTCGGTCTTTTCGGGGTGTGGTTCCGGCATCTCAGGCACATGGTTCTGGCACGTCTGAGAGGTGGTTCCGGCCGGCACGACAGGTGTTTCCGGAGTGTCCGCCAAGTGGTTCTGGCGTAGCTGAAAGGTGATGTTGGCGTGACCGGCAGGTGGTTCCAGCCAGCCCGGCAGGTGATTCCGGAGTGTCTGCCGCGTGGTTCTGGCGTAGCCGGCAGGTGATTTTGGCGTGTCCAGCAGGCGGTTCCAGCGAGCTTGGCAGGTGGTACCAGCGTGTCCGGAACATGGTTCTGGCACGTCTGAGAGATGGTTCCGGCATGCCAGGCAGGTGATTCCGGAGTGTCCGGCATGTGGTTCTGGCACCTCTGAGAGGTGGTTCCGGAATGCCCGGCAGGTGGTTCCGGAGTGTCTGCCGAGTGGTTCTGGCGTAGTCGGCAGGTGATTCTGGCGTGTCCAGCAGGTGGTTCTGGGGAGTGGATCAGGTGGTTCCGGCATACTCGGCAGGTGGTACCGGCGTGTCCGGAACATGGTTCTGGCCAGTCTGAGAGGTGGTTCCGGCATGCCCGACAGGTGATTCCGGAGTGTTCGCCAAGCGGTTCTGGCGTAGCCGGCAGGTCATTTTGCATGTCCGGCGGTGGTTCCGGCGAGGCAAGCCGGTTGTTCCGGCGTGTCCGGCAGGTGTTTCCGGTCTGTCCGGCAGGTGGTTCTGGCGTGTCCGGCACGAGGTTCTGGCACGTCTGAGAGTTGGTTCCGGCATGCCCGACAGGTGATTCCGGAGTGTCCGCCACGTGGTTCTGGCGTACCCGGCAGGTTGATTTTGGCGTGTCTGGCAGGTGTTTCTTGCAAGTCGAGCATGTGGCTCAGGCATGATCAGCAGGTGCTTCCGGCGTTTCCGGCACGTGGTTCTTGTGTGACAGAGGGCTGGTTCTGGCATGTCCGGCAGATGATTCCGGAGTGTCCACCAAGTGGTTCTGGGAGACCTGGCAGGTGATTTTGGCATGTCTGGAAGGTGGTTCCGGCTAGTTGAGCAGGTTGATCAGGCGTGCTCGCCAGGGGGTTCAGGCGGGTCTGGCAGGTGGTTTCGGTCTGTTCGGGGAGTGGTTCCGGCATCTCAGGCACATGGTTCTGGCACGTCTGATAGGTGGTTCCGGCCGGCCCGACAGGTGTTTCCATGGTGTCCGCCAAGTGGTTCTGGCATAGCTGGCAGGTGATGTTGGCGTGACCGGCAGGTGGTTCCAGCCAGCCTGGCAGGTGATTCCGAAGAGTTCACCAAATGGTTGCGGCGTAGCCGGCAGGTGATTTTGGCGTGTCCAGCAGGTGGTTTTGGCGAGTCGAGCAGGTTGTTCTGGCGTGCTCGGCAGGTGCTTCCGGTGTCATTGGCATGTGGTTCCGGCATGTCTGAGAGGTGGTTCCACCATGCCCAGCAGGTGATTCCGGAGTGTTCGCCAAGTGGTTCTGGCAGAGCCGGCAGGTGATTTTGCATGTCCGGCAATGGTTCCGGCGAGTCGAGCCGGTGGTTCCGGCATGTCCGGCAGGTGGTTCCGGCATGCCCGGCAGGTGATTCCGGAGTGTCCGGCATGTGGTTCTGGCACCTCTGAGATGTGGTTCCTGAATGCCTGGCATGTGATTCCGGAGTGTCTGTCGAGTGGTTCTGGCGTAGCCGGCAGTTGATTTTGGCGTGTCCACTAGGTGGTTGTGGGGAGTGGATCAGCTGGTTCCAGCATACTCGGCATGTTGTACCGGCGAGTCCAGAACATGGTTCTGGCAAGTCTGAGAGGTGGTTCCAGACCGCCCGACAGGTGATTCCGGAGTGTCCGCCAAGTGGTTCTGGCATAGCCGGCAGGTGATTTTGCATGTCCGGCAATGGTTCCGGCGAGTCGAGCCGGTGGTTCCGGCGTGTCCAGCAGGTGGTTCCGGTCTGTCCGGCAGGTGGTTCTGGCGTGTCCGGCACGAGGTTCTGGCACGTCTGAGAGTTGGTTCCGGCATGCCCGACAGGTGATTTCGGAGTGTCCGCCACGTGGTTGTGGCGTACCGGGCAGGTGATTTTGGCGTGTCTGGCAGGTGTTTCTTGCAAGTCGAGCATGTGGCTCAGGCATGATCAGCAGGTGCTTCCGGGGTGTCCTGCACGTGGTTCTGGTGTGTCTGAGAGCTGGTTCTGGCATGTCCGGCAGATGATTCTGGAGTGTCCACCAAGTGGTTGTGGCATACCCGGCAGGTGATTTTAGCGTGTCAGGTAGGTGGTTCCGGCGAGTCGAGTAGGTGGTTCCGGGGTGCTCGGCAGGTGGTTCAGTCGGGTCTGGCAGGTGGTTTCGGTCTGTTCGGGGTGTGGTTCCGGCATCTCAGGCACATGGTTCTGGCACGTCTGAGAGGTGGTTCCCCCCGGCACGACAGGTGTTTCCGGAGTGTCCGCCAAGTGGTTCTGGCGTAGCTGAAAGGTGATGTTGGCGTGACCGGCAGGTGGTTCCAGCCAGCCCGGCAGGTGATTCCGGAGTGTCTGCCGCGTGGTTCTGGCGTAGCCGGCAGGTGAATTTGGCGTGTCCAGCAGGTGGTTCCGGCGAGCTCGGCAGGTGGTACCAGCGTGTCCGGAACATGGTTCTGGCACGTCTGAGAGATGGTTCCGGCATGCCAGGCAGGTGATTCCGGAGTGTCCGGCATGTGGTTCTGGCACCTCTGAGAGGTGGTTCCGGAATGCCTGGCATGTGATTCCGGAGTGTCTGTCGAGTGGTTCTGGCGTAGCCGGCAGTTGATTTTGGCGTGTCCACTAGGTGGTTGTGGGGAGTGGATCAGCTGGTTCCGGCATACTCGGCAGGTTGTACCGGCGTGTCCAGAACATGGTTCTGGCAAGTCTGAGAGGTGGTTCCGGACCGCCCGACAGGTGATTCCGGAGTGTCCGCCAAGTGGTTCTGGCATAGCTGAAAGGTGATGTTGGCGTGACCGGCAGGTGGTTCCATCCAGCCCGGCAGGTGATTCCGGAGTGTCTGTCGAGTGGTTCTGGCGTAGCCGGCAGGTGATTTTGGCGTGTCCAGCAGGTGGTTCCGGCGAGCTCGGCAGGTGGTACCGGCGTGTCCGGAACATGGTTCTGGCACCTCTGAGAGGTGGTTCCGGCATGCCCGGCAGGTGGTTCCGGAGTGTCTGCCGAGTGGTTCTGGCGTAGCCGGCAGGTGATTCTGGCGTGTCCAGCAGGTGGTTCTGGGGAGTGGATCAGGTGGTTCCGGCATACTCGGCAGGTGGTACCGGCGTGTCCGGAACATGGTTCTCGCAAGTCTGAGAGGTGGTTCTGGCATGCCAGACAGGTGATTCCGGAGTGTTCGCCAAGTGGTTCTGGCGTAGCCGGCAGGTCATTTTGCATGTCCGGCGGTGGTTCCGGCGAGTCGAGCCGGTGGTTCCGGCGTAGCCGGCCGTTGATTTTGGCGTGTCCACTAGGTGGTTCTGGGGAGTGGATCAGCTGGTTCCGGCATACTCGGCAGGTGGTACCGCCGTGTCCAGAACACGGTTCTGGCAAGTCTGAGAGGTGGTTCCGGCACGCCCGACAGGTGATTCCGCAGCGTCCGCCAAGTTTTTCTGGCGTACCCGGCAGGTGATTTTGGCATGTCCGACAGGTGTTTCTTGCGAGTCGAGCAGGTGGCTCAGGCATGCTCAGCTGGTGCTTCTGGCGTCTCTGGCACGTGGTTCTGGTGTCTCTGAGAGCTGGTTCTGGCATGTCCGGCAGATGATTCCGGAGTGTCCACCAAGTGGGTCTGGTAGACATGGCAGGTGATTTTGGCGTGTCAGGAAGGTGGTTCCGGCTAGTTGAGCAGGTGGATCAGGCATGCTCGCCAGGGGGTTCAGGCGGGTCTGGCAGGTGGTTTCGGTGTGTTCGGGGAGTGGTTCCGGCATCTCAGGCACATGGCTCTCGCACGTCTGAGAGGTGGTTCCGGCCGGCCCGACAGGTATTTCCGGAGTGTCCGCCAAGTGGTTCTGGCGTAGCTGAAAGGTGATGTTAGCGTGACCGGCACGTGGTTCCAGCCAGCCCCGCAGGTGATTCCGCAGTGTCTGCCGCGTGGTTCTGGCGTAGCCGACAGGTGATTTTTTCGCGTCCAGCAGGTGGTTCCGGCGAGCTCGGCAGGTGGTACCGGCGTGTCCGAAACATGGTTCTGGCACGTCTGAGAGATGGTTCCGGCATGCCCGGCAGGTGATTCCGGAGTGTCCGGCATGTGGTTCTGGCACCTCTGAGACGTGGTTCCGGCATGCTCGGCAGGTGATACCGGAGTGTCCGGCATTTGGTTTTGGCACCTCTGAGAGGTGGTTCCGGAATGCCTGGCATGTGATTCCGGAGTGTCTGCCGAGTGGTTCTGGCGTATCCGGCAGTTGATTTTGGCGTGTCCACTATGTGGTTCTGGGGAGTGGAGTGGCTGGTTCCGGCATACTCGGCAGGTGGTACCGGCGTGTCCAGAACATGGTTATGGCAAGTCTGAGAGGTGGTTCCGGCACGCCCGACAGTTGATTCCGCAGCGTCCGCCAAGTGTTTCTGACGTACCCGGCAGGTGATTTTGGCATGTCCGACAGGTGTTTCTTGCGAGTCGAGCAGGTGGCTCAGGCATGCTCAGCTGGTGCTTCCGGCGTCTCTGGCACGTGGTTCTGGTGTGTCTGAGAGCTGGTTCCGGCGCGTCCGGCAGATGATTCCGGAGTGTCCACCAAGTGGTTCTGGTATACCTGGCAGGTGATTTTGGCGTGTCAGGAAGGTGGTTCAGGCTAGTTGAGCAGGTGGATCAGGCGTGCTCGCTAGGGGGTTCAGGCGGGTCTGGCAGGTGGTTTCGGTCTGTTCGGGGAGTGGTTCCGGCATCTCAGGCACATGGTTCTGGCACGTCTGAGAGGTGGTTCAAGCCAGCCCGGCAGGTGATTCCGGAGTGTCTGCCGCGTGGTTCTGGCGTAGCCGGCAGGTGATTTTGGCGTGTCCAGCAGGTGGTTCCGGCGAGCTCGGCTGGTGGTACCGGCGTGTCCGGAACATGGTTATGGCACGTCTGAGAGATGGTTCCGGCATGCCCGGCAGGTGATTCCGGAGTGTCCGGCATGTGGTTCTGGCACCTCTGAGAGGTGGTTCCGGCATGCCCGGCAGGTGGTTCCGGAGTGTCTGCCGAGTGGTTCTGGCGTAGCCGGCAGGTGATTCTGGCGTGTCCAGCGGGTGGTTCTGGGGAGTGTATCAGGTGGTTCCGGCATACTCGGCAGGTTGTAACGGCGTGTCCGGAACATGCTTCTGGCAAGTCTGAGAGGTGGTTCCGGCATGCCCGACAGGTGATTCCGGAGTGTTGGCCAAGTGGTTATGGCGTCGCGGGCAGGTCATTTTGCATGTCCGGCGGTGGTTCCGGCGACTCGAGCCAGTGGTTATGGCGTGTCCAGCAGGTCGCTCCGGTCTGTCCGGCAGGTGGTTCTGGCGTGTCCGGCACGAGGTTCTGGCACGACTGAGATTTGGTTCTGGCATGCCCGGCAGGTGATTCCGGAGTGTCCGGCATGTGGTTCTGGCACCTCTGAGAGGTGGTTACGGCATGCCCGGCAGGTGATACCGGAGTGTTCACCAAGTGTTTCTGGCGTAGCCGACAGGTGATTTTGCATGTCCGGCAATGGTTCCGGCGAGTCGAGCCGGTGGTTCCGGAATGTCCGGCAGGTGGTTCCGGCATGTCCGGCAGGTGGTTCCGGCATGTCCAGCACGTGGTTCCAGCATGCCCGGCAGGTGATTCGGGAGTGTCCGGCATGTGGTTCTGGCACCTCTGAGAGGTGGTTCCGGCATGCCCGGCAGGTGATACCGGAGTCTCCGGCATTTGGTTCTGGCACCTCTGAGAGGTGGTTCCGGAATGCCTGGCCTGTGATTCCGGAGTGTCTGCCGAGTGGTTCTGGTGTAGCCGGCAGTTGATTTTGGCGTGTCCACTAGGTGGTTCTGGGGTGTGCATCAGCTGGTTCCGGCATACTCAGCAGGTGGTACCGGTGTGTCCGGAACATGGTTCTGGCAAGTCTGAGAGGTGGTTCCGGCACGCCCGACAGGTGATTCCGGAGCGTCCGCCAAGTGTTTCTGGCGTACCCGGCAGGTGATTTTGGCATGTCCGACAGGTGTATCTTGCGAGTCGAGCAGGTGGCTGAGGCATGCTCAGCTGGTGCTTCCGGCGTCTCTGGCACGTGGTTCTGGTGTGTCTGAGAGCTGGTTCTGGCATGTCCGGCAGATGATTCCGGAGTGTCCACCAAGTGGTTCTTGTATACCTGGCAGGTTATTTTGGCATGTCAGAAAGTTGGTTCCGGCTAGTTGAGCAGGTGGATCAGGCGTGCTTGCCAGTGGGTTCACGCGGGTCTGGCAGGTGGTTTCGGTCTGTTCGGGGAGTCGTTCCGGCATCTCAGGCTCATGGTTCTGGCACGTCTGAGAGGTGGTTCCCGCCGGCCCGACAGGTGTTTCCATGGTTTCCGCCAAGTGGTTCTGGCATAGCTGGCAGGTGATGTTGGCGTGACTAGCACTTGGTTCCAGCCAGCCCGTCAGGTGATTCCGGAGTGTCTGCCGTGTGGTTTTGGCGTAGCTGGCAGGTGATTTTGGCGTGTCCAGCAGGTGGTTCCGGCGAGCTCGGTAGGTGGTACCAGCGTGTCCGAAACATGGTTCTGGCACGTCTGAGAGATGGTTCCGGCATGCGCAGCAGGTGATTCCGGAGTGTCCGGCATGTGGTTCTGGCACCTCTGAGAGGTGGTTCCGGCATGCCCGGCAGGTGGTTCCGGAGTGTCTGCCGAGTGGTTCTGGCGTAGTCGGCAGGTGAGTCTGGCGTGTCCAGCAGGTGGTTCTGGCTAGTGGATCAGGTGGTTCCGGCATACTCGGCAGGTGGTACCGGCGTGTCCGGAACATGGTTCTGGCAAGTCTGAGAGGCGGTTCCGGCATGCCCGACAGGTGATTCCGGAGTGTTCGCCAAGTGGTTCTGGCGTAGCCGGCAGGTCATTTTGCATGTCCGGCCGTGGTTCCGGCTACTCGAGCTGGTGGTTCCGGCGTGCTCGGCAGGTGGTTCAGGCGGGTCTGGCAGGTGGTTTCGGTCTGTTCGGGGTGTGGTTCCGGCATCTCAGGCACATGGTTCTGGCACGTCTGATAGGTTGTTCCGGCCGGTCCGACAGGTGTTTCCATGGTGTCCGCCAAGTGGTTCTGGCATAGCTGGCAGGTGATGTTGGCGTGACCGGCAGGTGGTTCCAGCCAGCCCGGCAGGTGATTCCGAAGTGTTCACCAAATGGTTGTGGCCTAGCCGGCAGGTGATTTCGGCGTGTCCAGCAGGAGGTTTTGGCGAGTCGAGCAGGTGGTTCTGGCGTGCCGGCTGGTGATACCTGAGTCTCCGGCATTTGGTTCTGGCACCTCTGAGAGGTGGTTCCGGAATGCCTGGCATGTGATTCCGGAGTTTCTGCCGAGTGGTTCTGGCATAGTCGGCAGATGATTTTGGCGTGTCCAGAAGGTGGTTTTGGCAAGTCGAGCAGGTGGTTCTGGCGTGCTCGGCAGGTGCTTCCGGTGTCATTGGCATCTGGTTCCGGCATGTCTGAGAGGTGGTTCCGCCATGCCCGGCAGCTGATTCCGGAGTGTTCGCCAAGTGGTTCTGGCGTAGCCGGCAGGTGATTTTGCATGTCCGGCAATGGTTCCGGTGAGTCGAGCCGGTGGTTCCGGCATGTCCGGCAGGTGGTTCCGGCATGCCCGGCAGGTGATTCCGGAGTGTCTGGCATGTGGTTCTGGCACCTCTGAGAGGTGGTTCCGGCATGCCCGGCAGGTGATACCAGAGTGTTCGCCAAGTGGTTCTGGCGTAGCCGGCAGGTGATTTTGCATGTCCGGCAATGGTTCCGGCGAGTCGAGCCGGTGGTTCCGGCATGTCCGGCAGGTGGTTCCGGCATGCCCGGCAGGTGATTCCGGAGTGTCTGGCATGTGGTTCTGGCACCTCTGAGAGGTGGTTCTGGCATGCCCGGCAGGTGGTTCCGGAGTGTCTGCCGAGTGGTTCTGGCGTAGCCGGCAGGTGATTCTGGCGTGTCCAGCAGGTTGTTCTGGGGAGTGGATCAGGTGGTTCCGGCATACTCGGCAGGTGGTACCGGTGTGTCCGGAACATGGTTCTGGCAAGTCTGAGAGGTGGTTCTGGCATGCCCGACAGGTAATTCCGGAGTGTTCACCAAGTGGTTCTAGCGCAGCCGGCAGGTCATTTTGCATGTCCGGCGGTGGTTCCTGCGAGTCGAGCCGGTGGTTCCAGCGTGTCCAGCAGGTGGTTCCGGTCTCTCAGGCAGGTGGTTCTGGCGTCTCCGGCACGAGGTTCTGGCACGTCTGAGAGTTGGTTCCGTCATGCCCGACAGGTGATTCCAGAGTGTCCGCCAGGTGGTTCTGGCGTACCCGGCAGGTGATGTTGGCGTGTCTGGCAGGTGTTTCTTGCAAGTCGAGCATTTGGCTCAGGCATGATCAGCAGGTGCTTCCGGCGTGTCCGGCCCGTGGTTCTGGTGTGTCTGAGAGCTGGTTCTGGCATGTCCGGCAGATGATTCCGGAGTGTCCACCAAGTGGTTGTGGCATACCCGGCAGGTGATTTTAGCGTGTCAGGTAGGTGGTTGCGGCGAGTCGAGTAGGTGGTTCCTGCGTGCTCGGCAGGTGGTTCAGGCGGGTCTGGCAGGTGGTTTCGGTCTGTTCGGGGTGTGGTTCCGGCATCTCAGGCACATGGTTCTGGCACGTCTGATAGGTGGTTCCGGCCGGGCCGACAGGTGTTTCCATGGTGTCCGCCAAGTGGTTCTGGCATTGCTGGCAGGTGATGTTGGCGTGACCGGCAGGTGGTTCCAGCCAGCCCGGCAGGTGATTCCGAAGAGTTCACCAAATGGTTGTGGCGTAGCCGGCAGGTGATTTTGGCGTGTCCAGCAGGTGGTTTTGGCGAGTCGAGCAGTTGGTTCTGGCGTGCTCGGCAGGTGCTTCCGGTGTCATTGGCATGTGGTTCCGGCATGTCTGAAAGGTGGTTCCGCCATGCCCGGCAGGTGATTCCGGAGTGTTCGCCAAGTGGTTCTGGCATAGCCGGCAGGTGATTTTGCATGTCCGGCAATGGTTCCGGCGAGTCGAGCCGGTGGTTCTGGAACGTCGGGCAGGTGGTTCCGACATGTCCGGCAAGTGGTTCCAGCATGTTTAGCACCTGGTTCCAGCATGCCCGGCAGGTGATTCCGGAGTGTCCGGCATGTGGTACTGGCACCTCTGAGAGGTGGTTCCGGCATGCCCGGCAGGTGATACCGGAGTGTCCGGCATTTGGTTCTGGCACCTCTGAGAGGTGGTTCCGGAATGCCTGGCATGTGATTCCGGAGTGTCTGCCGAGTGGTACTGGCGTAGCCGGCAGTTGATTTTGGCGTGTCCACTAGGTGGTTCTGGGGAGTGGAGCAGCTGGTTCCAGCATACTCGGCAGGTGGTACCGGCGTGTCCAGAACATGGTTCTGGCAAGTCTGAGAGGTGGTTCCGGCACGCCCGACAGGTGATTCCGGAGCATCCGCCAAGTGTTTCTGGCGTACCCGACAGGTGATTTTGGCATGTCCGACAGGTGTTTCTTGCGAGTCGAGCAGGTGGCTCAGGCATGCTCAGCTGGTGCTTCTGGCGTCTCTGGCACGTGGTTCTGGTGTGTCTGAGAGCTGGTTCTGGCATGTCCGGCAGATGATTCCGGAGTGTCCACCAAGTGGTTCTGGTGGACCTGGCAGGTGATTTTGGCGTGTCAGGAAGGTGGTTCCGGCTAGTTGAGCAGGTGGATCAGGCATGCTCGCCAGGGGGTTCAGGCGGGTCTGGCAGGTGGTTTCGGTCTGTTCGGGGAGTGGTTCCGGCATCTCAGGCTCATGGTTCTGGCACGTCTGAGATGTGGTTCCGGTCGGCCCTACAGCTGATTCCGGAGTGTCCGCCAAGTGGTTCCGGCGTAGCTGAAAGGTGATGTTGGCGTGACCGGCAGGTGGTTCCAGCCAGCCCGGCAGGTCATTACGGAGTGTCTGCTGAATGGTTCTGGCGTAGCCGGCAGGTGATTTTGGCGTGTCCAGCAGGTAGTTCCGGCGAGCTCGGCAGGTTGTACCGGCGTGTCCGGAACATGGTTCTGGCACGTCTGAAAGATGGTTCCGGCATGCCCGGCAGGTGATTCCGGAGTGTCCGGCATGTGGTTCTGGCACCTCTGAGAGGTGGTTCCGGCATGCCCGGCAGGTGGTGACGGAGTGTCTGCCGAGTGGTTCTGGCGTAGCCTTCAGGTGATTCTGGGGTGTCCAGCAGGTGGTTCTGGGGAGTGAATCAGGTGGTTCCGGCATACTCGGCAGGTGGTACCGGCGTTTCCGGAACATGGTTCTGGCAAGTCTGAGAGGTGGTTCCGGCAGGCCCGACAGGTGATTCCGGAGTGTTCGCCAAGTGGTTGAGGCGTACCCGGCAGGTGATTTTAGCGTGTCAGGTAGGTGGTTCCAGCGAGTCGAGTAGGTGGTTCCGGCGTGCTCGGCAGGTGGTTCAGGCGGGTCTGGCAGGTGGTTTCGGTCTGTTCGGGGTGTGGTTCCGGCATCTCAGGCACATGGTTCTGGCACGTCTGATAGGTGGTTCCGGCCGGCCCGACAGGTGTTTCCATGGTGTCCGCCAATTGGTTCTGGCATAGCTGGCAGGTGATGTTGGCGTGACCGGCAGGTGGTTCCAGCCAGCCCGGAGGGTGATTCCGGAGTGTCTGCCGCGTGGTTCTGGCGTAGCTGGCAGGTGATTTTGACGTGTCCAGCAGGTGGTTCCGGCGAGTTCGGCAGGTGGTACCGGCGTGTCCGGAACATGGTTCTGGCACGTCTGAGAGATGGTTCCGGCATGCCCGGCAGGTAATTCCGGAGTGTCCGGCATGTGGTTCTGGCACCTCTGAGAGGTGGTTCCGGCATGCCCGGCAGGTGGTTCCGGAGTGTCTGCCGAGTGGTTCTGGCGTAGCCGGCAGGTGATTCTGGCGTGTCCAGCAGGTTGTTCTGGGGAGTGGATCAGGTGGTTCCGGCATACTCGGCAGGTGGTACCGGCGTGTACGGAACATGGTTCTGGCAAGTCTGAGAGGTGGTTCTGGCATGCCCGACAGGTGATTCAGGAGTGTTCGCCAAGTGGTTCTGGCGTAGCCGGCTGGTCATTTTGCATGTCCGGCGGTGGGTCCGGCGAGTCGAGCCGGTGGTTCCAGCGTGTCCAGCAGGTGGTTCCGGTCTCTCCGGCAGGTGGTTCTGGCGTCTCCGGCACGAGGTTCTGGCACGTCTGAGAGTTGGTTCCGGCATGCCCGACAGGTGATTCCAGAGTGTCCGCCAGGTGGTTCTGGCGTACCCGGCAGGTGATTTTGGCATGTCTGGCAGGTGTTTCTTGCAAGTTGAGCATTTGGCTCAGGCATGATCAGCAGGTGCTTCCGGCGTGTCCGGCCCGTGGTTCTGGTGTGTCTGAGAGCTGGTTCTGGCATGTCCGGCAGATGATTCCGGAGTGTCCACCAAGTGGTTGTGGCATACCCGGCAGGTGATTTTAGCGTGTCAGGTAGGTGGTTGCGGCGAGTCGAGTAGGTGGTTCCGGCGTGCTCGGCAGGTGGTTCAGGCGGGTCTGGCAGGTGGTTTCGGACTGTTCGGGGTGTGTTTCCGGCATCTCAGGCACATGGTTCTGGCACGTCTGATAGGTGGTTCCGGCCGGGCCGACAGGTGTTTCCATGGTGTCCGCCAAGTGGTTCTGGCATAGCTGGCAAGTGATGTTGGCGTGACCGGCAGGTGGTTCCAGCCAGCCCGGCAGGTGATTCCGAAGATTTCACCAAATGGTTGTGGCGTAGCCGGCAAGTGATTTTCGCGTGTCCAGCAGGTGGTTTTGGCGAGTCGAGCAGGTGGTTCTGGCGTGCTCGGCAGGTGCTTCCGGTGTCATTGGCATGTGGTTCCGGCATGTCTGAAAGGTGGTTCCGCCATGCCCGGCAGGTGATTCCGGAGTGTTCGCCAAGTGGTTCTGGCATAGCCGGCAGGTGATTTTGCATGTCCGGCAATGGTTCCGGCGAGTCGAGCCGGTGCTTCTGGCGTGTCCAGCAGGTGGTTCCGGTCTTTCCGGCAGGTGGTTCTGGCGTGTCCGGCACGAGGTTCTGGCACGTCTGAGAGTTGCTTCCGGCATGCCCGACAGGTGATTTCGGAGTGTCCGCCACGTGGTTGTGGCGTACCGGGCAGGTGATTTTGGCGTGTCTGGCAGGTGTTTCTTGCAAGTCGAGCATGTGGCTCAGGCATGATCAGCAGGTGCTTCCGGCGTGTCCTGCACGTGGTTCTGGTGTGTCTGAGAGCTGGTTCTGGCATGTCCGGCAGATTATGCTGGAGTGTCCACCAAGTGGTTGTGGCATACCCGGCAGGTGATTTTAGCGTGTCAGGTAGGTGGTTCCGGCGAGTCGAGTAGGTGGTTCCGGCGTGCTCGGCAGGTGGTTCAGTCGGGTCTGGCAGATGGTTTCGGTCTGTTCGGGGTGTGGTTCCGGCATCTCAGGCACATGGTTCTGGCACGTCTGAGAGGTGGTTACGGCATGCCCGGCAGGTGGTTACGGAGTGTCTGCCGAGTGGTTCTGGCGTAGCCGGCAGGTGATTCTGGGGTGTCCAGCAGGTGGTTCCAGCGAGTCGAGTAGGTGGTTCCGGCGTGCTCGGCAGGTGGTTCAGGCGGGTCTGGCAGGTGGTTTCGGTCTGTTCGGGGTGTGGTTCCGGCATCTCAGGCACATGGTTCTGGCACGTCTGATAGGTGGTTCCGGCCGGCCCGACAGGTGTTTCCATGGTGTCCGCCAAGTGGTTCTGGCATAGCTGGCAGGTGATGTTGGCGTGACCGGCAGGTGGTTCCAGCCAGCCCGGCAGGTGATTCCGAAGAGTTCACCAAATGGTTGCGGCGTAGCCGGCAAGTGATTTTCGCGTGTCCAGCAGGTGGTTTTGGCGAGTCGAGCAGGTGGTTCTGGCGTGCTCGGCAGGTGCTTCCGGTGTCATTGGCATGTGGTTCCGGCATGTCTGAGAGGTGGTTCCGCCATGCCCGGCAGCTGATTCCGGAGTGTTCGCCAAGTGGTTCTGGCATAGCCGGCAGGTGATTTTGCATGTCCGGCAATGGTTCCGGCGAGTCGAGCCGGTGCTTCTGGCGTGTCCAGCAGGTGGTTCCGGTCTTTCCGGCAGGTGGTTCTGGCGTGTCCGGCACGAGGTTCTGGCACGTCTGAGAGTTGGTTCCGGCATGCCCGACAGGTGATTTCGGAGTGTCCGCCACGTGGTTGTGGCGTACCGGGCAGGTGATTTTGGCGTGTCTGGCAGGTGTTTCTTGCAAGTCGAGCATGTGGCTCAGGCATGATCAGCAGGTGCTTCCGGCGTGTCCTGCACGTGGTTCTGGTGTGTCTGAGAGCTGGTTCTGGCATGTCCGGCAGATGATGCTGGAGTGTCCACCAAGTGGTTGTGGCATACCCGGCAGGTGATTTTAGCGTGTCAGGTAGGTGGTACCGGCGAGTCGAGTAGGTGGTTCCGGGGTGCTCGGCAGGTGGTTCAGTCGGGTCTGGCAGGTGGTTTCGGTCTGTTCGGGGTGTGGTTCCGGCATCTCAGGCACATGGTTCTGGCACGTCTGAGAGGTGGCTCCCCCCGGCACGACAGGTGTTTCCGGAGTGTCCGCCAAGTGGTTCTGGCGTAGCTGAAAGGTGATGTTGGCGTGACCGGCAGGTGGTTCCAGCCAGCCCGGCAGGTGATTCCGGAGTGTCTGCCGCGTGGTTCTGGCGTAGCCGGCAGGTGATTTTGGCGTGTCCAGCAGGTGGTTCCGGCGAGCTCGGCAGGTGGTACCGGCGTGTCCGGAACATGGTTCTGGCACGTCTGAGAGATGGTTCCGTCATGCCCGGCAGGTGATTCCGGAGTGTCCGTCATGTGGTTCTGGCACCTCTGAGAGCTGGTTCCGGCATGCCCGGCAGGTGATTCCGGAGTGTCCGGCATGTGGTTCTGGCACCTCTGAGAGGTGGTTCCGGAATGCCTGGCATGTGATTCCGGAGTGTCTGTCGAGTGGTTCTGGCGTAGCCGGCAGTTGATTTTGGCGTGTCCACTAGGTGGTTGTGGGGAGTGGATCAGCTGGTTCCGGCATACTCGGCAGGTTGTACCGGCGTGTCCAGAACATGGTTCTGGCAAGTCTGAGAGGTGGTTCCGGACCGCCCGACAGGTGATTCCGGAGTGTCCGCCAAGTGGTTCTGGCATAGCTGAAAGGTGATGTTGGCGTGACCGGCAGGTGGTTCCATCCAGCCCGGCAGGTGATTCCGGAGTGTCTGTCGAGTGGTTCTGGCGTAGCCGGCAGGTGATTTTGGCGTGTCCAGCAGGTGGTTCCGGCGAGCTCGGCAGGTGGTACCGGCGTGTCCGGAACATGGTTCTGGCACCTCTGAGAGGTGGTTCCGGCATGCCCGGCAGGTGGTTCCGGAGTGTCTGCCGAGTGGTTCTGGCGTAGCCGGCAGGTGATTCTGGCGTGTCCAGCAGGTGGTTCTGGGGAGTGGATCAGGTGGTTCCAGCATACTCGGCAGGTGGTACCGGCGTGTCCGGAACATGGTTCTCGCAAGTCTGAGAGGTGGTTCTGGCATGCCAGACAGGTGATTCCGGAGTGTTCGCCAAGTGGTTCTGGCGTAGCCGGCAGGTCATTTTGCATGTCCGGCGGTGGATCCGGCGAGTCGAGCCGGTGGTTCCGGCGTAGCCGGCCGTTGATTTTGGCGTGTCCACTAGGTGGTTCTGGGGAGTGGAGCAGCTGGTTCCGGCATACTCGGCAGGTGGTACCGCCGTGTCCAGAACACGGTTCTGGCAAGTCTGAGAGGTGGTTCCGGCACGCCCGACAGGTGATTCTGGAGCGTCCGCCAAGTTTTTCTGGCGTACCCGGCAGGTGATTTTGGCATGTCCGACAGGTGTTTCTTGCGAGTCGAGCAGGTGGCTCAGGCATGCTCAGCTGGTGCTTCTGGCGTCCCTGGCACGTGGTTCTGGTGTCTCTGAGAGCTGGTTCTGGCATGTCCGGCAGATGATTCCGGAGTGTCCACCAAGTGGTTCTGGTAGACATGGCAGGTGATTTTGGCGTGTCAGGAAGGTGGTTCCGGCTAGTTGAGCAGGTGGATCAGGCATGCTCGCCAGGGGGTTCAGGCGGGTCTGGCAGGTGGTTTCGGTGTGTTCGGGGAGTGGTTCCGGCATCTCAGGCACATGGTTCTCGCACGTCTGAGAGGTGGTTCCGGCCGGCCCGACAGGTATTTCCGGAGTGTCCGCCAAGTGGTTCTGGCGTAGCTGAAAGGTGATGTTGGCGTGACCGGCACGTGGTTCCAGCCAGCCCCGCAGGTGATTCCGCAGTGTCTGCCGCGTGGTTCTGGCGTAGCCGACAGGTGATTTTTTCGCGTCCAGCAGGTGGTTCCGGCGAGCTCGGCAGGTGGTACCGGCGTGTCCGAAACATGGTTCTGGCAAGTCTGAGAGGTGGTTACGGCATGCCCGACAGGTGATTCCGGAGTGTTCGCCAAGCAGTTCTGGCGTACCCGGCAGGTCATTTTGCATGTCCGGCGGTGGTTCCGGCGAGTCAAGCCGGTTGTTCCGGCGTGTCTGGCAGGTCTTTCCGGTCTGTCCGGCAGGTGGTTCTGGCGTGTCCGGCACGAGGTTCTGGCACGTCTGAGAGTTGGTTCCGGCATGCCCGACAGGTGATTCCGGAGTGTCCGCCACGTGGTTCTGGCGTACCCGGCAGGTTGATTTTGGCGTGTCTGGCAGGTGTTTCTTGCAAGTCGAGCATGTGGCTCAGGCATGATCAGCAGGTGCTTCCGGCGTTTCCGGCACGTGGTTCTTGTGTGACAGAGGGCTGGTTCTGGCATGTCCGGCAGATGATTCCGGAGTGTCCACCAAGTGGTTCTGGTAGACCTGGCAGGTGATTTTGGCATGTCTGGAAGGTGGTTCCGGCTAGTTGAGCAGGTTGATCAGGCGTGCTCGCCAGGGGGTTCAGGCGGGTCTGGCAGGTGGTTTCGGTCTGTTCGGGGAGTGGTTCCGGCATCTCAGGCACATGGTTCTGGCACGTCTGAGATGTGGTTCCGGTCAGCCCTACAGCTGATTCCGGAGTGTCCGCCAAGTGGTTCCGGCGTAGCTGGCAGGTGATGTTGGCGTGACCGGCAGGTGGTTCCAGCCAGCCCGGCAGGTGATTCCGAAGAGTTCACCAAATGGTTGCGGCGTAGCCGGCAGGTGATTTTGGCGTGTCCAGCAGGTGGTTTTGGCGAGTCGAGCAGGTGGTTCTGGCGTGCTCGGCAGGTGCTTCCGGTGTCATTGGCATGTGGTTCCGGCATGTCTGAGAGGTGGTTCCGCCATGCCCGGCAGGTGATTCCGGATTGTTCGCCAAGTGGTTCTGGCGTAGCCGGCAGGTGATTTTGCATGTCCGGCAATGGTTCCGGCGAGTCGAGCCGGTGGTTCCGGCATGTCCGGCAGGTGGTTCCAGCATGCCTGGCAGGTGATTCCGGAGTGTCCGGCATGTGGTTCTGGCACCTCTGTTAGGTGGTTCCGGAATGCCTGGCATGTGATTCCGGAGTGTCTGTCGAGTGGTTCTGGCGTAGCCGGCAGTTGATTTTGGCGTGTCCACTAGGTGGTTGTGGGGAGTGGATCAGCTGGTTCCGGCATACTCGGCAGGTTGTACCGGCGTGTCCAGAACATGGTTCTGGCAAGTCTGAGAGGTGGTTCCGGACCGCCCGACAGGTGATTCCGGAGTGTCCGCCAAGTGGTTCTGGCATAGCTGAAAGGTGATGTTGGCGTGACCGGCAGGTGGTTCCATCCAGCCCGGCAGGTGATTCCGGAGTGTCTGTCGAGTGGTTCTGGCATAGCCGGCAGGTGATTTTGGCGTGTCCAGCAGGTGGTTCCGGCGAGCTCGGCAGGTGGTACCGGCGTGTCCGAAACATGGTTCTGGCACATCTGAGAGATGGTTCCGGCATGCCCGGCTGGTGATTCCAGAGTGTCCGGCATGTGGTTCTGGCACCTCTGAGAGGTGGTTCCGGCATGCCCAGTAGGTGGTTCCGGAGTGTCTGCCGAGTGGTTCTGGCGTAGCCGGCAGGTGATTCTGGCGTGTCCAGCAGGTGGTTCTGGGGAGTTTATCAGGTGGTTCCGGCATACTCGGCAGGTGGTACCGGCGTGTCCGGAACATGGTTCTCGCAAGTCTGAGAGGTGGTTCTGGCATGCCAGACAGGTGATTCCGGAGTGTTCGCCAAGTGGTTCTGGCGTAGCCGGCAGGTCATTTTGCATGTCCGGCGGTGGTTCCGGCGAGTCGAGCCGGTGGTTCCGGCGTAGCCGGCCGTTGATTTTGGCGTGTCCACTAGGTGGTTCTGGGGAGTGGAGCAGCTGGTTCCGGCATACTCGGCAGGTGGTACCGCCGTGTCCAGAACACGGTTCTGGCAAGTCTGAGAGGTGGTTCCGGCACGCCCGACAGGTGATTCCGGAGTGTACGCCAAGTGGTTCTGGCGTCGCGGGCAGGTCATTTTGCATGTCCGGCGGTGGTTCCGGCGACTCGAGCCAGTGGTTCCGGCGTGTCCAGCAGGTCGCTCCGGTCTGTCCGGCAGGTGGTTCTGGCGTGTCCGGCACGAGGTTCTGGCACGTCTGAGAGTTGGTTCTGGCATGCCCGGCAGGTGATTCCGGAGTGTCCGGCATGTGGTTCTGGCACCTCTGAGAGGTGGTTACGGCATGCCCGGCAGGTGATACCGGAGTGTTCACCAAGTGTTTCTGGCGTAGCTGACAGGTGATTTTGCATGTCCGGCAATGGTTCCGGCGAGTCGAGCCGGTGGTTCCGGAATGTCCGGCAGGTGGTTCCGGCATGTCCGGCAGGTGGTTCCGGCATGTCCAGCACGTGGTTCCAGCATGCCCGACAGGTGATTCCGGAGTGTCCGCCAAGTGGTTCTGGCATAGCTGAAAGGTGATGTTGGCGTGACCGGCAGGTGGTTCCATCCAGCCCGGCAGGTGATTCCGGAGTGTCTGTCGAGTGGTTCTGGCATAGCCGGCAGGTGATTTTGGCGTGTCCAGCAGGTGGTTCCGGCGAGCTCGGCAGGTGGTACCGGCGTGTCCGAAACATGGTTCTGGCACATCTGAGAGATGGTTCCGGCATGCCCGGCTGGTGATTCCAGAGTGTCCGGCATGTGGTTCTGGCACCTCTGAGAGGTGGTTCCGGCATGCCCAGTAGGTGGTTCCGGAGTGTCTGCCGAGTGGTTCTGGCGTAGCCGGCAGGTGATTCTGGCGTGTCCAGCAGGTGGTTCTGGGGAGTTTATCAGGTGGTTCCGGCATACTCGGCAGGTGGTACCGGCGTGTCCGGAACATGGTTCTCGCAAGTCTGAGAGGTGGTTCTGGCATGCCAGACAGGTGATTCCGGAGTGTTCGCCAAGTGGTTCTGGCGTAGCCGGCAGGTCATTTTGCATGTCCGGCGGTGGTTCCGGCGAGTCGAGCCGGTGGTTCCGGCGTAGCCGGCCGTTGATTTTGGCGTGTCCACTAGGTGGTTCTGGGGAGTGGAGCAGCTGGTTCCGGCATACTCGGCAGGTGGTACCGCCGTGTCCAGAACACGGTTCTGGCAAGTCTGAGAGGTGGTTCCGGCACGCCCGACAGGTGATTCCGGAGTGTACGCCAAGTGGTTCTGGCGTCGCGGGCAGGTCATTTTGCATGTCCGGCGGTGGTTCCGGCGACTCGAGCCAGTGGTTCCGGCGTGTCCAGCAGGTCGCTCCGGTCTGTCCGGCAGGTGGTTCTGGCGTGTCCGGCACGAGGTTCTGGCACGTCTGAGAGTTGGTTCTGGCATGCCCGGCAGGTGATTCCGGAGTGTCCGGCATGTGGTTCTGGCACCTCTGAGAGGTGGTTACGGCATGCCCGGCAGGTGATACCGGAGTGTTCACCAAGTGTTTCTGGCGTAGCTGACAGGTGATTTTGCATGTCCGGCAATGGTTCCGGCGAGTCGAGCCGGTGGTTCCGGAATGTCCGGCAGGTGGTTCCGGCATGTCCGGCAGTTGGTTCCGGCATGTCCAGCACGTGGTTCCAGCATGCCCGGCAGGTGATTCCGGAGTGTCCGGCATGTGGTTCTGGCACCTCTGAGAGGTGGTTCCGGCATGCCCGGCAGGTGATACCGGAGTCTCCGGCATTTGGTTCTGGCACCTCTGAGAGGTGGTTCCGGAATGCCTGGCCTGTGATTCAGGAGTGTCTGCCGAGTGGTACTGGCGTAGCCGGCAGTTGATTTTGGCGTGTCCACTAGGTGGTTCTGGGGAGTGTAGCAGCTGGTTCCAGCATACTCGGCAGGTGGTACCGGCGTGTCCAGAACATGGTTCTGGCAAGTCTGAGAGGTGGTTCCGGCACGCCCGACAGGTGATTCCGGAGCATCCGCCAAGTGTTTCTGGCGTACCCGACAGGTGATTTTGGCATGTCCGACAGGTGTTTCTTGCGAGTCGAGCAGGTGGCTCAGGCATGCTCAGCTGGTGCTTCCGGCGTCTCTGGCACGTGGTTCTGGTGTGTCTGAGAGCTGGTTCTGGCACGTCCGGCAGATGATTCCGGAGTGTCCACCAAGTGGTTCTGGTAGACCTGGCAGGTGATTTTGGCGTGTCAGGAAGGTGGTTCCGGCTATTTGAGCAGGTGGATCAGGCATGCTCGCCAGGGGGTTCAGGCGGGTCTGGCAGGTGGTTTCGGTCTGTTCGGGGAGTGGTTCCGGCATCTCAGGCTCATGGTTCTGGCACGTCTGAGATGTGGTTCCGGTCGGCCCTACAGCTGATTCCGGAGTGTCCGCCAAGTGGTTCCGGCGTAGCTGAAAGGTGATGTTGGCGTGACCGGCAGGTGGTTCCAGCCAGCCCGGCAGGTCATTACGGAGTGTCTGCTGAATGGTTCTGGCGTAGCCGGCAGGTGATTTTGGCGTGTCCAGCAGGTAGTTCCGGCGAGCTCGGCAGGTTGTGCCGGCGTGTCCGGGACATGGTTCTGGCACGTCTGAGAGATGGTTCCGGCATGACCGGCAGGTGATTCCGGAGTGTCCGGCATGTGGTTCTGGCACCTCTGAGAGGTGGTTCCGGCATGCCCGGCAGGTGGTTACGGAGTGTCTGCCGAGTGGTTCTGGCGTAGCCGGCAGGTGATTCTGGGGTGTCCAGCAGGTGGTTCTGGGGAGTGAATCAGGTGGTTCCGGCATACTCGGCAGGTGGTACCGGCGTGTCCGGAACATGGTTCTGGCAAGTCTGAGAGGTGGTTCCGGCAGGCCCGACAGGTGATTCCGGAGTGTTCGCCAAGTGGTTCTGGCGTACCCGGCAGGTGATTTTAGCGTGTCAGGTAGGTGGTTCCAGCGAGTCGAGTAGGTGGTTCTGGCGTGCTCGGCAGGTGGTTCAGGCGGGTCTGGCAGGTGGTTTCGGTCTGTTCGGGGTGTGGTTCCGGCATCTCAGGCACATGGTTCTGGCACGTCTGATAGGTGGTTCCGGCCGGCCCGACAGGTGTTTCCATGGTGTCCGCCAATTGGTTCTGGCATAGCTGGCAGGTGATGTTGGCGTGACCGGCAGGTGGTTCCAGCCAGCCCGGCAGGTGATTCCGAAGAGTTCACTAAATGGTTGCGGCGTAGCCGGCAAGTGATTTTCGCGTGTCCAGCAGGTGGTTTTGGCGAGTCGAGCAGGTGGTTCTGGCGTGCTCGGCAGGTGCTTCCGGTGTCATTGGCATGTGGTTCCGGCATGTCTGAGAGGTGGTTCCGCCATGCCCGGCAGCTGATTCCGGAGTGTTCGCCAAGTGGTTCTGGCGTAGCCGGCAGGTCATTTTGCATGTCCGGCAATGGTTCCGGCGAGTCGAGCCGGTGCTTCTGGCGTGTCCAGCAGGTGGTTCCGGTCTTTCCGGCAGGTGGTTCTGGCGTGTCCGGCACGAGGTTCTGGCACGTCTGAGAGTTGGTTCCGGCATGCCCGACAGGTGATTTCGGAGTGTCCGCCACGTGGTTGTGGCGTACCGGGCAGGTGATTTTGGCGTGTCTGGCAGGTGTTTCTTGCAAGTCGAGCATGTGGCTCAGGCATGATCAGCAGGTGCTTCCGGCGTGTCCTGCACGTGGTTCTGGTGTGTCTGAGAGCTGGTTCTGGCATGTCCGGCAGATGATGCTGGAGTGTCCACCAAGTGGTTGTGGCATACCCGGCAGGTGATTTTAGCGTGTCAGGTAGGTGGTTCCGGCGAGTCGAGTAGGTGGTTCCGGGGTGCTCGGCAGGTGGTTCAGTCGGGTCTGGCAGGTGGTTTCGGTCTGTTCGGGGTGTGGTTCCGGCATCTCAGGCACATGGTTCTGGCACGTCTGAGAGGTGGTTCCCCCCGGCACGACAGGTGTTTCCGGAGTGTCCGCCAAGCGGTTCTGGCGTAGCTGAAAGGTGATGTTGGCGTGACCGGCAGGTGGTTCCAGCCAGCCCGGCAGGTGATTCCGGAGTGTCTGCCGCGTGGTTCTGGCGTAGCCGGCAGGTGATTTTGGCGTGTCCAGCAGGTGGTTCCGGCGAGCTCGGCAGGTGGTACCAGCGTGTCCGGAACATGGTTCTGGCACGTCTGAGAGATGGTTCCGGCATGCCAGGCAGGTGATTCCGGAGTGTCCGGCATGTGGTTCTGGCACCTCTGAGAGGTGGTTCCGGAATGCCCAGCAGGTGGTTCCGGAGTGTCTGCCGAGTGGTTCTGGCGTAGTCGGCAGGTGATTCTGGCGTGTCCAGCAGGTGGTTCTGGGGAGTGGATCAGGTGGTTCCGGCATACTCGGCAGGTGGTACCGGCGTGTCCGGAACATGGTTCTGGCAAGTCTGAGAGGTGGTTACGGCATGCCCGACAGGTGATTCCGGAGTGTTCGCCAAGCGGTTCTGGCGTACCCGGCAGGTCATTTTGCATGTCCGGCGGTGGTTCCGGCGAGTCAAGCCGGTTGTTCCGGCGTGTCTGGCAGGTCTTTCCGGTCTGTCCGGCAGGTGGTTCTGGCGTGTCCGGCACGAGGTTCTGGCACGTCTGAGAGTTGGTTCCGGCATGCCCGACAGGTGATTCCGGAGTGTCCGCCACGTGGTTCTGGCGTACCCGGCAGGTTGATTTTGGCGTGTCTGGCAGGTGTTTCTTGCAAGTCGAGCATGTGGCTCAGGCATGATCAGCAGGTGCTTCCGGCGTTTCCGGCACGTGGTTCTTGTGTGACAGAGGGCTGGTTCTGGCATGTCCGGCAGATGATTCCGGAGTGTCCACCAAGTGGTTCTGGTAGACCTGGCAGGTGATTTTGGCATGTCTGGAAGGTGGTTCCGGCTAGTTGAGCAGGTTGATCAGGCGTGCTCGCCAGGGGGTTCAGGCGGGTCTGGCAGGTGGTTTCGGTCTGTTCGGGGAGTGGTTCCGGCATCTCAGGCACATGGTTCTGGCACGTCTGAGATGTGGTTCCGGTCAGCCCTACAGCTGATTCCGGAGTGTCCGCCAAGTGGTTCCGGCGTAGCTGGCAGGTGATGTTGGCGTGACCGGCAGGTGGTTCCAGCCAGCCCGGCAGGTGATTCCGAAGAGTTCACCAAATGGTTGCGGCGTAGCCGGCAGGTGATTTTGGCGTGTCCAGCAGGTGGTTTTGGCGAGTCGAGCAGGTGGTTCTGGCGTGCTCGGCAGGTGCTTCCCGTGTCATTGGCATGTGGTTCCGGCATGTCTGAGAGGTGGTTCCGCCATGCCCGGCAGGTGATTCCGGATTGTTCGCCAAGTGGTTCTGGCGTAGCCGCCAGGTGATTTTGCATGTCCGGCAATGGTTCCGGCGAGTCGAGCCGGTGGTTCCGGCATGTCCGGCAGGTGGTTCCAGCATGCCTGGCAGGTGATTCCGGAGTGTCCGGCATGTGGTTCTGGCACCTCTGTTAGGTGGTTCAGGAATGCCTGGCATGTGATTCCGGAGTGTCTGTCGAGTGGTTCTGGCGTAGCCGGCAGTTGATTTTGGCGTGTCCACTAGGTGGTTGTGGGGAGTGGATCAGCTGGTTCCGGCATACTCGGCAGGTTGTACCGGCGTGTCCAGAACATGGTTCTGGCAAGTCTGAGAGGTGGTTCCGGACCGCCCAACAGGTGATTCCGGAGTGTCCGCCAAGTGGTTCTGGCATAGCTGAAAGGTGATGTTGGCGTGACCGGCAGGTGGTTCCATCCAGCCCGGCAGGTGATTCCGGAGTGTCTGTCGAGTGGTTCTGACATAGCCGGCAGGTGATTTTGGCGTGTCCAGCAGGTGGTTCCGGCGAGCTCGGCAGGTGGTACCGGCGTGTCCGAAACATGGTTCTGGCACATCTGAGAGATGGTTCCGGCATGCCCGGCTGGTGATTCCAGAGTGTCCGGCATGTGGTTCTGGCACCTCTGAGAGGTGGTTCCGGCATGCCCAGTAGGTGGTTCCGGAGTGTCTGCCGAGTGGTTCTGGCGTAGCCGGCAGGTGATTCTGGCGTGTCCAGCAGGTGGTTCTGGGGAGTTTATCAGGTGGTTCCGGCATACTCGGCAGGTGGTACCGGCGTGTCCGGAACATGGTTCTCGCAAGTCTGAGAGGTGGTTCTGGCATGCCAGACAGGTGATTCCGGAGTGTTCGCCAAGTGGTTCTGGCGTAGCCGGCAGGTCATTTTGCATGTCCGGCGGTGGTTCCGGCGAGTCGAGCCGGTGGTTCCGGCGTAGCCGGCCGTTGATTTTGGCGTGTCCACTAGGTGGTTCTGGGGAGTGGAGCAGCTGGTTCCGGCATACTCGGCAGGTGGTACCGCCGTGTCCAGAACACGGTTCTGGCAAGTCTGAGAGGTGGTTCCGGCACGCCCGACAGGTGATTCCGGAGTGTACGCCAAGTGGTTCTGGCGTCGCGGGCAGGTCATTTTGCATGTCCGGCGGTGGTTCCGGCGACTCGAGCCAGTGGTTCCGGCGTGTCCAGCAGGTCGCTCCGGTCTGTCCGGCAGGTGGTTCTGGCGTGTCCGGCACGAGGTTCTGGCACGTCTGAGAGTTGGTTCTGGCATGCCCGGCAGGTGATTCCGGAGTGTCCGGCATGTGGTTCTGGCACCTCTGAGAGGTGGTTACGGCATGCCCGGCAGGTGATACCGGAGTGTTCACCAAGTGTTTCTGGCGTAGCTGACAGGTGATTTTGCATGTCCGGCAATGGTTCCGGCGAGTCGAGCCGGTGGTTCCGGAATGTCCGGCAGGTGGTTCCGGCATGTCCGGCAGGTGGTTCCGGCATGTCCAGCACGTGGTTCCAGCATGCCCGGCAGGTGATTCCGGAGTGTCCGGCATGTGGTTCTGGCACCTCTGAGAGGTGGTTCCGGCATGCCCGGCAGGTGATACCGGAGTCTCCGGCATTTGGTTCTGGCACCTCTGAGAGGTGGTTCCGGAATGACTGGCCTGTGATTCCGGAGTGTCTGCCGAGTGGTTCTGGTGTAGCCGGCAGTTGATTTTGGCGTGTCCACTAGGTGGTTCTGGGGAGTGGATCAGCTGGTTCTGGCATACTCGGCAGGTGGTACCCTTGTGTCCAGAACATGGTTCTGGCAAGTCTGAGAGGTGGTTCCGGCACGCCCGACAGGTGATTCCGGAGCGTCCGCCAAGTGTTTCTGGCATACCCGGCAGGTGATTTTGGCATGTCCAACAGGTGTATCTTGCGAGTCGAGCAGGTGGCTGAGGCATGCTCAGCTGGTGCTTCTGGCGTCTCTGGCACGTGGTTCTGGTGTGTCTGAGAGCTGGTTCTGGCATGTCCGGCAGATGATTCCGGAGTGTCCACCAAGTGGTTCTTGTATACCTGGCAGGTGATTTTGGCGTGTCAGGAAGTTGGTTCCGGCTAGTTGAGCAGGTGGATGAAGCGTGCTCGCCAGTGGGTTCACGCGGGTCTGGCAGGTTTTTTCGGTCTGTTCGGGGAGTGGTTCTGGCATCTCAGGCTCATGGTTCTGGCACGTCTGAGAGGTGGTTCCAGCCGGCCCGACAGGTGTTTCCATGGTGTCCGCCAAGTGGTTCTGGCATAGCTGGCAGGTGATGTTGGCGTGACCAGCACGTGGTTCCAGCCAGCCCGGCAGGTGATTCCGGAGTGTCTGCCGTGTGGTTTTGGCGTAGCTGGCAGGTGATTTTGGCGTGTCCAGCAGGTGGTTCCGGCGAGCTCGGTAGGTGGTACCAGCGTGTCCAAAACGTGGTTCTGGCACGTCTGAGAGATGGTTCCGGCATGCGCAGCAGGTGATTCCGCTGTTCCGGCATGTGGTTCTGGCACCTCTGAGAGGTGGTTCCGGCATGCCCGGCAGGTGGTTCCGGAGTGTCTGCCGAGTGGTTCTGGCGTAGTCGGCAGGTGATTCTGGCGTGTCCAGCAGGTGGTTCTGGCTAGTGGATCAGGTGGTTCTGGCATACTCGGCAGGTGGTACCGGCGTGCCCGGAACATGGTTCTGGCAAGTCTGAGAGGTGGTTCTGGCATGCCCGACAGGTGATTCCGGAGTGTTCGCCAAGTGGTTCTGGCGTAGACGGCAGGTCATTTTGCATGTCCGGCGGTGGTTCCGGCGACTCGAGCTGGTGGTTCCGGCGTGCTCGGCAGGTGGTTCAGGCGGGTCTGGCAGGTGGTTTCGGTCTGTTCGGGGTGTGGTTCCGGCATATCAGGCACATGGTTCTGGCACGTATGATAGGTGGTTCCGGCCGGCCTGACAGGTGTTTCCATTGCGTCCGCCAAGTGGTTCTGGCATAGCTGGCAGGTGATGTTGGCGTGACCGGCAGGTGGTTCCAGCCAGCCCGGCAGGTGATTCCGAAGTGTTCACCAAATGGTTGTGGCCTAGCCGGCAGGTGATTTCGGCGTGTCCAGCAGGTGGTTTTGGGGAGTCGAGCAGGTGGTTCTGGCGTGCCGGCTGGTGATACCGGAGTCTCCGGCATTTGGTTCTGGCACCTCTAAGAGGTGGTTCCGGAATGCCTGGCATGTGATTCCGGAGTTTCTGCCGAGTGGTTCTGGCATAGTCGGCAGGTGATTTTGGCGTGTCCAGAGGGTGGTTTTGGCGAGTCGAGCAGGTGGTTCTGGCGTGCTCGGCAGCTGCTTCCGGTGTCATTGGCATCTGGTTCCGGCATGTCTGAGAGGTGGTTCCGCCGTGCCCGGCAGGTGATTCCGGAGTGTTCGCCAAGTGGTTCTGGCGTAGCCGGCAGGTGATTTTGCATGTCCGGCAATGGTTCCGGCGAGTCGAGCCGGTGGTTCCGGAATGTTCGGCAGGTTTTTCCGGCATGTCCGGCAGGTCGTTCCGGCATGTCCAGCACGTGGTTCCAGCATGCCCTGCAGGTGATTCCGGAGTGTCCGGCATGTGGTTCTGGCACCTCTGAGAGGTGGTTCCGGCATGCCCGGCAGGTGATACCGGAGTGTCCGGCATTTGGTTCTGGCACCTCTGAGAGGTGGTTCCGGAATGCCTGGCCTGTGATTCCGGAGTGTCTGCCGAGTGGTTCTGGCATAGCCGGCAGTTGATTATGGCGTGTCCACTAGGTGGTTCTGGAGAGTGGATCAGCTGGTTCCGGCATACTCGGCAGGTGGTACCGGCGTGTCCAGAACATGGTTCTGGCAAGTCTGAGAGGTGGTTCCGGCACGCCCGACAGGTGATTCCGGAGCGTCTGCCAAGTGTTTCTGGCGTACCCTGCAGGTGATTTTGGCATGTCCGACAGGTGTATCTTGCGAGTCGAGCAGGTGGCTCAGGCATGCTCAGCTGGTGCTTCCGCCGTCTTTGGCACGTGGTTCTGGTGTGTCTGAGATCTGGTTCTGGCATGTCCGGCAGATGATTCCGGAGTGTCCACCAAGTGGTTCTTGTATACCTGGCAGGTGATTTTGGCGTGTTAGGAAGTTGGTTCCGGCTAGTTGAGCAGGTGGATCAGGCGTGCTTGCCAGGGGGTTCAGGCGGGTCTGGCAGGTGGTTTCGGTCTCTTCGGGGAGTGGTTCCGGCATCTCAGGCACATGGTTCTGGCACGTCTGAGAGGCGGTTCCGGCCGGCCGGAGAGGTGTTTCCGGAGTGTCCGCCAAGTGGTTCTGGCGTAGCTGAAAGGTGATGTTGGCGTGACCGGCAGGTGGTTCCAGCCTGCCGGGCAGGTGATTCCGGAGTGTCTGCCGAGTGGTTCTGGCGTAGCCGGCAGGTGATTCTGGCGTGTCCAGCAGGTGGTTCGGGGGAGTGCATCTGTTGGTTCCAGCATACTCGGCAGGTGGTACCGGCGTGTCCGGAACATGGTTCTGGCAAGTCTGAGAGGTGGTTCTGGCATGCCCGACAGGTGATTCCGGAGGGTTCGCCAAGTGGTTCTGGCGTAGACGGCAGGTCATTTTGCATGTCCGGCGGTGGTTCCGGCGAGTCGAGCCGGTGGTTCCGGCGTATCCAGCAGTTGTTTCCGGTCTGTCCGGCAGGTGGTTCTGGCGTGACCGGCACGAGGCTCTGGCACGTCTGAGAGTTGGTTCCGGCATGCCCGACAGGTGATTCCGGAGTGTCCGCCACGTGGTTCTGGCGTACCCGGCCGGTGATTTTGGCGTGTCTGACAGGTGTTTCTTGCAAGTCGAGCATTTGGCTCAGGCATGCTCAGCAGGTGCTTCCGGCGTGTCCGGCACGTGGTTCTGGTGTTTGTGAGAGCTGGTTCTGGCATGTCCGGCAGATGATACCTTAGTGTCCACCAAGTGGTTGTGGCATACCCGCCAGGTGATTTTAGCGTGTCAGGTAGGTGGTTCCGGCGAGTCGTGTAGGTGGTTCCGGCGTGCTCGGCAGGTGGTTCAGGCGTGTCCGGCAGGTGGTTCCGCCATGCCCGGCAGGTGATTCCGGAGTGTCCGGCATGTGGTTCTGGCACCGCTGAGAGGTGGTTCCGGCATGCCCGGCAGGTGATACCGGAGTCTCCGGCATTTGGTTCTGGCACCTCTGAGAGGTGGTTCCGGAATGCCTGGCAGGTGATTCCGGAGTGTCTGCCGAGTGGTTCTGGCGTAGCCGGCAGGTGATTTTGGCGTGTCCAGCAGGTGGTTTTGGTGAGTCGAGCAGGTGGTTCTGGCGTGCTCGGCAGGTGCTTCCGGTGTCATTGGCATGCGGTTCCGGCATGTCTGAGAGGTGGTTCCGCCATGCCCGGCAGGTGATTCCGGAGTGTTCGCCAAGTGGTTCTGGCGTAGCCGGCAGGTGATTTTGCATGTCCGGCAATGGTTCCGGCGAGTCGAGCCGGTGGTTCCGGCATGTCCGGCAGGTGGTTCCGGCATGTCCGGCAGGTGGTTCCGGCATGTCCAGCACGTGGTTCCAGCATGCCCTGCAGGTGACTCCGGAGTGTCCGGCATGTGGTTCTGGCACCTCTGAGAGGTGGTTCCGGAATGCCTGGCATGTGATTCCGGAGTGTCTGCCGAGTGGTTCTGGCGTAGCCGGCAGGTGATTCTGGCGTATCCAGCAGGTGGTTCTGGGGAGTGGATCAGGTGGTTCCGGCATACTCGGCAGGTGGTACCGGCGTGTCCGGAACATGGTTCTGGCAAGTCTGAGAGGTGGTTCCGGCATGCCCGATAGGTGATTCCGGAGTGTTCGCCAAGTGGTTCTGGCGTAGCCGGCAGGTCATTTTGCATGTCTGGCGGTGGTTCCAGCGAGTCGAGCCGGTGGTTCCGGCGTATCCAGCAGTGGTTTCCGGTCTGTCCGGCAGGTGGTCCTGGCGTGACCGGCACGAGGTTCTGGCACGTCTGAGAGTTGGTTCCGGCATGCCCGACAGGTGATTCCGGAGTGTCCGCCACGTGGTTCTTGCGTACCCGGCAGGTGATTTTGGCGTGTCTGGCAGGTGTTTCTTGCAAGTCGAGCATTTGGCTCAGGCATGCTCAGCAGGTGCTTCCGGCGTGTCTGGCACGTGGTTCTGGTTTGTCTGAGAGCTGGTTCTGGCATGTCCTGCAGATGATTCCTTAGTGTCCACCAAGTGGTTGTGGCCTACCAGGCAGGTGATTTTAGCGTGTCAGTTAGGTGGTTCGGCGAGTCCAGTAGGTGGTTCTGGCGTGCTCGTCAGGTGGTTCAGGTGTGTCCGGCAGGTGGTTCCGGCATGCCCGGCAGGTGATACCGGATTCTCCGGCATTTGGTTCTGGCACCTCTGAGAGGTGGTTCCGGAATGCCTGGCATGTGATTCCGGAGTGTCTGACGAGTGGTTCTGGCGTAGCCGTCAGGTGATTTTGGCGTGTCTAGCAGGTGGTTTTGGTGAGTCGAGCAGGTGGTTCTGTCGTGCTCGGCAGGTGCTTCCGGTGTCATTGGCATGTGGTTCTGGCATGTCTGAGAGGTGGTTCCGCCATGCCCGGCATGTGATTCCGGAGTGTTCGCCAAGTGGTTCTGGCGTAGCCGGCAGGTGATTTTGCATGTCCGGCAATGGTTCCGGCGAGTCGAGCCGGTGGTTCCGGCATGTCCGGCAGGTGGTTCCGGCATGCCCGGCAGGTGATTCCGGAGTTTCTGGCATGTGGTTCTGGCACCTCTGAGAGGTGGTTCCGGCATGCCCGGCAGGTGATACCAGAGTGCTCACCAAGTGGTTCTGCGTAGCCGGCAGGTGATTTTGGCGTGTCCAGCAGGTTTTTTGGTGAGTCGAGCAGGTGGTTCTGGCGAGCCCGGCAGGTGCTTCCGGTGTCATTGGCATCTGGTTCCGGCATGTCTGAGAGGTGGTTCCGCCATGCCCGGCAGGTGATTCCGGAGTGATCGCCAAGTGGTTCTGGCGTAGCCGGCAGGTGATTTTGCATGTCCGGCACTGGTTCCGGCGAGTCGAGCCGGTGGTTCCGGCATGTCCGGCAGGTGGTTCCGGCATGCCCGGAAGGTGATTCCGAAGAGTTCACCAAATGGTTGTGGCATAGCCGGCAGGTGATTTTGGCGTGTCCAGCGGGTGGTTTTGGCGAGTCGAGCAGGTGGTTCTGTCGTGCTCGGCAGGTGCTTCCAGTGTCATTGGCATGTGGTTCCGGCATGTCTGAGAGGTGGTTCCGGAGAGTCTGCCGAGTGGTTCTGGAGCCAGCCCGGCAGGTGATTCTGAAGAGTTCACCAAATGGTTGTGGCATAGCCGGCAGGTTATTTTGACGTGTCAGGAATGTGGTTCCGGCTAGTTGAGCAGGTTGATCAGGCGTGCTCGCCAGTGGGTTCAGGCGGGTCTGGCAGGTGGTTTCGGTCTGTTTGGGGAGTGGTTCCGGCATCTCAGGCACATGGTTCTGGCACGTCTGAGAGGTGGTTCCGGCCCGCCGGAGAGGCTTTTCCGGAGTGTCCGCCAAGTGGTTCTGGCGTAGCTGAAAGGTGATGTTGGCGTGACCAGCAGGTGTTTCCAGCCAGCCCGGCAGGTGATTCCGGAGTGTCTGCCGTGTGGTTCTGGCGTAGCTGGCAGGTGATTTTGGCGTGTCCAGCAGGTGGTTCTGGCGAGCTCGGCAGGTGGTACCAGCGTGTCCGGAACATGGTTCTGGCACGTCTGAGAGATGGTTCCGGCATGCCCGGCAGGTGATTCCGGAGTGTCCGGCATGTGGTTCTGGCACCTCTGAGAGGTGGTTCCGGCATGCCCGGCAGGTGATTCCGGAGTGTCCGGCATGTGGTTCTGGCACCTCTGAGAGGTGGTTCCGGCATGCCCGGCAGGTGATTCCAGAGTGTCCGGCATGTGGTTCTGGCACCTCTGAGAGGTGGTTCCAGCATGCCCGACAGGTGATTCCGGAGTGTTCGCCAAGTGGTTCTGGCGTAGCCGGCAGGTCATTTTGCATGTCCAGCGGTGGTTCCGGCGAGTCGAGCCGGTGGTTCCGGCGTGTCCGGCAGGTGGTTCTGGCGTGACCGGCACGAGGTTCTGGCACGTCTGAGAGTTGGTTCCGGCATGCCTGACAGGTGATTCCGGAGTGTCCGTTACTTGGTTCTGGCGTACCCGGCAGGTGATTTTGGCGTGTCTGGCAGGTGTTTCTTGGAAGTCGAGCATTTTGCTCAGGTATGCTCACCCGGTGCTTCCGGCATGTCCGGCACGTGGTTCTGGTGTGTCTGAGAGCTGGTTCTGGCATGTCCGGCAGATGATTCCGGATTGTCCACCAAGTGGTTGTGGCATACCCGGCTGGTGATTTTAGCGTGTCTGGTAGGTGGTTCCGGTGAATCGAGTATGTGGTTCCGGCGTGCTCGGCAGGTGGTTCAGGCGGGTCTGGAAGGTGGTTTCGGACTGTTCGGGGTGTGGTTCCGGCATATCAGGCACATGGTTCTGGCACGTCTGATAGGTGGTTCCGGCCGGCCCGACAGGTGTTTCCATGGTGTCCGCCAAGTGGTTCTGGCATAGCTGGCAGGTGATGTTGGCGTGACCGGCAGGTGGTTCCAGCCAGCCCGGCAGGTGATTCCGGAGTGTCTGCCGAGTGGTTCTGGCGTAGCCGGCAGGTGATTTTGGCGTGTCCAGCGGGTGGTTTTGGCGAGTCGAGCAGGTGGTTCTGGCGTGCTCGGCAGGTGCTTCCGGTGTCATTGGCATGCGGTTCCGGCATGTCTGAGAGGTGGTTCCGCCATGCCCGGCAGGTGATTCCGGAGTGTTCCCCAAGTGGTTCTGGCATAGCCGGCAGGTGATTTTGCATGTCCGGCAATGGTTCCGGCGAGTCGAGCCGGTCGTTCCGGCATGTCCAGCAGGTGCTTCCAGCTTGCCCGGCAGGTGATTCCAGAGTGTCCAGCATGTGGTTCTGGCACCTCTGACAGGTGGTTCCGGCATGCCCGGCAGGTGATTCCGGAGAGTCCGCCACGTGGTTCTGGCGTACCCGGAGGTTGATTTTGGCGTGTCCACTGGTGGTTCTGGGGAGTGCATCAGCTGCTTCCGGCATACTCGGCAGGTGGTACCGGCGTGTCCAGAACATGGTTCTGGCAAGTCTGAGAGGTGGTTCCGGCACGCCCGACAGGTGATTCCGGAGCGTCCGCCAAGTGTTTCTGGCGTACCCGGCAGGTGATTTTGGCATGTCCGACAGGTGTTTCTTGCGAGTCGAACAGGTGGCTCAGGCATTCTCAGCTGGTGCTTCCGGCGTCTCTGGCACGTGGTTCTGGTGTCTCTGAGAGCTGGTTCTGGCATGTCCGGCAGATGATTCCGGAGTGTCCACCAAGTGGTTGTGGTATACCTGGCAGGTGATTTTGACGTGTCAGGAAGGTGGTTCCGGCTTGTTGAGCAGGTGGATCAGGCGTGCTCGACAGTGGGTTCAGGCGGGTCTGGAAGTTGGTTTCGGTCTGTTCGGGGAGTGGTTCCAGCATCTCAGGCTCATGGTTCTGGCACGTCTGAGAGGTGGTTGCGGCCGGCCAGACAGGTGTTTCCATGGTGTCCGCCAAGTGGTTCCGGCACAGCTGGCAGGTGATGTTGGCGTGACCAGCAGGTGGTTCCAGCAAGCCCGGCAGGTGATTCCGAAGAGTTCACCAAATGGTTGTGGCGTAGCCGGCAGGTGATTTTGGCGAGTCCAGCAGGTGGTTTTGGCGAGTCGAGCAGGTGGTTCTGGCGTGCTCGGCAGGTGCTTCCGGTGTCATTGGCATGTGGTTCCGGCATGTCTGAGAGGTGGCTCCGGTATGCCCGGCAGGTGGTTCCGGAGAGTCTGCTGAGTGGTTCTGGAGCCAGCCCGGCAGGTGATTCCGAAGAGTTCACCAAATAGTTGTGGCGTAGCCGGCAGGTTATTTTGACGTGTCAGGAAGGTGGTTCCGGCTAGTGGAGCAGGTGGATCAGGCGTGCTCGCCAGTGGGTTCAGGAGGGTATGGCAGGTGGTTTCGGTCTTTTCGGGGAGTGGTTCCGGCATCTCAGGCACATGGTTCTGGCACGTCTGAGAGGTGGTTCCGGCCGGCCGGAGAGGTGTTTCCGGAGTGTCCGCCAAGTGCTTCTGACGTAGCTGAAAGGTGATGTTGGCATGACCGGCAGTTGGTTCCAGCCAGCCCGGCAGGTGATTCCGGAGTGTCTGCCGTGTGGTTCTGGCGTAGCTGTCATGTGATTTAGGCATGTCCGGCAGGTGGTTCCGGCGAGCTCGGCAGGTGGTACCAGCGTGTCCGGAACATGGTTCTGGCACGTCTGAGAGATGGTTCTGGCACCTGTGAGAGGTGGTTCCGGCATGCCCGGCAGATGGTACCGGCGTGTCCGGAACATGGTTCTGGCATGTCTGAGAGGTGGTTCCGGCATGCCCGACAGGTGATTCCGGAGTTTTCGCCAAGGCGTAGCCGGCAGGTCATTTTGCATGTCCAACGGTGGTTCCGGCGAGTCGAGCCTGTGGTTCCGGCATGTCCGGCAGGTGATTCCGGCATGTCCAGCAGGTGCTTCCAGCATGCCCGGCAGGTGATTTTGGCGTGTCCAGCAGGTGGTTCTGGGGAGTGGATCATGTGGTTCCGGCATACTCGGCAGGTGGTACCGGAGTGTCCGGAAGATGGTTCTGGCAAGTCTGAGAGGTGGTTCTGGCATGCCCGACAGGTGAATCCGGAGTGTTCGCCAAGTGGTTCTGGCTTAGCCGGCAGGTCATTTTGCATGTCCGGCGGTGGTTCCGGCGACTCGAGCCAGTGGTTCCGGCGTGTCCAGCAGGTCGCTCCGGTCTGTCCGGCAGGTGGTTCTGGCGTGTCCGGCACGAGGTTCTGGCACGTCTGAGAGTTGGTTCTGGCATGCCCGGCAGGTGATTCCGGAGTGTCCGGCATGTGGTTCTGGCACCTCTGAGAGGTGGTTACGGCATGCCCGGCAGGTGATACCGGAGTGTTCACCAAGTGTTTCTGGCGTAGCTGACAGGTGATTTTGCATGTCCGGCAATGGTTCCGGCGAGTCGAGCCGGTGGTTCCGGAATGTCCGGCAGGTGGTTCCGGCATGTCCGGCAGGTGGTTCCGGCATGTCCAGCACGTGGTTCCAGCATGCCCGGCAGGTGATTCCGGAGTGTCCGGCATGTGGTTCTGGCACCTCTGAGAGGTGGTTCCGGCATGCCCGGCAGGTGATACCGGAGTCTCCGGCATTTGGTTCTGGCACCTCTGAGAGGTGGTTCCGGAATGACTGGCCTGTGATTCCGGAGTGTCTGCCGAGTGGTTCTGGTGTAGCCGGCAGTTGATTTTGGCGTGTCCACTAGGTGGTTCTGGGGAGTGGATCAGCTGGTTCTGGCATACTCGGCAGGTGGTACCCTTGTGTCCAGAACATGGTTCTGGCAAGTCTGAGAGGTGGTTCCGGCACGCCCGACAGGTGATTCCGGAGCGTCCGCCAAGTGTTTCTGGCATACCCGGCAGGTGATTTTGGCATGTCCAACAGGTGTATCTTGCGAGTCGAGCAGGTGGCTGAGGCATGCTCAGCTGGTGCTTCTGGCGTCTCTGGCACGTGGTTCTGGTGTGTCTGAGAGCTGGTTCTGGCATGTCCGGCAGATGATTCCGGAGTGTCCACCAAGTGGTTCTTGTATACCTGGCAGGTGATTTTGGCGTGTCAGGAAGTTGGTTCCGGCTAGTTGAGCAGGTGGATGAAGCGTGCTCGCCAGTGGGTTCACGCGGGTCTGGCAGGTTTTTTCGGTCTGTTCGGGGAGTGGTTCTGGCATCTCAGGCTCATGGTTCTGGCACGTCTGAGAGGTGGTTCCAGCCGGCCCGACAGGTGTTTCCATGGTGTCCGCCAAGTGGTTCTGGCATAGCTGGCAGGTGATGTTGGCGTGACCAGCACGTGGTTCCAGCCAGCCCGGCAGGTGATTCCGGAGTGTCTGCCGTGTGGTTTTGGCGTAGCTGGCAGGTGATTTTGGCGTGTCCAGCAGGTGGTTCCGGCGAGCTCGGTAGGTGGTACCAGCGTGTCCAAAACATGGTTCTGGCACGTCTGAGAGATGGTTCCGGCATGCGCAGCAGGTGATTCCGCTGTTCCGGCATGTGGTTCTGGCACCTCTGAGAGGTGGTTCCGGCATGCCCGGCAGGTGGTTCCGGAGTGTCTGCCGAGTGGTTCTGGCGTAGTCGGCAGGTGATTCTGGCGTGTCCAGCAGGTGGTTCTGGCTAGTGGATCAGGTGGTTCTGGCATACTCGGCAGGTGGTACCGGCGTGCCCGGAACATGGTTCTGGCAAGTCTGAGAGGTGGTTCTGGCATGCCCGACAGGTGATTCCGGAGTGTTCGCCAAGTGGTTCTGGCGTAGACGGCAGGTCATTTTGCATGTCCGGCGGTGGTTCCGGCGACTCGAGCTGGTGGTTCCGGCGTGCTCGGCAGGTGGTTCAGGCGGGTCTGGCAGGTGGTTTCGGTCTGTTCGGGGTGTGGTTCCGGCATATCAGGCACATGGTTCTGGCACGTATGATAGGTGGTTCCGGCCGGCCTGACAGGTGTTTCCATTGCGTCCGCCAAGTGGTTCTGGCATAGCTGGCAGGTGATGTTGGCGTGACCGGCAGGTGGTTCCAGCCAGCCCGGCAGGTGATTCCGAAGTGTTCACCAAATGGTTGTGGCCTAGCCGGCAGGTGATTTCGGCGTGTCCAGCAGGTGGTTTTGGGGAGTCGAGCAGGTGGTTCTGGCGTGCCGGCTGGTGATACCGGAGTCTCCGGCATTTGGTTCTGGCACCTCTAAGAGGTGGTTCCGGAATGCCTGGCATGTGATTCCGGAGTTTCTGCCGAGTGGTTCTGGCATAGTCGGCAGGTGATTTTGGCGTGTCCAGAGGGTGGTTTTGGCGAGTCGAGCAGGTGGTTCTGGCGTGCTCGGCAGCTGCTTCCGGTGTCATTGGCATCTGGTTCCGGCATGTCTGAGAGGTGGTTCCGCCGTGCCCGGCAGGTGATTCCGGAGTGTTCGCCAAGTGGTTCTGGCGTAGCCGGCAGGTGATTTTGCATGTCCGGCAATGGTTCCGGCGAGTCGAGCCGGTGGTTCCGGAATGTTCGGCAGGTTTTTCCGGCATGTCCGGCAGGTCGTTCCGGCATGTCCAGCACGTGGTTCCAGCATGCCCTGCAGGTGATTCCGGAGTGTCCGGCATGTGGTTCTGGCACCTCTGAGAGGTGGTTCCGGCATGCCCGGCAGGTGATACCGGAGTGTCCGGCATTTGGTTCTGGCACCTCTGAGAGGTGGTTCCGGAATGCCTGGCCTGTGATTCCGGAGTGTCTGCCGAGTGGTTCTGGCATAGCCGGCAGTTGATTATGGCGTGTCCACTAGGTGGTTCTGGAGAGTGGATCAGCTGGTTCCGGCATACTCGGCAGGTGGTACCGGCGTGTCCAGAACATGGTTCTGGCAAGTCTGAGAGGTGGTTCCGGCACGCCCGACAGGTGATTCCGGAGCGTCTGCCAAGTGTTTCTGGCGTACCCTGCAGGTGATTTTGGCATGTCCGACAGGTGTATCTTGCGAGTCGAGCAGGTGGCTCAGGCATGCTCAGCTGGTGCTTCCGCCGTCTTTGGCACGTGGTTCTGGTGTGTCTGAGATCTGGTTCTGGCATGTCCGGCAGATGATTCCGGAGTGTCCACCAAGTGGTTCTTGTATACCTGGCAGGTGATTTTGGCGTGTTAGGAAGTTGGTTCCGGCTAGTTGAGCAGGTGGATCAGGCGTGCTTGCCAGGGGGTTCAGGCGGGTCTGGCAGGTGGTTTCGGTCTCTTCGGGGAGTGGTTCCGGCATCTCAGGCACATGGTTCTGGCACGTCTGAGAGGCGGTTCCGGCCGGCCGGAGAGGTGTTTCCGGAGTGTCCGCCAAGTGGTTCTGGCGTAGCTGAAAGGTGATGTTGGCGTGACCGGCAGGTGGTTCCAGCCTGCCGGGCAGGTGATTCCGGAGTGTCTGCCGAGTGGTTCTGGCGTAGCCGGCAGGTGATTCTGGCGTGTCCAGCAGGTGGTTCGGGGGAGTGCATCTGTTGGTTCCGGCATACTCGGCAGGTGGTACCGGCGTGTCCGGAACATGGTTCTGGCAAGTCTGAGAGGTGGTTCTGGCATGCCCGACAGGTGATTCCGGAGGGTTCGCCAAGTGGTTCTGGCGTAGACGGCAGGTCATTTTGCATGTCCGGCGGTGGTTCCGGCGAGTCGAGCCGGTGGTTCCGGCGTATCCAGCAGTTGTTTCCGGTCTGTCCGGCAGGTGGTTCTGGCGTGACCGGCACGAGGCTCTGGCACGTCTGAGAGTTGGTTCCGGCATGCCCGACAGGTGATTCCGGAGTGTCCGCCACGTGGTTCTGGCGTACCCGGCCGGTGATTTTGGCGTGTCTGACAGGTGTTTCTTGCAAGTCGAGCATTTGGCTCAGGCATGCTCAGCAGGTGCTTCCGGCGTGTCCGGCACGTGGTTCTGGTGTTTGTGAGAGCTGGTTCTGGCATGTCCGGCAGATGATACCTTAGTGTCCACCAAGTGGTTGTGGCATACCCGCCAGGTGATTTTAGCGTGTCAGGTAGGTGGTTCCGGCGAGTCGTGTAGGTGGTTCCGGCGTGCTCGGCAGGTGGTTCAGGCGTGTCCGGCAGGTGGTTCCGCCATGCCCGGCAGGTGATTCCGGAGTGTCCGGCATGTGGTTCTGGCACCGCTGAGAGGTGGTTCCGGCATGCCCGGCAGGTGATACCGGAGTCTCCGGCATTTGGTTCTGGCACCTCTGAGAGGTGGTTCCGGAATGCCTGGCAGGTGATTCCGGAGTGTCTGCCGAGTGGTTCTGGCGTAGCCGGCAGGTGATTTTGGCGTGTCCAGCAGGTGGTTTTGGTGAGTCGAGCAGGTGGTTCTGGCGTGCTCGGCAGGTGCTTCCGGTGTCATTGGCATGCGGTTCCGGCATGTCTGAGAGGTGGTTCCGCCATGCCCGGCAGGTGATTCCGGAGTGTTCGCCAAGTGGTTCTGGCGTAGCCGGCAGGTGATTTTGCATGTCCGGCAATGGTTCCGGCGAGTCGAGCCGGTGGTTCCGGCATGTCCGGCAGGTGGTTCCGGCATGTCCGGCAGGTGGTTCCGGCATGTCCAGCACGTGGTTCCAGCATGCCCTGCAGGTGACTCCGGAGTGTCCGGCATGTGGTTCTGGCACCTCTGAGAGGTGGTTCCGGAATGCCTGGCATGTGATTCCGGAGTGTCTGCCGAGTGGTTCTGGCGTAGCCGGCAGGTGATTCTGGCGTATCCAGCAGGTGGTTCTGGGGAGTGGATCAGGTGGTTCCGGCATACTCGGCAGGTGGTACCGGCGTGTCCGGAACATGGTTCTGGCAAGTCTGAGAGGTGGTTCCGGCATGCCCGATAGGTGATTCCGGAGTGTTCGCCAAGTGGTTCTGGCGTAGCCGGCAGGTCATTTTGCATGTCTGGCGGTGGTTCCGGCGAGTCGAGCCGGTGGTTCCGGCGTATCCAGCAGTGGTTTCCGGTCTGTCCGGCAGGTGGTCCTGGCGTGACCGGCACGAGGTTCTGGCACGTCTGAGAGTTGGTTCCGGCATGCCCGACAGGTGATTCCGGAGTGTCCGCCACGTGGTTCTTGCGTACCCGGCAGGTGATTTTGGCGTGTCTGGCAGGTGTTTCTTGCAAGTCGAGCATTTGGCTCAGGCATGCTCAGCAGGTGCTTCCGGCGTGTCTGGCACGTGGTTCTGGTTTGTCTGAGAGCTGGTTCTGGCATGTCCTGCAGATGATTCCTTAGTGTCCACCAAGTGGTTGTGGCCTACCAGGCAAGTGATTTTAGCGTGTCAGTTAGGTGGTTCGGCGAGTCCAGTAGGTGGTTCTGGCGTGCTCGTCAGGTGGTTCAGGTGTGTCCGGCAGGTGGTTCCGGCATGCCCGGCAGGTGATACCGGATTCTCCGGCATTTGGTTCTGGCACCTCTGAGAGGTGGTTCCGGAATGCCTGGCATGTGATTCCGGAGTGTCTGACGAGTGGTTCTGGCGTAGCCGTCAGGTGATTTTGGCGTGTCTAGCAGGTGGTTTTGGTGAGTCGAGCAGGTGGTTCTGTCGTGCTCGGCAGGTGCTTCCGGTGTCATTGGCATGTGGTTCTGGCATGTCTGAGAGGTGGTTCCGCCATGCCCGGCATGTGATTCCGGAGTGTTCGCCAAGTGGTTCTGGCGTAGCCGGCAGGTGATTTTGCATGTCCGGCAATGGTTCCGGCGAGTCGAGCCGGTGGTTCCGGCATGTCCGGCAGGTGGTTCCGGCATGCCCGGCAGGTGATTCCGGAGTTTCTGGCATGTGGTTCTGGCACCTCTGAGAGGTGGTTCCGGCATGCCCGGCAGGTGATACCAGAGTGCTCACCAAGTGGTTCTGCGTAGCCGGCAGGTGATTTTGGCGTGTCCAGCAGGTTTTTTGGTGAGTCGAGCAGGTGGTTCTGGCGAGCCCGGCAGGTGCTTCCGGTGTCATTGGCATCTGGTTCCGGCATGTCTGAGAGGTGGTTCCGCCATGCCCGGCAGGTGATTCCGGAGTGATCGCCAAGTGGTTCTGGCGTAGCCGGCAGGTGATTTTGCATGTCCGGCACTGGTTCCGGCGAGTCGAGCCGGTGGTTCCGGCATGTCCGGCAGGTGGTTCCGGCATGCCCGGAAGGTGATTCCGAAGAGTTCACCAAATGGTTGTGGCATAGCCGGCAGGTGATTTTGGCGTGTCCAGCGGGTGGTTTTGGCGAGTCGAGCAGGTGGTTCTGTCGTGCTCGGCAGGTGCTTCCAGTGTCATTGGCATGTGGTTCCGGCATGTCTGAGAGGTGGTTCCGGAGAGTCTGCCGAGTGGTTCTGGAGCCAGCCCGGCAGGTGATTCTGAAGAGTTCACCAAATGGTTGTGGCATAGCCGGCAGGTTATTTTGACGTGTCAGGAATGTGGTTCCGGCTAGTTGAGCAGGTTGATCAGGCGTGCTCGCCAGTGGGTTCAGGCGGGTCTGGCAGGTGGTTTCGGTCTGTTTGGGGAGTGGTTCCGGCATCTCAGGCACATGGTTCTGGCACGTCTGAGAGGTGGTTCCGGCCCGCCGGAGAGGCTTTTCCGGAGTGTCCGCCAAGTGGTTCTGGCGTAGCTGAAAGGTGATGTTGGCGTGACCAGCAGGTGTTTCCAGCCAGCCCGGCAGGTGATTCCGGAGTGTCTGCCGTGTGGTTCTGGCGTAGCTGGCAGGTGATTTTGGCGTGTCCAGCAGGTGGTTCTGGCGAGCTCGGCAGGTGGTACCAGCGTGTCCGGAACATGGTTCTGGCACGTCTGAGAGATGGTTCCGGCATGCCCGGCAGGTGATTCCGGAGTGTCCGGCATGTGGTTCTGGCACCTCTGAGAGGTGGTTCCGGCATGCCCGGCAGGTGATTCCGGAGTGTCCGGCATGTGGTTCTGGCACCTCTGAGAGGTGGTTCCGGCATGCCCGGCAGGTGATTCCAGAGTGTCCGGCATGTGGTTCTGGCACCTCTGAGAGGTGGTTCCAGCATGCCCGACAGGTGATTCCGGAGTGTTCGCCAAGTGGTTCTGGCGTAGCCGGCAGGTCATTTTGCATGTCCAGCGGTGGTTCCGGCGAGTCGAGCCGGTGGTTCCGGCGTGTCCGGCAGGTGGTTCTGGCGTGACCGGCACGAGGTTCTGGCACGTCTGAGAGTTGGTTCCGGCATGCCTGACAGGTGATTCCGGAGTGTCCGTTACTTGGTTCTGGCGTACCCGGCAGGTGATTTTGGCGTGTCTGGCAGGTGTTTCTTGGAAGTCGAGCATTTTGCTCAGGTATGCTCACCCGGTGCTTCCGGCATGTCCGGCACGTGGTTCTGGTGTGTCTGAGAGCTGGTTCTGGCATGTCCGGCAGATGATTCCGGATTGTCCACCAAGTGGTTGTGGCATACCCGGCTGGTGATTTTAGCGTGTCTGGTAGGTGGTTCCGGTGAATCGAGTATGTGGTTCCGGCGTGCTCGGCAGGTGGTTCAGGCGGGTCTGGAAGGTGGTTTCGGACTGTTCGGGGTGTGGTTCCGGCATATCAGGCACATGGTTCTGGCACGTCTGATAGGTGGTTCCGGCCGGCCCGACAGGTGTTTCCATGGTGTCCGCCAAGTGGTTCTGGCATAGCTGGCAGGTGATGTTGGCGTGACCGGCAGGTGGTTCCAGCCAGCCCGGCAGGTGATTCCGGAGTGTCTGCCGAGTGGTTCTGGCGTAGCCGGCAGGTGATTTTGGCGTGTCCAGCGGGTGGTTTTGGCGAGTCGAGCAGGTGGTTCTGGCGTGCTCGGCAGGTGCTTCCGGTGTCATTGGCATGCGGTTCCGGCATGTCTGAGAGGTGGTTCCGCCATGCCCGGCAGGTGATTCCGGAGTGTTCCCCAAGTGGTTCTGGCATAGCCGGCAGGTGATTTTGCATGTCCGGCAATGGTTCCGGCGAGTCGAGCCGGTCGTTCCGGCATGTCCAGCAGGTGCTTCCAGCTTGCCCGGCAGGTGATTCCAGAGTGTCCAGCATGTGGTTCTGGCACCTCTGACAGGTGGTTCCGGCATGCCCGGCAGGTGATTCCGGAGAGTCCGCCACGTGGTTCTGGCGTACCCGGAGGTTGATTTTGGCGTGTCCACTGGTGGTTCTGGGGAGTGCATCAGCTGCTTCCGGCATACTCGGCAGGTGGTACCGGCGTGTCCAGAACATGGTTCTGGCAAGTCTGAGAGGTGGTTCCGGCACGCCCGACAGGTGATTCCGGAGCGTCCGCCAAGTGTTTCTGGCGTACCCGGCAGGTGATTTTGGCATGTCCGACAGGTGTTTCTTGCGAGTCGAACAGGTGGCTCAGGCATTCTCAGCTGGTGCTTCCGGCGTCTCTGGCACGTGGTTCTGGTGTCTCTGAGAGCTGGTTCTGGCATGTCCGGCAGATGATTCCGGAGTGTCCACCAAGTGGTTGTGGTATACCTGGCAGGTGATTTTGACGTGTCAGGAAGGTGGTTCCGGCTTGTTGAGCAGGTGGATCAGGCGTGCTCGACAGTGGGTTCAGGCGGGTCTGGAAGTTGGTTTCGGTCTGTTCGGGGAGTGGTTCCAGCATCTCAGGCTCATGGTTCTGGCACGTCTGAGAGGTGGTTGCGGCCGGCCAGACAGGTGTTTCCATGGTGTCCGCCAAGTGGTTCCGGCACAGCTGGCAGGTGATGTTGGCGTGACCAGCAGGTGGTTCCAGCAAGCCCGGCAGGTGATTCCGAAGAGTTCACCAAATGGTTGTGGCGTAGCCGGCAGGTGATTTTGGCGAGTCCAGCAGGTGGTTTTGGCGAGTCGAGCAGGTGGTTCTGGCGTGCTCGGCAGGTGCTTCCGGTGTCATTGGCATGTGGTTCCAGCATGTCTGAGAGGTGGCTCCGGTATGCCCGGCAGGTGGTTCCGGAGAGTCTGCTGAGTGGTTCTGGAGCCAGCCCGGCAGGTGATTCCGAAGAGTTCACCAAATAGTTGTGGCGTAGCCGGCAGGTTATTTTGACGTGTCAGGAAGGTGGTTCCGGCTAGTGGAGCAGGTGGATCAGGCGTGCTCGCCAGTGGCTTCAGGAGGGTATGGCAGGTGGTTTCGGTCTTTTCGGGGAGTGGTTCCGGCATCTCAGGCACATGGTTCTGGCACGTCTGAGAGCTGGTTCCGGCCGGCCGGAGAGGTGTTTCCGGAGTGTCCGCCAAGTGCTTCTGACGTAGCTGAAAGGTGATGTTGGCATGACCGGCAGTTGGTTCCAGCCAGCCCGGCAGGTGATTCCGGAGTGTCTGCCGTGTGGTTCTGGCGTAGCTGTCATGTGATTTAGGCATGTCCGGCAGGTGGTTCCGGCGAGCTCGGCAGGTGGTACCAGCGTGTCCGGAACATGGTTCTGGCACGTCTGAGAGATGGTTCTGGCACCTGTGAGAGGTGGTTCCGGCATGCCCGGCAGATGGTACCGGCGTGTCCGGAACATGGTTCTGGCATGTCTGAGAGGTGGTTCCGGCATGCCCGACAGGTGATTCCGGAGTTTTCGCCAAGGCGTAGCCGGCAGGTCATTTTGCATGTCCAACGGTGGTTCCGGCGAGTCGAGCCTGTGGTTCCGGCATGTCCGGCAGGTGATTCCGGCATGTCCAGCAGGTGCTTCCAGCATGCCCGGCAGGTGATTTTGGCGTGTCCAGCAGGTGGTTCTGGGGAGTGGATCATGTGGTTCCGGCATACTCGGCAGGTGGTACCGGAGTGTCCGGAAGATGGTTCTGGCAAGTCTGAGAGGTGGTTCTGGCATGCCCGACAGGTGAATCCGGAGTGTTCGCCAAGTGGTTCTGGCTTAGCCGGCAGGTCATTTTGCATGTCCGGCGGTGGTTCCGGCGAGTCGAGCCGGTGGTTCCGGCGTAGCCGGCCATTGATTTTGGCGTGTCCACTAGGTGGTTCTGGGGAGTGGATCAGCTGGTTCCGGCATACTCGGCAGGTGGTACCGCCGTGTCCAGAACATGGTTCTGGCAAGTCTGAGAGGTGGTTACGGCACGCCCGACAGGTGATTCCGGAGCGTCCGCCAAGTGTTTCTGGCGTACCCGGCAGGTGATTTTCGCCTGTCCGACAGGTGTATCTTGAGAGTCGAGCAGGTGGCTGAGGCATGCTCAGCTGGTGCTTCCGGCGTCTCTGGCACGTGGTTCTGGTGTGTCTGAGAGCTGGTTCTGGCATCTCCGGCAGATGATTCCGGAGTGTCCACCAAGTGGTTCTTGTATACCTGGCAGGTGATTTTGGCGTGTCAGGAAGTTGGTTCCGGCTAGTTGAGCAGGTGGATCAGGCGTGCTCGCCAGGGGGTTCAGGCGGGTCTGGCAGGTGGTTTCGGTCTGTTCGGGGAGTGGTTCCGGCATCTCAGGCTCATGGTTCTGGCACGTCTGAGAGGTGGTTCCGGCCGGCCCGACAGGTGTTTCCATGGTGTCCGCCAAGTGGTTCTGGCATAGCTGGCAGGTGACGTTGGTGTGACCGGCAGGTGGTTCCAGCAAGCCCAGCAGGTGATTCCGAAGAGTTCACCAAATGGTTGTGGCGTAGCCAGCAGGTGATTTTGGCGTGCCCAGCAGGGGGTTTTGGCGAGTCGAGCACGTGGTAGTCGCGGGCCCGGCAGGTGCTTCGGGTATCATTGGCATGTGGTTCCGGCATGTCTGAGAGGTGGTTCCGGCATGCCCGGCAGGTGGTTCCGGAGTGTCTGCCGAGTGGTTCTGGAGCCAGCCCGGCAGGTGATTCCGAAGAGTTCACCAAATGGTTGTGGCGTAGCCGGCAGGTTATTTTGGCGTGTCAGGAAGTTGGTTCCGGCTAGTTTAGCAGGTGGATCAGGCGTGCTCGCCAGGGGGTTCAGGCGGGTATGGCAGGTGGTTTCGGTCTGTTTGGGGTGTGGTTCCGGCATCTCAGGCACATGGTTCTGGCACGTCTGAGAGGTGGTTCCGGCCGGCCCTACAGGTGTTTCCGGAGTGTGCGCCAAGTGCTTCTGGCGTAGCTGAAAGGTCATGTTGGCGTGACAGGCAGGTGGTTCCAGCCAGTCCGGCAGGTGATTCCGGAGTGTCTGCTGAATGGTTCTGGCGTAGCCGACAGGTGATTTTGGCGTGTCCAGCAGGTGGTTCCGGCGAGCTCGGCAGGTTGTACCGGCGTGTCCGGAAGATGGTTCTGGCACGTCTGAGAGATGGTTCTGGCATGCCCGGCAGGTGATTCAGGAGTGTCCGGCATGTGGTTCTGGCACCTCTGAGAGGTGGTTCCGGCATGCCCGGCAGGTGATTCCGGAGTGTCTGCCGAGTGGTTCTGGCGAAGCCGGCAGGTGATTCTGGGGTGTCCAACAGGTGGTTCTGGGGAGTGGATCAGGTGGTTCCGGCACACTCGGCAGGTGGTACCGGCGTGTCCAGAACATGGTTCTGGCAAGTCTGAGATGTGGTTCCGGCATGCCCGACAGGTGATTCCGGATTGTTCGCCATGTGATTCTGGCGTAGCCGGCAGGTCATTTTGCATGTCCGGCGGTGGTTCCGGTGAGTCGAGCCGGTGGTTCCGGCGTAGACGGCAGTTGATTTTGCCGTGTCCACTAGGTGGTTCTGGGGAGTGGATCAGCTTGTTCCGGCATACTCGGCAGTTGGTACCGGCGTGTCCAGAACATGGTTCTGGCAAGTCTGACAGGTGGTTCCGGCACGCCCGACAGGTGATTCCGGAGTGTCCGTCATGTGCTTCTGGCACCTCTGAGAGGTGGTTCCGGCATGCCCGGCAGGTGATTCCAGAGTGTCCTGCATGTGGTTCTGGCACCTTTGAGATGTGGTTCCGGCATGCCCGGCAGGTGATACCGGAGTGTTCGCCAAGTGGTTCTGGCGTAGCCGGCAGGTGATTTTGGTGTGCCAGGAAGTTGGTTCCGGCAAGTTGAGCAGTTGGATCAGGTGTGCTCGCCAGGGGGTTCAGGCGCGTCTGGCAGGTGGTTTCGGTCTGTTCGGGGAGTGGTTCCGGCATCTCAGACACATGGTTCTGGCACGTCTGAGAGGTGGTTGCGGCCGGCCGGAGAGGTGTTTCCGGAGTGTCCGCCAAGTCGTTCCGGCGTAGCTGAAAGGTGATGTTGGCGTGACCGGCAGGTGGTTCCAGCCAGCCCGGCAGGTGATTCCGGAGTGTCTGCCGTGTGGTTCTGGCGTAGCTGGCAGGTGATTTTGGCGTGTCCAGCATGTGGTTCCGGCGAGCTCGGCAGGTGGTACCAGCATGTCCGGAACATGGTTCTGGCACGTCTGAGAGATGGTTCCGTCATGCCCGGCAGGTGATTCCGGAGTGTCCGTCATGTGGTTCTGGCACCTCTGAGAGCTGGTTCCGGCATGCCCGGCAGGTGATTCCGGAGAGTCCGGCATGTGGTTCTGGCACCTCTGAGAGGTGGTTCCGGCATGCCCGGCAGGTGGTTCCGGAGTGTCTGCCGAGTGGTTCTGGCGTAGCCGGCAGGTGATTTTGGCGTGTCCAGCAGGTGGTTTTGGCGAGTCGAGCAGGTGGTTCTGGCGTGCTCGGCAGGTGCTTCCGGTGTCATTGGCATGTGGTTCCGGCATGTCTGAGAGGTGGTTCCGCCATGCCCGGCGGGTGATTCCGGAGTGTTCGCCAAGTGGTTCTGGCGTAGCCGGCAGGTGATTTTGCATGTCCGGCAATGGTTCTGGCGACTCGAGCTGGTGGTTCCGGCATGTCCGGCAGGTGGTTCCGGCATGCCCGGCAGGTGATTCCGGAGTGTCCGGCATGTGGTTCTGGCACCTCTGAGAGGTGGTTCCGGCATGCCCGGCAGGTGATTCCGGAGTGTCCGGCATGTGGTTCTGGCACCTCTGAGAGGTGGTTCCGGCATGCCCGGCAGGTGGTTCTGGAGTGTCTGCCGATTGGTTCTGGCGTAGCCGGCAGGTGATTTTGCATGTCCGGCAATGGTTCCGGCGAGTCGAGCCGGTCGTTCCGGCATGTCCAGCAAGTGCTTCCAGCTTGCCCGGCAGGTGATTCCGGAGTGTCCAGCATGTGGTTCTGGCACCTCTGACAGGTGGTTCCGGCATGCCCGGCAGGAGATTCCGGAGAGTCCGCCACGTGGTTCTGGCGTACCCGGAGGTTGATTTTGGCGTGTCCACTGGTGGTTCTGGGGAGTGCATCAGCTGCTTCCGGCATACTCGGCAGGTGGTACCGGCGTGTCCAGAACATGGTTCTGGCAAGTCTGAGAGGTGGTTCCGGCACGCCCGACAGGTGATTCCGGAGCGTCCGCCAAGTGTTTCTGGCGTACCCGGCAGGTGATTTTGGCATGTCCGACAGGTGTTTCTTGCGAGTCGAACAGGTGGCTCAGGCATTCTCAGCTGGTGCTTCCGGCGTCTCTGGCACGTGGTTCTGGTGTCTCTGAGAGCTGGTTCTGGCATGTCCGGCAGATGATTCCGGAGTGTCCACGAAGTGGTTGTGGTATACCTGGCAGGTGATTTTGACGTGTCAGGAAGGTGGTTCCGGCTTGTTGAGCAGGTGGATCAGGCGTGCTCGACAGTGGGTTCAGGCGGGTCTGGAAGTTGGTTTCGGTCTGTTCGGGGAGTGGTTCCAGCATCTCAGGCTCATGGTTCTGGCACGTCTGAGAGGTGGTTGCGGCCGGCCAGACAGGTGTTTCCATGGTGTCCGCCAAGTGGTTCCGGCACAGCTGGCAGGTGATGTTGGCGTGACCAGCAGGTGGTTCCAGCAAGCCCGGCAGGTGATTCCGAAGAGTTCACCAAATGGTTGTGGCGTAGCCGGCAGGTGATTTTGGCGAGTCCAGCAGGTGGTTTTGGCGAGTCGAGCAGGTGGTTCTGGCGTGCTCGGCAGGTGCTTCCGGTGTCATTGGCATGTGGTTCCGGCATGTCTGAGAGGTGGCTCCGGTATGCCCGGCAGGTGGTTCCGGAGAGTCTGCCGAGTGGTTCTGGAGCCAGCCCGGCAGGTGATTCCGAAGAGTTCACCAAATAGTTGTGGCGTAGCCGGCAGGTTATTTTGACGTGTCAGGAAGGTGGTTCCGGCTAGTTGAGCAGGTGGATCAGGCGTGCTCGCCAGTGGGTTCAGGAGGGTATGGCAGGTGGTTTCGGTCTTTTCGGGGAGTGGTTCCGGCATCTCAGGCACATGGTTCTGGCACGTCTGAGAGGTGGTTCCGGCCGGCCGGAGAGGTGTTTCCGGAGTGTCCGCCAAGTCGTTCCGGCGTAGCTGAAAGGTGATGTTGGCGTGACCGGCAGGTGGTTCCAGCCAGCCCGGCAGGTGATTCCGGAGTGTCTGCCGTGTGGTTCTGGCGTAGCTGGCAGGTGATTTTGGCGTGTCCAGCATGTGGTTCCGGCGAGCTCGGCAGGTGGTACCAGCATGTCCGGAACATGGTTCTGGCACGTCTGAGAGATGGTTCCGTCATGCCCGGCAGGTGATTCCGGAGTGTCCGTCATGTGGTTCTGGCACCTCTGAGAGCTGGTTCCGGCATGCCCGGCAGGTGATTCCGGAGTGTCCGGCATGTGGTTCTGGCACCTCTGAGAGGTGGTTCCGGCATGCCCGGCAGGTGGTTCCGGAGTGTCTGCCGAGTGGTTCTGGCGTAGCCGGCAAGTGATTTTGGCGTGTCCAGCAGGTGGTTTTGGAGAGTCGAGCAGGTGGTTCTGGCGTGATCGGCAGGTGCTTCCCGTGTCATTGGCATGTGGTTCCGGCATGTCTGAGAGGTGGTTCCGCCCTGCCCGGCAGGTGATTCCGGAGCGTCCGCCAAGTGTTTCTGGCGTACCCGGCAGGTGTTTTTCGCCTGTCCGACAGGTGTATCTTGCGAGTCGAGCAGGTGGCTGAGGCATGCTCAGCTGGTGCTTCCGGCGTCTCTGGAACGTGGTTCTGGTGTGTCTGAGAGCTGGTTCTGGCATCTCCGGCAGATGATTCCGGAGTGTCCACCAAGTGGTTCTTGTATACCTGGCAGGTGATTTTGGCATGTCAGGAAGTTGGTTCCGGCTAGTTGAGCAGGTGGATCAGGCGTGCTCGCCAGGGGGTTCAGGCGGGTCTGGCAGGTGGTTTCGGTCTGTTCGGGGAGTGGTTCCGGCATCTCAGGCACATGGTTCCGGCACGTCTGTGAGGTGGTTCCGGCCGGCCCGACAGGTGTTTCCATGGTGTCCGCCAGGTGGTTCTGGCATAGCTGGCAAGTGATGTTGGCGTGACCGGCAGGTGGTTCCAGCCAGCCCGCTAGGTGATTCCGGAGTGTTCGCCAAGTGGTTCTGGTGTAGCCGGCAGGTGATTTTGCATGTCCGGCAATGGTTCCGGCGAGTCGAGCCGGTGGTTCCGACATCTCCGGCAGGTGGTTCCGGCATGCCCGGCAGGTGATTCCGGAGTGTCCGGCATGTGGTTCTGGCACCTCTGAGAGGTGGTTCCGGCATGCCCGGCAGGTGATACCGGAGTGTCCGGCATTTGGTTCTCACACCTCTGAGAGGTGGTTCCAGAATGCCTGGCATGTGATTCCCGAGTGTCTGCCGAGTGGTTCTGGCGTAGCCGGCGGGTGATTTTGGCGTGTCCACTAGGTCGTTCTGGGGAGTGGATCAGCTGGTTCCGGCATACTCGGCAGGTGCTACCGGCGTGTCCAGAACATGGTTCTGGCAAGTCTGAGAGGTGGTTCCGGCACGCCCGACAGGTGATTCCGGAGCGTCCGCCAAGTGTTTCTGGCGTACCCTGCAGGTGATTTTGGCATGTCCGACAGGTGTATCTTGCGAGTCGAGCAGGTGGCTGAGGCATGCTCAGCTGGTGCTTCCGGCGTCTCTGGCACGTGGTTCTGGTGTGTCTGAGAGCTGGTTCTGGCATGTCCGGCAGATGATTCCGGAGTGTCCACCAAGTGGTTCTGGTAGACCTGGCAGGTGATTTTGGCGTGTCAGGAAGTTGGTTCCAGCTAGTTGAGCAGGTGGATCAGGCGTGCTCGCCAGGGGGTTCAGGCGGGTCTGGCAGGTGGTTTCGGTCTGTTCGGGGAGTGGTTCCGGCATCTCAGGCTCATGGTTCTGGCACGTCTGAGAGGTGGTTTCGGCTGGCCCGACAGGTGTTTCCCTGGTGTCTGCCAACTGGTTCTGGCATAGCTGGCAGGTGATGTTGGCGTGACCGGCAGGTGGTTCCAGCAAGCCCGGCATTTGATTCCGAAGAGTTCAACAAATGTTTGTGGCGTAGCCGGCAGGTTATTTTGGCGAGTCCAGCAGGTGGTTTTGGCGAGTCGAGCAGGTGGTTGTGGCGTGCTCGGCAGGTGCTTCCGGTGTCATTGGCATGTGGTTCCGGCATGTCTGAGAGGTGGTTCCGGCATGCCCGGCAGGTGGTTCCGGAGTGTCTGCCGACTGGTTCTGGAGCCAGGCCGGCAGGTGATTCCGAAGAGTTCACCAAATGGTTGTGGCGTAGCCGGCAGGAGATTTTGGCGTGTCCAGCAGGTGGTTTTGGCGAGTCGAGCAGGTGGTTCTGGCGTGCTCGGCAGGTGCTTCTGGTGCAATTGTCATGTGGTTCCGGCATGTCTGAGAGGTGGTTCCGGCATGCCCGGCAGGTGGTTCCGGAGTGTCTGCCGAGTGGTTCTGGAGCCAGGCCGGCAGGTGATTCCCAAGAGTTCACCAAATGGTTGTGGCGTAGCCGGCAGGTGATTTTGGCGTGCCAGGAAGTTGGTTCCGGCAAGTTGAGCAGGTGTATCAGGCGTGCTCGCCAGGGGGTTCAGGCGCGTCTGGCAGGTGGTTTCGGTCTGTTCGGGGAGTGGTTCCGGCATGTCAGGCACATGGTTCTGGCACGTCTGAGAGGTGGTTGCGGCCGGCCGGAGAGGTGTTTCCGGAGTGTCCGCCAAGTCGTTCCGGCGTAGCTGAAAGGTGATGTTGGCGTGACCGGCAGGTGGTTCCAGCCAGCCCGGCAGGTGATTCCGGAGTGTCTGCCGTGTGGTTCTGTCGTAGCTGGCAGGTGATTTCGGCGTGTCCAGCATGTGGTTCCGGCGAGCTCGGCAGGTGGTACCAGCATGTCCGGAACATGGTTCTGGCACGTCTGAGAGATGGTTCCGTCATGCCCAGCAGGTGATTCCGCAGTGTCCGTCATGTGGTTCTGGCACCTCTGAGAGCTGGTTCCGGCATGCCCGGCAGGTGATTCCGGAGTGTCCGGCATGTGGTTCTGGCACCTCTGAGAGGTGGTTCCGGCATGCCCGGCAGGTGGTTCCGGAGTGTCTGCCGAGTGGTTCTGGAGTAGCCGGCAGGTGATTTTGGCGTGTCCAGCAGGTGGTTTTGGCGAGTCGAGCAGGTGGTTCTGGCGTGCTCGGCAGGTGCTTCCGGTGTCATTGGCATGTGGTTCCGGCATGTCTGAGAGGTGGTTCCGCCATGCCCGGCAGGTGTTTCTGGAGTGTTCGCCAAGTGGTTCTGGCGTAGCCGGCAGGTGATTTTGCATGTCCGGCAATGGTTCCGGCGAGTCGAGCCGGTGGTTCCGGCATGACCGGCAGGTGGTTCCGGCATGCCCGGCAGGTGATTCCGGAGTGTCCGGCATGTGGTTCTGGCACCTCTGAGAGGTGGTTCCGGCATGCCCGGCAGGTGATACCGGAGTGTTCGCCAAGTGGTTCTGGCATAGCCGGCAGGTGATTTTGCATGTCCGGCAATGGTTCCGGCGAGTCGAGCCGGTGGTTCCTGCATGTCCGGCAGGTGGTTCCGGCATGCCCGGCAGGTGATTCCGGTGTGTCCGGCATGTGGTTCTGGTACATCTGAGAGGTGGTTCCGGCATGCCCGGCAGGTGATACCTGAGTGTCCGGCATTTGGTTCTGGCACCTCTCAGAGGTGGTTCCGGAATGCCTGGCATGTGATTCCGGAGTGTCTGCCGAGTGGTTCTGGCGTAGCCGGCAGTTGATTTTGGCGTGTCCACTAGGTGGTTCTGGGGAGTGGATCAGCTGGTTCCGGCATACTCGGCAGGTGGTACCGGCGTGTCCAGAACATGGTTCTGGCAAGTCTGAGAGGTGGTTCCGGCACGCCCGACAGGTGATTCCGGAGCGTCCGCCAAGTGTTTCTGGCGTACCCGGCAGGTGTTTTTCGCCTGTCCGACAGGTGTATCTTGCGAGTCGAGCAGGTGGCTGAGGCATGCTCAGCTGGTGCTTCCGGCGTCTCTGGAACGTGGTTCTGGTGTGTCTGAGAGCTGGTTCTGGCATCTCCGGCAGATGATTCCGGAGTGTCCACCAAGTGGTTCTTGTATACCTGGCAGGTGATTTTGGCATGTCAGGAAGTTGGTTCCGGCTAGTTGAGCAGGTGGATCAGGCGTGCTCGCCAGGGGGTTCAGGCGGGTCTGGCAGGTGGTTTCGGTCTGTTCGGGGAGTGGTTCCGGCATCTCAGGCACATGGTTCCGGCACGTCTGTGAGGTGGTTCCGGCCGGCCCGACAGGTGTTTCCATGGTGTCCGCCAGGTGGTTCTGGCATAGCTGGCAAGTGATGTTGGCGTGACCGGCAGGTGGTTCCAGCCAGCCCGGTAGGTGATTCCGGAGTGTTCGCCAAGTGGTTCTGGCGTAGCCGGCAGGTGATTTTGCATGTCCGGCAATGGTTCCGGCGAGTCGAGCCGGTGGTTCCTACATCTCCGGCAGGTGGTTCCGGCATGCCCGGCAGGTGATTCCGGAGTGTCCGGCATGTGGTTCTGGCACCTCTGAGAGGTGGTTCCGGCATGCCCGGCAGGTGATACCGGAGTGTCCGGCATTTGGTTCTCACACCTCTGAGAGGTGGTTCCGGAATGCCTGGCATGTGATTCCCGAGTGTCTGCCGAGTGGTTCTGGCGTAGCCGGCAGGTGATTTTGGCGTGTCCACTAGGTCGTTCTGGGGAGTGGATCAGCTGGTTCCGGCATACTCGGCAGGTGCTACCGGCGTGTCCAGAACATGGTTCTGGCAAGTCTGAGAGGTGGTTCCGGCACGCCCGACAGGTGATTCCGGAGCGTCCGCCAAGTGTTTCTGGCGTACCCTGCAGGTGATTTTGGCATGTCCGACAGGTGTATCTTGCGAGTCGAGCAGGTGGCTGAGGCATGCTCAGCTGGTGCTTCCGGCGTCTCTGGCACGTGGTTCTGGTGTGTCTGAGAGCTGGTTCTGGCATGTCCGGCAGATGATTCCGGAGTGTCCACCAAGTGGTTCTGGTATACCTGGCAGGTGATTTTGGCGTGTCAGGAAGTTGGTTCCGGCTATTTGAGCAGGTGGATGAGGCATGCTCGCCAGTGGGTTCAGGCGGGTCTGGCAGGTGGTTTCGGTGTGTTCGGGGAGTGGTTCCGGCATCTCCGGCTCATGGTTCTGTCAAGTCTGAGAGGTGGTTCCGGCCGGCCCGACAGGTGTTTCCATGGTGCCCGCCAAGTTTTTCTGGCATAGCTGGCAGATGATGTTGGCGTGACCAGCAGGTGGTTCCAGCAAGCCCGGCAGGTGATTCCGAAGAGTTCACCAAATGGTTGTGGCGTAGCCGGCAGGTGATTTTGGCGTGTCCAGCAGGTGGTTTTGGCGAGTCGAGCATGTGGTTCTGGCGTGCTCGGCAGGTGCTTCCGGTGTCATTGGCATGTGGTTCCAGCATGTCTGAGAGGTGGTTCCGGTATGCCCGGCAGGTGGTTCCGGAGTGTCTGCAGAGTGGTTCTGGAGCCAGCCCGGCAGGTGACCCCGAAGAGTTCAGTAAATGGTTGTGGCGTAGCCGGCAGGTGATTTTGGCGTGTCCAGCAGGTGGTTTTGGCGACTCGAGCAGGTGGTTCTGTCGTGCTCGGCAGGTGCTTCCGGTGTCATTGGCATCTGGTTCCAGCATGTCTGAGAGGTGGTTCCGCCATGCCCGGCAGGTGATTCCGGAGTTTTCGCCAAGTGGTTCTGGCATAGCCGGCAGGTGATTTTGCATGTCCGGCAATGGTTCCGGCGACTCGAGCCGGTGGTTCCGGCATGTCCGGCAGGTGGTTCCGGCATGCCCGGCAGGTGATTCCGGAGTGTCCGGCATGTGGTTCTGGCACCTCTGAGAGGTGATTCCGGCATGCCCGGCAGGTGATACCGGAGTGTCCGGCATTTGGTTCTGGCACCTCTGAGAGGTGGTTCCGGAATGCCTGGCCTGTGATTCCGGAGTGTCTGCCGAGTGGTTCTGGCGTAGCCGGCAGTTGATTTTGGCGTGTCCACTAGGTGGTTCTGGGGAGTGGAGCAGCTGGTTCCGGAATACTCGGCAGGTGGTACCTGATTTTGGCGTGTCCAGCAGGTGGTTTCGGCGAGCTCGGCAGGTGGTACCGGCGTGTCCAGAACATGGTTCTGGCAAGTCTGAGAGGTGGTTCCGGCACGCCCGACAGGTGATTCTGGAGTGTAGGCCAAGTGTTTCTGGCGTACCCGGCAGGTGATTTTGGCATGTCCGACAGGTGTTTCTTGCGAGTCGAGCAGGTGGCTCAGGAATGCTCAGCTGGTGCTTCCGGCGTCTCTGGCACGTGGTTCTGGTGTGTCTGAGTGCTGGTTCTGGCATGTCCGGCAGATGATTCCGGAGTGTTCACCAAGTGGTTCTGGTAGACCTGGCAGGTGATTTTCGCGTGTCAGGAAGGTGGTTCCCGCTAGGTGAGCAGGTGGATCAGGCGTGTTCGCCAGGGTGTTCAGGCGGGTCTAACAGGTGTTTTCGGTCTGTTCGGGGAGTGGTTCCGGCATCTCAGGCACATGGTTCTTGCACGTCTGAGAGGTGGTTCCGTCCGGCCCTACAGGTGTTTCCGGAGTGTCCGCCAAGTGGTTCTGGTGTAGCTGAAAGGTTATGTTTGCATGAACCGCAGGTGGTTCCAGCCAGCCCGGCAGGTGATTCCGGAGTGTCTGCCGAGTGGTTCTGGCGTAGCCGGCAGGTGATTTTGGCGTGTCCAGCAGGTGGTTCCGGGGTGCTCGGCAGGTGGTACCGGAGTGTCGGGAACATGGTTCTGGCACATCTGAGAGATGGTTCCGGCATGCCCGGCAGGTGATTCCGGAGTGTCCGGCATGTGGTTCTGGCACCTCTGAGAGGTGGTTCCGGCATGCCCGGCAGGTGGTTCCGGAGTGTCTGCCGAGTGGTTCTGGCGTAGCCGGCAGGTGATTCTGGCGTGTCCAGCAGGTGGTTCTGGGGAGTGGATCAGGTGGTTCCGGCATACTCGGCAGGTGGTACCGGAGTGTCCTGAACATGGTTCTGGCAAGTCTGAGAGGTGGTTCCGGCATGCCCGACAGGTGATTCCGGAGTGTTCGCCAAGTGGTTCTGGCGTAGCCGGCAGGTCATTTTGCATGTCCGGCGGTGGTTCCGGCGAGTGGAGCCGGTGGTTCCGGCGTGTCGAGCAGGTGTTTCAGGTCTGTCCGGCAGGTGGTTCTGACGTGTCCGGCACGAGGTTCTGGCACGTCTGAGGGTTGGTTCTGGCATGCCCGACAGGTGATTCCGGAGTGTCCATCACGTGGTTCTGGCGTACCCGGCAGGTGATTTTGGCGTGTCTGGCAGGTGTTTCTTGCAAGTCGAGCATTTGGCTCAGGCATGATCAGCAGGTGCTTCCGGCGTGTCTGGCACGTGGTTCTGGTGTGTCTGAGAGCTGGTTCTGACATGTCCGGCAGATGATTCCGGAGTGTCCACCAAGTGGTTGTGGCATACCCGGCAGGTGATTTTAGCGTGTCAGGTAGGTGGTTCCGGCGAGTCGAGTAGGTGGTTCCAGCGTGCTCGGCAGGTGGTTCAGGCGGGTCTGGCAGGTGGTTTCGGTCTGTTCGTGGTGTGGTTCCGGCATCTCAGGCACATGGTTCTGGCACGTCTGATAGGTGGTTCCGGCCGGCCCGACAGGTGTTTCCAAGGTGTCCGCCAAGTGGTTCTGGCATAGCTGGCAGGTGATGTTGGCGTGATCGGCAGGTGGTTCCAGCCAGCCCGGCAGGTGATTCCGAAGTGTTCACCAAATGGCTGTGGCATAGACGGAAGGTGATTTTGGCGTGTCCAGCAGGTGGTTTTGGTGAGTCGAGCAGGTGGTTCTGGCGTGCTCGGCAGGTGCTACCGGCGTGTCCAGAACATAGTTCCGGCATGTCTGAGAGGTGGTTCCGGAATGCCCGGCAGGTGGTTCCGGAGACTCTGCCGAGTGGTTCTGCAGCCAGCCCGGCAGGTGATTCCGAAGAGTTCACCAAATGGTTGTGGCGTAGCCGGCAGGTTATTTTGGCGTGTCAGGAAGGTGGTTCCGGCTAGTTGAGCAGGTGAATCAGGCCTGCTTGCCAGGGGGTTCAGGCGGGTCTGGCAGGTGGTTTCGGTCTTTTCGGGGTGTGGTTCCGGCATCTCAGGCACATGGTTCTGGCACGTCTGAGAGGTGGTTCCGGCCCGCCCGACAGGTGTTTCCATGGTGTCCGCCAAGTGGTTCTGGCATAGCTGGCAGGTGATGTTGGCGTGACCGGCAGGTGGTTCCAGCCATCCCGACAGGTGATTCCGTAGAGTTCATCAAATTGTTGTGGCGTAGTCGGCAGGTGATTTTGGCGTGTCCAGCATGTGGTTTTGAAGAGTCGAGAAGGTGGTTCTGGCGTGCTCGGCAGGTGCTTCCGGTGTCATTGGCATGTGGTTCCGGCATGTCTGAGAGGTGGTTCCGCCATGCCCGGCAGGTGTTTCTGGAGTGTTCGCCAAGTGGTTCTGGCGTAGCCGGCAGGTGATTTTGCATGTCCGGCAATGGTTCCGGAGAGTCGAGCCGGTGGTTCTGGCATGTCCGGCAGGTGGTTCCGGCATGCCCGGCAGGTGATTCCGGTGTGTCCGGCATGTGGTTCTGGCACCTCTGAGAGGTGGTTCCGGCATGCCCGGCAGGTGATACCGGAGTGTTCGCCAAGTGGTTCTGGCATAGCCGGCAGGTGATTTTGCATGTCCGGCAATGGTTCCGGCGAGTCGATCCGGTGGTTCCTGCATGTCCGGCAGGTGGTTCCGGCATGCCCGGCAGGTGATTCCGGTGTGTCCGGCATGTGGTTCTGGTACATCTGAGAGGTGGTTCCGGCATGCCCGGCAGGTGATACCTGAGTGTCCGGCATTTGGTTCTGGCACCTCTGAGAGGTGGTTCCGGAATGTCTGGCATGTGATTCCCAAGTGTCCGCTGAGTGGTTGTGGCGTAGCCGGCCGGTGGTTCCGGCATGTCCGGAACATGGTTCTGGCAAGTCTGAGACATGGTTCCGCCATGCCCGGCAGGTGATTCCGGAGTGTCCGGCATGTGGTTCTGGCACCTCTGAGAGGTGGTTCCGGCATGCCCGGCAGTTGGTTGCGGAGTGTCTGCCGAGCGGTTCTGGAGTAGCCGGCAGGTGATTCTGGCGTATCCAGCAGGTGGATCTGGGGAGTGGATCACGTGGTTCCGGCATACTCGGCAGGTGGTACCGGCGTGTCCGGAACATGGTTCTGGCAACTCTGAGAGGTGGTTCCGGCATGGCCGACAGGTGATTCCGGAGTGTTCGCCAAGTGGTTCTGGCGTAGACGGCAGGTCATTTTGCATGTCCGGCGGTGGTTCCGGCGAGTCGAGCCGGTGGTTCCGGCGTATCCAGCAGTTGTTTCCGGTCTGTCCGGCAGGTGGTTCTGGCGTGACCGGCACGAGGTTCTGGCACGTCTGAGATTTCGTTCCGCCATGCCCGACAGGTGATTCCGGAGTGTCCGCCACGTGGTTCTGGCATACCCGGCAGGTGATTTTGGCGTGTCTGGCAGGTGTTTTTTGCAAGTCGAGCATTTGGCTCAGGCATGCTCAGCAGGTGCTTCCGGCGTGTCTGGCACGTGGTTCTGGTGTGTCTGAGAGCTGCTTCTGGCATGTCCGGCAGATGATTCCGGAGTGTCCACCAAGTGGTTGTGGCATAACCGGCAGGTGATTTTAGCGTGTCAGGTAGGTGGTTCGGCGAGTCCAGTAGGTGGTTCTGGCGTGCTCGGCAGGTGGTTCAGGCGTGTCCGGCAGGTGGTTCCGGCGAGTCGATCCGGTGGTTCCGGCATGTCCGGCAGGTGGTTCCGGCATGCCCGGCAGGTGATTCCGGAGTGTCCGGCATGTGGTTCTGGCACCTCTGAGAGGTGGTTCCGGCATGCCCGGCAGGTGATACCGGAGTGTTCGCCAAGTGGTTCTGGCGTAGCCGGCAGGTGATTTTGCATGTCCGGCAATGGTTCCGGCGAGTCGAGCCGTGGTTCCGCAATGTCCGGCAGGTGGTTCCGGCATGTCTGGCAGGTGGTTCCGGCATGCCCAGCACGTGGTTCCAGCATGCCCGGCAGGTGATTCCGGAGTGTCCGGCATGTGGTTCTGGCACCTCTGAGAGGTGGTTCCGGCATGCCCGGCAGGTGATACCGGAGTGTCCGGCATTTGGTTCTGGCACCTCTGAGAGGTGGTTCCGGCATTCCCGGCAGTTGGTTGCGGAGTCTCTGCCGAGCGGTTCTGGAGTAGCCGGCAGGTGATTCTGGCGTATCCAGCAGGTGGTTCTGGGGAGTGGATAAGGTGGTTCCGGCATACTCGGCAGGTGGTACCGGAGTGTCCGGAACATGGTTCTGGCAACTCTGAGAGGTGGTTCCGGCATGGCCGACAGGTGATTCCGGAGTGTTCGCCAAGTGGTTCTGGCGTAGACGGCAGGTCATTTTGCATGTCCGGCGGTGGTTCCGGCGAGTCGAGCCGGTGGTTCCGGTGTATCCAGCAGTTGTTTCCGGTCTGTCCGGCAGGTGGTTCTGGCGTGACCGGCACGAGGTTCTGGCACGTCTGAGATTTGGTTCCGCCATGCCCGACAGGTGATTCCGGAGTGTCCGCCACGTGGTTCTGGCGTACCCGGCAGGTGATTTTGGCGTGTCTGGCAGGTGTTTTTTGCAAGTCGAGCATTTGGCTCAGGCATGCTCAGCAGGTGCTTCCAGCGTGTCTGGCACGTGGTTCTGGTGTGTCTGAGAGCTGGTTCTGGCATGTCCGGCAGATGATTCCGGAGTGTCCACCAAGTGGTTGTGGCATACCCGGCAGGTGATTTTAGCGTGTCAGGTAGGTGGTTCGGCGAGTCCAGTAGGTGGTTCTGGCGTGCTCGGCAGCTGGTTCAGGCGTGTCCGGCAGGTGGTTCCGGCGAGTCGATCCGGTGGTTCCGGCATGTCCGGCAGGTGGTTCCGGCATGCCCGGCAGGTGATTCCGGAGTGTCCGGCATGTGGTTCTGGCACCTCTGAGAGGTGGTTCCGGCATGCCCGGCAGGTGATACCGGAGTGTTCGCCAAGTGGTTCTGGCGTAGCCGGCAGGTGATTTTGCATGTCCGGCAATGGTTCCGGCGAGTCGAGCCGTGGTTCCGCAATGTCCGGCAGGTGGTTCCGGCATGTCTGGCAGGTGGTTCCGGCATGTCCAGCACGTGGTTCCAGCATGCCCGGCAGGTGATTCCGGAGTGTCCGGCATGTAGTTCTGGCACCTCTGAGAGGTGGTTCCGGCATGCCCGGCAGGTGATTCCGGAGTGTCCGGCATTTGGTTCTGGCACCTCTCAGAGGTGGTTCCGGAATGCCTCGCATGTGATTCCGGAGTGTCTGCCGAGTGGTTCTGGCGTAGCCGGAAGTTGATTTTGGCGTGTCCACTAGGTGGTTCTGGGGAGTGGATCAGCTGGTTCCGGCATACTCGGCAGGTGCTACCGGCGTGTCCAGAACATGGTTCTGGCAAGTCTGAGAGGTGGTTCCGGCACGCCCGACAGGTGATTCCGGAGCGTCCGCCAAGTGTTTCTGGCGTACCCGGCAGGTGTTTTTCGCCTGTCCGACAGGTGTATCTTGCGAGTCGAGCAGGTGGCTGAGGCATGCTCAGCTGGTGCTTCCGGCGTCTCTGGAACGTGGTTCTGGTGTGTCTGAGAGCTGGTTCTGGCATCTCCGGCAGATGATTCCGGAGTGTCCACCAAGTGGTTCTTGTATACCTGGCAGGTGATTTTGGCATGTCAGGAAGTTGGTTCCGGCTAGTTGAGCAGGTGGATCAGGCGTGCTCGCCAGGGGGTTCAGGCGGGTCTGGCAGGTGGTTTCGGTCTGTTCGGGGAGTGGTTCCGGCATCTCAGGCACATGGTTCCGGCACGTCTGAGAGGTGGTTCCGGCCGGCCCGACAGGTGTTTCCATGGTGTCCGCCAAGTGGTTCTGGCATAGCTGGCAAGTGATGTTGGCGTGACCGGCAGGTGGTTCCAGCCAGCCCGGCAGGTGATTCCGAAGAGTTCACCAAATGGTTGTGGCGTAGCCGGCAGGTGATTTTGGCGTGTCCAGCAGGTGGTTTTGGTGAGTCGAGCAGGTGGTTCTGGCGTGCTCGGCAGGTGCTTCTGGTGCAATTGTCATGTGGTTCCGGCATGTCTGAGAGGTGGTTCCGGCATGCCCGGCAGGTGGTTCCGGAGTGTCTGCCGAGTGGTTCTGGAGCCAGGCCGGCAGGTGATTCCCAAGAGTTCACCAAATGGTTGTGGCGTAGCCGGCAGGTGATTTTGGCGTGCCAGGAAGTTGGTTCCGGCAAGTTGAGCAGGTGGATCAGGCGTGCTCGCCAGGGGGTTCAGGCGCGTCTGGCAGGTGGTTTCGGTCTGTTCGGGGAGTGGTTCCGGCATGTCAGGCACATGGTTCTGGCACGTCTGAGAGGTGGTTGCGGCCTGCCGCAGAGGTGTTTCCGGAGTGTCCGCCAAGTCGTTCCGGCGTAGCTGAAAGGTGATGTTGGCGTGACCGGCAGGTGGTTCCAGCCAGCCCGGCAGGTGATTCCGGAGTGTCTGCCGTGTGGTTCTGGCGTAGCTGGCAGGTGATTTCGGCGTGTCCAGCATGTGGTTCCGGCGAGCTCGGCAGGTGGTACCAGCATGTCCGGAACATGGTTCTGGCACGTCTGAGAGATGGTTCCGTCATGCCCAGCAGGTGATTCCGCAGTGTCCGTCATGTGGTTCTGGCACCTCTGAGAGCTGGTTCCGGCATGCCCGGCAGGTGATTCCGGAGTGTCCGGCATGTGGTTCTGGCACCTCTGAGAGGTGGTTCCGGCATGCCCGGCAGGTGGTTCCGGAGTGTCTGCCGAGTGGTTCTGGAGTAGCCGGCAGGTGATTTTGGCGTGTCCAGCAGGTGGTTTTGGCGAGTCGAGCAGGTGGTTCTGGCGTGCTCGGCAGGTGCTTCCGGTGTCATTGGCATGTGGTTCCGGCATGTCTGAGAGGTGGTTCCGCCATGCCCGGCAGGTGTTTCTGGAGTGTTCGCCAAGTGGTTCTGGCGTAGCCGGCAGGTGATTTTGCATGTCCGGCAATGGTTCCGGCGAGTCGAGCCGGTGGTTCCGGCATGTCCGGCAGGTGGTTCCGGCATGCCCGGCAGGTGATTCCGGAGTGTCCGGCATGTGGTTCTGGCACCTCTGAGAGGTGGTTCCGGCATGCCCGGCAGGTGATACCGGAGTGTTCGCCAAGTGGTTCTGGCATAGCCGGCAGGTGATTTTGCATGTCCGGCAATGGTTCCCGCGAGTCGAGCCGGTGGTTCCTGCATGTCCGGCAGGTGGTTCCGGCATGCCCGGCAGGTGATTCCGGTGTGTCCGGTATGTGGTTCTGGTACATCTGAGAGGTGGTTCCGGCATGCCCGGCAGGTGATACCTGAGTGTCCGGCATTTGGTTCTGGCACCTCTGAGAGGTGGTTCCGGAATGCCTGGCATGTGATTCCCAAGTGTCCGCTGAGTGGTTGTGGCGTAGACGGCCGGTGGTTCCGGCATGTCCGGAACATGGTTCTGGCAAGTCTGAGAGATGGTTCCACCATGCCCGGCAGGTGATTCCGGAGTGTCCGGCATGTGGTTCTGGCACCTCTGAGAGGTGGTTCCGGCATGCCCGGCAGTTGGTTGCGCAGTGTCTGCCGAGCGGTTCTGGAGTAGCCGGCAGGTGATTCTGGCGTATCCAGCAGGTGGTTCTGGGGAGTGGATCAGGTGGTTCCGGCATACTCGGCAGGTGGTACCGGCGTGTCCAGAACATGGTTCTGGCAAGTCTGAGAGGTGGTTCCGGCACGCCCGACAGGTGATTCCGGAGCGTCCGCCAAGTGTTTCTGGCGTACCCGGCAGGTGTTTTTCGCCTGTCCGACAGGTGTATCTTGCGAGTCGAGCAGGTGGCTGAGGCATGCTCAGCTGGTGCTTCCGGCGTCTCTGGAACGTGGTTCTGGTGTGTCTGAGAGCTGGTTCTGGCATCTCCGGCAGATGATTCCGGAGTGTCCACCAAGTGGTTCTTGTATACCTGGCAGGTGATTTTGGCATGTCAGGAAGTTGGTTCCGGCTAGTTGAGCAGGTGGATCAGGCGTGCTCGCCAGGGGGTTCAGGCGGGTCTGGCAGGTGGTTTCGGTCTGTTCGGGGAGTGGTTCCGGCATCTCAGGCACATGGTTCCGGCACGTCTGTGAGGTGGTTCCGGCCGGCCCGACAGGTGTTTCCATGGTGTCCGCCAAGAGGTTCTGGCATAGCTGGCAAGTGATGTTGGCGTGACCGGCAGGTGGTTCCAGCCAGCCCGGTAGGTGATTCCGGAGTGTTCGCCAAGTGGTTCTGGCGTAGCCGGCAGGTGATTTTGCATGTCCGGCAATGGTTCCGGCGAGTCGAGCCGGTCGTTCCGACATCTCCGGCAGGTGGTTCCGGCATGCCCGGCAGGTGATTCCGGAGTGTCCGGCATGTGGTTCTGGCACCTCTGAGAGGTGGTTCCGGCATGCCCGGCAGGTGATACCGGAGTGTCCGGCATTTGGTTCTCACACCTCTGAGAGGTGGTTCCGGAATGCCTGGCATGTGATTCCCGAGTGTCTGCCGAGTGGTTCTGGCGTAGCCGGCAGGTGATTTTGGCGTGTCCACTAGGTCGTTCTGGGGAGTGGATCAGCTGGTTCCGGCATACTCGGCAGGTGCTACCGGCGTGTCCAGAACATGGTTCTGGCAAGTCTGAGAGGTGGTTCCGGCACGCCCGACAGGTGATTCCGGAGCGTCCGCCAAGTGTTTCTGGCGTACCCTGCAGGTGATTTTGGCATGTCCGACAGGTGTATCTTGCGAGTCGAGCAGGTGGCTGAGGCATGCTCAGCTGGTGCTTCCGGCGTCTCTGGCACGTGGTTCTGGTGTGTCTGAGAGCTGGTTCTGGCATGTCCGGCAGATGATTCCGGAGTGTCCACCAAGTGGTTCTGGTAGACCTGGCAGGTGATTTTGGCGTGTCAGGAAGTTGGTTCCAGCTAGTTGAGCAGGTGGATCAGGCATGCTCGCCAGGGGGTTCAGGCGGGTCTGGCAGGTGGTTTCGGTCTGTTCGGGGAGTGGTTCCGGCATCTCAGGCTCATGGTTCTGGCACGTCTGAGAGGTGGTTTCGGCTGGCCCGACAGGTGTTTCCCTGGTGTCTGCCAACTGGTTCTGGCATAGCTGGCAGGTGATGTTGGCGTGACCGGCAGGTGGTTCCAGCAAGCCCGGCATTTGATTCCGAAGAGTTCAACAAATGTTTGTGGCGTAGCCGGCAGGTTATTTTGGCGAGTCCAGCAGGTGGTTTTGGCGAGTCGAGCAGGTGGTTGTGGCGTGCTCGGCAGGTGCTTCCGGTGTCATTGGCATGTGGTTCCGGCATGTCTGAGAGGTGGTTCCGGCATGCCCGGCAGGTGGTTCCGGAGTGTCTGCCGACTGGTTCTGGAGCCAGGCCGGCAGGTGATTCCGAAGAGTTCACCAAATGGTTGTGGCGTAGCCGGCAGGAGATTTTGGCGTGTCCAGCAGGTGGTTTTGGCGAGTCGAGCAGGTGGTTCTGGCGTGCTCGGCAGGTGCTTCTGGTGCAATTGTCATGTGGTTCCGGCATGTCTGAGAGGTGGTTCCGGCATGCCCGGCAGGTGGTTCCGGAGTGTCTGCCGAGTGGTTCTGGAGCCAGGCCGGCAGGTGATTCCCAAGAGTTCACCAAATGGTTGTGGCGTAGCCGGCAGGTGATTTTGGCGTGCCAGGAAGTTGGTTCCGGCAAGTTGAGCAGGTGGATCAGGCGTGCTCGCCAGGGGGTTCAGGCGCGTCTGGCAGGTGGTTTCGGTCTGTTCGGGGAGTGGTTCCGGCATGTCAGGCACATGGTTCTGGCACGTCTGAGAGGTGGTTGCGGCCGGCCGGAGAGGTGTTTCCGGAGTGTCCGCCAAGTCGTTCCGGCGTAGCTGAAAGGTGATGTTGGCGTGACCGGCAGGTGGTTCCAGCCAGCCCGGCAGGTGATTCCGGAGTGTCTGCCGTGTGGTTCTGTCGTAGCTGGCAGGTGATTTCGGCGTGTCCAGCATGTGGTTCCGGCGAGCTCGGCAGGTGGTACCAGCATGTCCGGAACATGGTTCTGGCACGTCTGAGAGATGGTTCCGTCATGCCCAGCAGGTGATTCCGCAGTGTCCGTCATGTGGTTCTGGCACCTCTGAGAGCTGGTTCCGGCATGCCCGGCAGGTGATTCCGGAGTGTCCGGCATGTGGTTCTGGCACCTCTGAGAGGTGGTTCCGGCATGCCCGGCAGGTGGTTCCGGAGTGTCTGCCGAGTGGTTCTGGAGTAGCCGGCAGGTGATTTTGGCGTGTCCAGCAGGTGGTTTTGGCGAGTCGAGCAGGTGGTTCTGGCGTGCTCGGCAGGTGCTTCCGGTGTCATTGGCATGTGGTTCCGGCATGTCTGAGAGGTGGTTCCGCCATGCCCGGCAGGTGTTTCTGGAGTGTTCGCCAAGTGGTTCTGGCGTAGCCGGCAGGTGATTTTGCATGTCCGGCAATGGTTCCGGCGAGTCGAGCCGGTGGTTCCGGCATGTCCGGCAGGTGGTTCCGGCATGCCCGGCAGGTGATTCCGGAGTGTCCGGCATGTGGTTCTGGCACCTCTGAGAGGTGGTTCCGGCATGCCCGGCAGGTGATACCGGAGTGTTCGCCAAGTGGTTCTGGCATAGCCGGCAGGTGATTTTGCATGTCCGGCAATGGTTCCGGCGAGTCGAGCCGGTGGTTCCTGCATGTCCGGCAGGTGGTTCCGGCATGCCCGGCAGGTGATTCCGGTGTGTCCGGCATGTGGTTCTGGCACCTCTGAGAGGTGGTTCCGGCATGCCCGGCAGTTGGTTGCGGAGTGTCTGCCGAGCGGTTCTGGAGTAGCCGGCAGGTGATTCTGGCGTATCCAGCAGGTGGTTCTGGGGAGTGGATCAGGTGGTTCCGGCATACTCGGCAGGTGCTACCGGCGTGTCCAGAACATGGTTCTGGCAAGTCTGAGAGGTGGTTCCGGCACGCCCGACAGGTGATTCCGGAGCGTCCGCCAAGTGTTTCTGGCGTACGCGGCAGGTGTTTTTCGCCTGTCCGACAGGTGTATCTTGCGAGTCGAGCAGGTGGCTGAGGCATGCTCAGCTGGTGCTTCCGGCGTCTCTGGAACGTGGTTCTGGTGTGTCTGAGAGCTGGTTCTGGCATCTCCGGCAGATGATTCCGGAGTGTCCACCAAGTGGTTCTTGTATACCTGGCAGGTGATTTTGGCATGTCAGGAAGTTGGTTCCGGCTAGTTGAGCAGGTGGATCAGGCGTGCTCGCCAGGGGGTTCAGGCGGGTCTGGCAGGTGGTTTCGGTCTGTTCGGGGAGTGGTTCCGGCATCTCAGGCACATGGTTCCGGCACGTCTGTGAGGTGGTTCCGGCCGGCCCGACAGGTGTTTCCATGGTGTCCGCCAGGTGGTTCTGGCATAGCTGGCAAGTGATGTTGGCGTGACCGGCAGGTGGTTCCAGCCAGCCCGGTAGGTGATTCCGGAGTGTTCGCCAAGTGGTTCTGGCGTAGCCGGCAGGTGATTTTGCATGTCCGGCAATGGTTCCGGCGAGTCGAGCCGGTGGTTCCGACATCTCCGGCAGGTGGTTCCGGCATGCCCGGCAGGTGATTCCGGAGTGTCCGGCATGTGGTTCTGGCACCTCTGAGAGGTGGTTCCGGCATGCCCGGCAGGTGATACCGGAGTGTCCGGCATTTGGTTCTCACACCTCTGAGAGGTGGTTCCGGAATGCCTGGCATGTGATTCCCGAGTGTCTGCCGAGTGGTTCTGGCGTAGCCGGCAGGTGATTTTGGCGTGTCCACTAGGTCGTTCTGGGGAGTGGATCAGCTGGTTCCGGCATACTCGGCAGGTGCTACCGGCGTGTCCAGAACATGGTTCTGGCAAGTCTGAGAGGTGGTTCCGGCACGCCCGACAGGTGATTCCGGAGCGTCCGCCAAGTGTTTCTGGCGTACCCTGCAGGTGATTTTGGCATGTCCGACAGGTGTATCTTGCGAGTCGAGCAGGTGGCTGAGGCATGCTCAGCTGGTGCTTCCGGCGTCTCTGGCACGTGGTTCTGGTGTGTCTGAGAGCTGGTTCTGGCATGTCCGGCAGATGATTCCGGAGTGTCCACCAAGTGGTTCTGGTAGACCTGGCAGGTGATTTTGGCGTGTCAGGAAGTTGGTTCCAGCTAGTTGAGCAGGTGGATCAGGCGTGCTCGCCAGGGGGTTCAGGCGGGTCTGGCAGGTGGTTTCGGTCTGTTCGGGGAGTGGTTCCGGCATCTCAGGCTCATGGTTCTGGCACGTCTGAGAGGTGGTTTCGGCTGGCCCGACAGGTGTTTCCCTGGTGTCTGCCAACTGGTTCTGGCATAGCTGGCAGGTGATGTTGGCGTGACCGGCAGGTGGTTCCAGCAAGCCCGGCATTTGATTCCGAAGAGTTCAACAAATGTTTGTGGCGTAGCCGGCAGGTTATTTTGGCGAGTCCAGCAGGTGGTTTTGGCGAGTCGAGCAGGTGGTTGTGGCGTGCTCGGCAGGTGCTTCCGGTGTCATTGGCATGTGGTTCCGGCATGTCTGAGAGGTGGTTCCGGCATGCCCGGCAGGTGGTTCCGGAGTGTCTGCCGACTGGTTCTGGAGCCAGGCCGGCAGGTGATTCCGAAGAGTTCACCAAATGGTTGTGGCGTAGCCGGCAGGAGATTTTGGCGTGTCCAGCAGGTGGTTTTGGCGAGTCGAGCAGGTGGTTCTGGCGTGCTCGGCAGGTGCTTCTGGTGCAATTGTCATGTGGTTCCGGCATGTCTGAGAGGTGGTTCCGGCATGCCCGGCAGGTGGTTCCGGAGTGTCTGCCGAGTGGTTCTGGAGCCAGGCCGGCAGGTGATTCCCAAGAGTTCACCAAATGGTTGTGGCGTAGCCGGCAGGTGATTTTGGCGTGCCAGGAAGTTGGTTCCGGCAAGTTGAGCAGGTGGATCAGGCGTGCTCGCCAGGGGGTTCAGGCGCGTCTGGCAGGTGGTTTCGGTCTGTTCGGGGAGTGGTTCCGGCATGTCAGGCACATGGTTCTGGCACGTCTGAGAGGTGGTTGCGGCCGGCCGGAGAGGTGTTTCCGGAGTGTCCGCCAAGTCGTTCCGGCGTAGCTGAAAGGTGATGTTGGCGTGACCGGCAGGTGGTTCCAGCCAGCCCGGCAGGTGATTCCGGAGTGTCTGCCGTGTGGTTCTGGCGTAGCTGGCAGGTGATTTCGGCGTGTCCAGCATGTGGTTCCGGCGAGCTCGGCAGGTGGTACCAGCATGTCCGGAACATGGTTCTGGCACGTCTGAGAGATGGTTCCGTCATGCCCAGCAGGTGATTCCGCAGTGTCCGTCATGTGGTTCTGGCACCTCTGAGAGCTGGTTCCGGCATGCCCGGCAGGTGATTCCGGAGTGTCCGGCATGTGGTTCTGGCACCTCTGAGAGGTGGTTCCGGCATGCCCGGCAGGTGGTTCCGGAGTGTCTGCCGAGTGGTTCTGGAGTAGCCGGCAGGTGATTTTGGCGTGTCCAGCAGGTGGTTTTGGCGAGTCGAGCAGGTGGTTCTGGCGTGCTCGGCAGGTGCTTCCGGTGTCATTGGCATGTGGTTCCGGCATGTCTGAGAGGTGGTTCCGCCATGCCCGGCAGGTGTTTCTGGAGTGTTCGCCAAGTGGTTCTGGCGTAGCCGGCAGGTGATTTTGCATGTCCGGCAATGGTTCCGGCGAGTCGAGCCGGTGGTTCCGGCATGTCCGGCAGGTGGTTCCGGCATGCCCGGCAGGTGATTCCGGAGTGTCCGGCATGTGGTTCTGGCACCTCTGAGAGGTGGTTCCGGCATGCCCGGCAGGTGACACCGGAGTGTTCGCCAAGTGGTTCTGGCATAGCCGGCAGGTGATTTTGCACGTCCGGCAATGGTTCCGGCGAGTCGAGCCGGTGGTTCCTGCATGTCCGGCAGGTTGTTCCGGCATGCCCGGCAGGTGATTCCGGTGTGTCCGGCATGTGGTTCTGGTACATCTGAGAGGTGGTTCCGGCATGCCCGGCAGGTGATACCTGAGTGTCCGGCATTTGGTTCTGGCACCTCTCAGAGGTGGTTCCGGAATGCCTGGCATGTGATTCCGGAGTGTCTGCCGAGTGGTTCTGGCGTAGCCGGCAGTTGATTTTGGCGTGTCCACTAGGTGGTTCTGGGGAGTGGATCAGCTGGTTCCGGCATACTCGGCAGGTGGTACCGGCGTGTCCAGAACATGGTTCTGGCAAGTCTGAGAGGTGGTTCCGGCACGCCCGACAGGTGATTCCGGAGCATCCGCCAAGTGTTTCTGGCGTACCCGGCAGGTGTTTTTCGCCTGTCCGACAGGTGTATCTTGCGAGTCGAGCAGGTGGCTGAGGCATGCTCAGCTGGTGCTTCCGGCGTCTCTGGAACGTGGTTCTGGTGTGTCTGAGAGCTGGTTCTGGCATCTCCGGCAGATGATTCCGGAGTGTCCACCAAGTGGTTCTTGTATACCTGGCAGGTGATTTTGGCATGTCAGGAAGTTGGTTCCGGCTAGTTGAGCAGGTGGATCAGGCGTGCTCGCCAGGGGGTTCAGGCGGGTCTGGCAGGTGGTTTCGGTCTGTTCGGGGAGTGGTTCCGGCATCTCAGGCACATGGTTCCGGCACGTCTGTGAGGTGGTTCCGGCCGGCCCGACAGGTGTTTCCATGGTGTCCGCCAGGTGGTTCTGGCATAGCTGGCAAGAGATGTTGGCGTGACCGGCAGGTGGTTCCAGCCAGCCCGGTAGGTGATTCCGGAGTGTTCGCCAAGTGGTTCTGGCGTAGCGGGCAGGTGATTTTGCATGTCCGGCAATGGTTCCGGCGAGTCGAGCTGGTGGTTCCGACATCTCCGGCAGGTGGTTCCGGCATGCCCGGCAGGTGATTCCGGAGTGTCCGGCATGTGGTTCTGGCACCTCTGAGAGGTGGTTCCGGCATGCCCGGCAGGTGATACCGGAGTGTCCGGCATTTGGTTCTCACACCTCTGAGAGGTGGTTCCGGAATGCCTGGCATGTGATTCCCGAGTGTCTGCCGAGTGGTTCTGGCGTAGCCGGCAGGTGATTTTGGCGTGTCCACTAGGTCGTTCTGGGGAGTGGATCAGCTGGTTCCGGCATACTCGGCAGGTGCTACCGGCGTGTCCAGAACATGGTTCTGGCAAGTCTGAGAGGTGGTTCCGGCACGCCCGACAGGTGATTCCGGAGCGTCCGCCAAGTGTTTCTGGCGTACCCTGCAGGTGATTTTGGCATGTCCGACAGGTGTATCTTGCGAGTCGAGCAGGTGGCTGAGGCATGCTCAGCTGGTGCTTCCGGCGTCTCTGGCACGTGGTTCTGGTGTGTCTGAGAGCTGGTTCTGGCATGTCCGGCAGATGATTCCGGAGTGTCCACCAAGTGGTTCTGGTATACCTGGCAGGTGATTTTGGCGTGTCAGGAAGTTGGTTCCGGCTATTTGAGCAGGTGGATGAGGCATGCTCGCCAGTGGGTTCAGGCGGGTCTGGCAGGTGGTTTCGGTGTGTTCGGGGAGTGGTTCCGGCATCTCCGGCTCATGGTTCTGTCAAGTCTGAGAGGTGGTTCCGGCCGGCCCGACAGGTGTTTCCATGGTGCCCGCCAAGTTTTTCTGGCATAGCTGGCAGATGATGTTGGCGTGACCAGCAGGTGGTTCCAGCAAGCCCGGCAGGTGATTCCGAAGAGTTCACCAAATGGTTGTGGCGTAGCCGGCAGGTGATTTTGGCGTGTCCAGCAGGTGGTTTTGGCGAGTCGAGCATGTGGTTCTGGCGTGCTCGGCAGGTGCTTCCGGTGTCATTGGCATGTGGTTCCAGCATGTCTGAGAGTTGGTTCCGGTATGCCCGGCAGGTGGTTCCGGAGTGTCTGCAGAGTGGTTCTGGAGCCAGCCCGGCAGGTGATTCCGAAGAGTTCAGTAAATGGTTGTGGCGTAGCCGGCAGGTGATTTTGGCGTGTCCAGCAGGTGGTTTTGGCGAGTCGAGCAGGTGGTTCTGTCGTGCTCGGCAGGTGCTTCCGGTGTCATTGGCATCTGGTTCCAGCATGTCTGAGAGGTGGTTCCGCCATGCCCGGCAGGTGATTCCGGAGTTTTCGCCAAGTGGTTCTGGCATAGCCGGCAGGTGATTTTGCATGTCCGGGATGGTTCCGGCGACTCGAGCCGGTGGTTCCGGCATGTCCGGCAGGTGGTTCCGGCATGCCCGGCAGGTGATTCCGGAGTGTCCGGCATGTGGTTCTGGCACCTCTGAGAGGTGGTTCCGGCATGCCCGGCAGGTGGTTCCGGAGTGTCTGCCGTGTGGTTCTGGGATAGTCGGCAGGTGATTCTGGCGTGTCCAGCAGGTGGTTCTGGGGAGTGGATCAGGTGGTTCCGGCATACTCGGCAGGTGGTACCGGCGTGTCCGGAACATGCTTCTGGCATGTCTGAGAGGAGGTTCCGGCATGCCCGACAGGTGATTCCGGAGTGTTCGCCAAGTGGTTCTGGCGTAGCAGGCAGGTGATTTTGCATGTCCGGCAATTGTTCCGGCGAGTCCAGCCGGTGGTTCCGACATGTCCGGCAGGTGATTCTGGCATGCCCGGCAGGTGATTCCGGAGTGTCCGGCATGTGGTTCTGGCACCTCTGAGAGGTGATTCCGGCATGCCCGGCAGGTGATACCGGAGTGTCCGGCATTTGGTTCTGGCACCTCTGAGAGGTGGTTCCGGAATGCCTGGCCTGTGATTCCGGAGTGTCTGCCGAGTGGTTCTGGCGTAGCCGGCAGTTGATTTTGGCGTGTCCACTAGGTGGTTCTGGGGAGTGGAGCAGCTGGTTCCGGAATACTCGGCAGGTGGTACCTGATTTTGGCGTGTCCAGCAGGTGGTTTCGGCGAGCTCGGCAGGTGGTACCGGCGTGTCCAGAACATGGTTCTGGCAAGTCTGAGAGGTGGTTCCGGCACGCCCGACAGGTGATTCTGGAGTGTAGGCCAAGTGTTTCTGGCGTACCCGGCAGGTGATTTTGGCATGTCCGACAGGTGTTTCTTGCGAGTCGAGCAGGTGGCTCAGGCATGCTCAGCTGGTGCTTCCGGCGTCTCTGGCACGTGGTTCTGGTGTGTCTGAGTGCTGGTTCTGGCATGTCCGGCAGATGATTCCGGAGTGTCCACCAAGTGGTTCTGGTAGACCTGGCAGGTGATTTTCGCGTGTCAGGAAGGTGGTTCCGGCTAGGTGAGCAGGTGGATCAGGCGTGTTCGCCAGGGTGTTCAGGCGGGTCTAACAGGTGTTTTCGGTCTGTTCGGGGAGTGGTTCCGGCATCTCAGGCACATGGTTCTGGCACGTCTGAGAGGTGGTTCCGGCCGGCCCTACAGGTGTTTCCGGAGTGTCCGCCAAGTGGTTCTGGTGTAGCTGAAAGGTTATGTTTGCATGAACCGCAGGTGGTTCCAGCCAGCCCGGCAGGTGATTCCGGAGTGTCTGCCGAGTGGTTCTGGCGTAGCCGGCAGGTGATTTTGGCGTGTCCAGCAGGTGGTTCCGGGGAGCTCGGCAGGTGGTACCGGAGTGTCGGGAACATGGTTCTGGCACGTCTGAGAGATGGTTCCGGCATGCCCGGCAGGTGATTCCGGAGTGTCCGGCATGTGGTTCTGGCACCTCTGAGAGGTGGTTCCGGCATGCCCGGCAGGTGGTTCCGGAGTGTCTGCCGAGTGGTTCTGGCGTAGCCGGCAGGTGATTCTGGCGTGTCCAGCAGGTGGTTCTGGGGAGTGGATCAGGTGGTTCCGGCATACTCGGCAGGTGGTACCGGAGTGTCCTGAACATGGTTCTGGCAAGTCTGAGAGGTGGTTCCGGCATGCCCGACAGGTGATTCCGGAGTGTTCGCCAAGTGGTTCTGGCGTAGCCGGCAGGTCATTTTGCATGTCCGGCGGTGGTTCCGGCGAGTGGAGCCGGTGGTTCCGGCGTGTCGAGCAGGTGTTTCAGGTCTGTCCGGCAGGTGGTTCTGGCGTGTCCGGCACGAGGTTCTGGCACGTCTGAGGGTTGGTTCTGGCATGCCCGACAGGTGATTCCGGAGTGTCCATCACGTGGTTCTGGCGTACCCGGCAGGTGATTTTGGCGTGTCTGGCAGGTGTTTCTTGCAAGTCGAGCATTTGGCTCAGGCATGATCAGCAGGTGCTTCCGGCGTGTCTGGCACGTGGTTCTGGTGTGTCTGAGAGCTGGTTCTGACATGTCCGGCAGATGATTCCGGAGTGTCCACCAAGTGGTTGTGGCATACCCGGCAGGTGATTTTAGCGTGTCAGGTAGGTGGTTCCGGCGAGTCGAGTAGGTGGTTCCAGCGTGCTCGGCAGGTGGTTCAGGCGGGTCTGGCAGGTGGTTTCGGTCTGTTCGTGGTGTGGTTCCGGCATCTCAGGCACATGGTTCTGGCACGTCTGATAGGTGGTTCCGGCCGGCCCGACAGGTGTTTCCAAGGTGTCCGCCAAGTGGTTCTGGCATAGCTGGCAGGTGATGTTGGCGTGACCGGCAGGTGGTTCCAGCCAGCCCGGCAGGTGATTCCGAAGTGTTCACCAAATGGCTGTGGCATAGACGGAAGGTGATTTTGGCGTGTCCAGCAGGTGGTTTTGGTGAGTCGAGCAGGTGGTTCTGGCGTGCTCGGCAGGTGCTACCGGCGTGTCCAGAACATAGTTCCGGCATGTCTGAGAGGTGGTTCCGGAATGCCCGGCAGGTGGTTCTGGAGACTCTGCCGAGTGGTTCTGCAGCCAGCCCGGCAGGTGATTCCGAAGAGTTCACCAAATGGTTGTGGCGTAGCCGGCAGGTTATTTTGGCGTGTCAGGAAGGTGGTTCCGGCTAGTTGAGCAGGTGAATCAGGCCTGCTTGCCAGGGGGTTCAGGCGGGTCTGGCAGGTGGTTTCGGTCTTTTCGGGGTGTGGTTCCGGCATCTCAGGCACATGGTTCTGGCACGTCTGAGAGGTGGTTCCGGCCCGCCCGACAGGTGTTTCCATGGTGTCCGCCAAGTGGTTCTGGCATAGCTGGCAGGTGATGTTGGCGTGACCGGCAGGTGGTTCCAGCCATCCCGACAGGTGATTCCGTAGAGTTCATCAAATTGTTGTGGCGTAGTCGGCAGGTGATTTTGGCGTGTCCAGCATGTGGTTTTGAAGAGTCGAGAAGGTGGTTCTGGCGTGCTCGGCAGGTGCTTCCGGTGTCATTGGCATGTGGTTCCGGCATGTATGAGAGGTGGTTCCGCCATGCCCGGCAGGTGTTTCTGGAGTGTTCGCCAAGTGGTTCTGGCGTAGCCGGCAGGTGATTTTGCATGTCCGGCAATGGTTCCGGAGAGTCGAGCCGGTGGTTCTGGCATGTCCGGCAGGTGATTCCGGAGTGTCCGGCATGTGGTTCTGGCACCTCTGAGAGGTGGTTCCGGCATGCCCGGCAGGTGATACCGGAGTGTTCGCCAAGTGGTTCTGGCATAGCCGGCAGGTGATTTTGCATGTCCGGCAATGGTTCCGGCGAGTCGATCCGGTGGTTCCTGCATGTCCGGCAGGTGGTTCCGGCATGCCCGGCAGGTGATTCCGGTGTGTCCGGCATGTGGTTCTGGTACATCTGAGAGGTGGTTCCGGCATGCCCGGCAGGTGATACCTGAGTGTCCGGCATTTGGTTCTGGCACCTCTGAGAGGTGGTTCCGGAATGTCTGGCATGTGATTCCCAAGTGTCCGCTGAGTGGTTGTGGCGTAGCCGGCCGGTGGTTCCGGCATGTCCGGAACATGGTTCTGGCAAGTCTGAGACATGGTTCCGCCATGCCCGGCAGGTGATTCCGGAGTGTCCGGCATGTGGTTCTGGCACCTCTGAGAGGTGGTTCCGGCATGCCCGGCAGTTGGTTGCGGAGTGTCTGCCGAGCGGTTCTGGAGTAGCCGGCAGGTGATTCTGGCGTATCCAGCAGGTGGTTCTGGGGTGTGGATCACGTGGTTCCGGCATACTCGGCAGGTGGTACCGGCGTGTCCGGAACATGGTTCTGGCAACTCTGAGAGGTGGTTCCGGCATGGCCGACAGGTGATTCCGGAGTGTTCGCCAAGTGGTTCTGGCGTAGACGGCAGGTCATTTTGCATGTCCGGCGGTGGTTCCGGCGAGTCGAGCCGGTGGTTCCGGCGTATCCAGCAGTTGTTTCCGGTCTGTCCGGCAGGTGGTTCTGGCGTGAACGGCACGAGGTTCTGGCACGTCTGAGATTTGGTTCCGCCATGCCCGACAGGTGATTCCGGAGTGTCCGCCACGTGGTTCTGGCATACCCGGCAGGTGATTTTGGCGTGTCTGGCAGGTGTTTTTTGCAAGTCGAGCATTTGGCTCAGGCATGCTCAGCAGGTGCTTCCGGCGTGTCTGGCACGTGGTTCTGGTGTGTCTGAGAGCTGGTTCTGGCATGTCCGGCAGATGATTCCGGAGTGTCCACCAAGTGGTTGTGGCATACCCGGCAGGTGATTTTAGCGTGTCAGGTAGGTGGTTCGGCGAGTCCAGTAGGTGGTTCTGGCGTGCTCGGCAGGTGGTTCAGGGGTGTCCGGCAGGTGGTTCCGGCGAGTCGATCCGGTGGTTCCGGCATGTCCGGCAGGTGGTTCCGGCATGCCCGGCAGGTGATTCCGGAGTGTCCGGCATGTGGTTCTGGCACCTCTGAGAGGTGGTTCCGGCATGCCCGGCAGGTGATACCGGAGTGTTCGCCAAGTGGTTCTGGCGTAGCCGGCAGGTGATTTTGCATGTCCGGCAATGGTTCCGGCGAGTCGAGCCGTGGTTCCGCAATGTCCGGCAGGTGGTTCCGGCATGTCTGGCAGGTGGTTCCGGCATGCCCAGCACGTGGTTCCAGCATGCCCGGCAGGTGATTCCGGAGTGTCCGGCATGTGGTTCTGGCACCTCTGAGAGGTGGTTCCGGCATGCCCGGCAGGTGATACCTGAGTGTCCGGCATTTGGTTCTGGCACCTCTGAGAGGTGGTTCCGGCATTCCCGGCAGTTGGTTGCGGAGTCTCTGCCGAGCGGTTCTGGAGTAGCCGGCAGGTGATTCTGGCGTATCCAGCAGGTGGTTCTGGGGAGTGGATCAGGTGGTTCCGGCATACTCGGCAGGTGGTACCGGAGTGTCCGGAACATGGTTCTGGCAACTCTGAGAGGTGGTTCCGGCATGGCCGACAGGTGATTCCGGAGTGTTCGCCAAGTGGTTCTGGCGTAGACGGCAGGTCATTTTGCATGTCCGGCGGTGGTTCCGGCGAGTCGAGCCGGTGGTTCCGGTGTATCCAGCAGTTGTTTCCGGTCTGTCCGGCAGGTGGTTCTGGCGTGACCGGCACGAGGTTCTGGCACGTCTGAGATTTGGTTCCGCCATGCCCGACAGGTGATTCCGGAGTGTCCGGCATGTGGTTCTGGCACCTCTGAGAGGTGGTTCCGGCATGCCCGGCAGGTGATACCTGAGTGTCCGGCATTTGGTTCTGGCACCTCTCAGAGGTGGTTCCGGAATGCCTCGCATGTGATTCCGGAGTGTCTGCCGAGTGGTTCTGGCGTAGCCGGCAGGTGATTTTGCATGTCCGGCAATGGTTCCGGAGAGTCGAGCCGGTGGTTCTGGCATGTCCGGCAGGTGGTTCCGGCATGCCCGGCTGGTGATTCCGGAGTGTCCGGCATGTGGTTCTGGCACCTCTGAGAGGTGGTTCCGGCATGCCCGGCAGGTGATACCGGAGTGTTCGCCAAGTGGTTCTGGCATAGCCGGCAGGTGATTTTGCATGTCCGGCAATGGTTCCGGCGAGTCGATCCGGTGGTTCCTGCATGTCCGGCAGGTGGTTCCGGCATGCCCGGCAGGTGATTCCGGTGTGTCCGGCATGTGGTTCTGGTACATCTGAGAGGTGGTTCCGGCATGCCCGGCAGGTGATACCTGAGTGTCCGGCATTTGGTTCTGGCACCTCTGAGAGGTGGTTCCGGAATGTCTGGCATGTGATTCCCAAGTGTCCGCTGAGTGGTTGTGGCGTAGCCGGCCGGTGGTTCCGGCATGTCCGGAACATGGTTCTGGCAAGTCTGAGACATGGTTCCGCCATGCCCGGCAGGTGATTCCGGAGTGTCCGGCATGTGGTACTGGCACCTCTGAGAGGTGGATCCGGCATGCCCGGAAGTTGGTTGCGGAGTGTCTGCCGAGCGGTTCTGGAGTAGCCGGCAGGTGATTCTGGCGTATCCAGCAGGTGGTTCTGGGGAGTGGATCAGGTGGTTCCGGCATACTCGGCAGGTGGTACCGGCGTGTCCAGAACATGGTTCTGGCAAGTCTGAGAGGTGGTTCCGGCACGCCCGACAGGTGATTCCGGAGCATCCGCCAAGTGTTTCTGGCGTACCCGGCAGGTGTTTTTCGCCTGTCCGACAGGTGTATCTTGCGAGTCGAGCAGGTGGCTGAGGCATGCTCAGCTGGTGCTTCCGGCGTCTCTGGAACGTGGTTCTGGTGTGTCTGAGAGCTGGTTCTGGCATCTCCGGCAGATGATTCCGGAGTGTCCACCAAGTGGTTCTTGTATACCTGGCAGGTGATTTTGGCATGTCAGGAAGTTGGTTCCGGCTAGTTGAGCAGGTGGATCAGGCGTGCTCGCCAGGGGGTTCAGGCGGGTCTGGCAGGTGGTTTCGGTCTGTTCGGGGAGTGGTTCCGGCATCTCAGGCACATGGTTCCGGCACGTCTGTGAGGTGGTTCCGGCCGGCCCGACAGGTGTTTCCATGGTGTCCGCCAGGTGGTTCTGGCATAGCTGGCAAGTGATGTTGGCGTGACCGGCAGGTGGTTCCAGCCAGCCCGGTAGGTGATTCCGGAGTGTTCGCCAAGTGGTTCTGGCGTAGCGGGCAGGTGATTTTGCATGTCCGGCAATGGTTCCGGCGAGTCGAGCCGGTGGTTCCGACATCTCCGGCAGGTGGTTCCGGCATGCCCGGCAGGTGATTCCGGAGTGTCCGGCATGTGGTTCTGGCACCTCTGAGAGGTGGTTCCGGCATGCCCGGCAGGTGATACCGGAGTGTCCGGCATTTGGTTCTCACACCTCTGAGAGGTGGTTCCGGAATGCCTGGCATGTGATTCCCGAGTGTCTGCCGAGTGGTTCTGGCATAGCCGGCAGGTGATTTTGGCGTGTCCACTAGGTCGTTCTGGGGAGTGGATCAGCTGGTTCCGGCATACTCGGCAGGTGCTACCGGCGTGTCCAGAACATGGTTCTGGCAAGTCTGAGAGGTGGTTCCGGCACGCCCGACAGGTGATTCCGGAGCGTCCGCCAAGTGTTTCTGGCGTACCCTGCAGGTGATTTTGGCATGTCCGACAGGTGTATCTTGCGAGTCGAGCAGGTGGCTGAGGCATGCTCAGCTGGTGCTTCCGGCGTCTCTGGCACGTGGTTCTGGTGTGTCTGAGAGCTGGTTCTGGCATGTCCGGCAGATGATTCCGGAGTGTCCACCAAGTGGTTCTGGTATACCTGGCAGGTGATTTTGGCGTGTCAGGAAGTTGGTTCAGGCTATTTGAGCAGGTGGATGAGGCATGCTCGCCAGTGGGTTCAGGCGGGTCTGGCAGGTGGTTTCGGTGTGTTCGGGGAGTGGTTCCGGCATCTCCGGCTCATGGTTCTGTCAAGTCTGAGAGGTGGTTCCGGCCGGCCCGACAGGTGTTTCCATGGTGCCCGCCAAGTTTTTCTGGCATAGCTGGCAGATGATGTTGGCGTGACCAGCAGGTGGTTCCAGCAAGCCCGGCAGGTGATTCCGAAGAGTTCACCAAATGGTTGTGGCGTAGCCGGCAGGTGATTTTGGCGTGTCCAGCAGGTGGTTTTGGCGAGTCGAGCATGTGGTTCTGGCGTGCTCGGCAGGTGCTTCCGGTGTCATTGGCATGTGGTTCCAGCATGTCTGAGAGGTGGTTCCGGTATGCCCGGCAGGTGGTTCCGGAGTGTCTGCAGAGTGGTTCTGGAGCCAGCCCGGCAGGTGATTCCGAAGAGTTCAGTAAATGGTTGTGGCGTAGCCGGCAGGTGATTTTGGCGTGTCCAGCAGGTGGTTTTGGCGAGTCGAGCAGGTGGTTCTGTCGTGCTCGGCAGGTGCTTCCGGTGTCATTGGCATCTGGTTCCAGCATGTCTGAGAGGTGGTTCCGCCATGCCCGGCAGGTGATTCCGGAGTTTTCGCCAAGTGGTTCTGGCATAGCCGGCAGGTGATTTTGCATGTCCGGCAATGGTTCCGGCGACTCGAGCCGGTGGTTCCGGCATGTCCGGCAGGTGGTTCCGGCATGCCCGGCAGGTGATTCCGGAGTGTCCGGCATGTGGTTCTGGCACCTCTGAGAGGTGGTTCCGGCATGCCCGGCAGGTGGTTCCGGAGTGTCTGCCGTGTGGTTTTGGGATAGTCGGCAGGTGATTCTGGCGTGTCCAGCAGGTGGTTCTGGGGAGTGGATCAGGTGGTTCCGGCATACTCGGCAGGTGGTACCGGCGTGTCCGGACCATGCTTCTGGCATGTCTGAGAGGAGGTTCCGGCATGCCCGACAGGTGATTCCGGAGTGTTCGCCAAGTGGTTCTGGCGTAGCAGGCAGGTGATTTTGCATGTCCGGCAATTGTTCCGGCGAGTCCAGCCGGTGGTTCCGACATGTCCGGCAGGTGATTCTGGCATGCCCGGCAGGTGATTCCGGAGTGTCCGGCATGTGGTTCTGGCACCTCTGAGAGGTGATTCCGGCATGCCCGGCAGGTGATACCGGAGTGTCCGGCATTTGGTTCTGGCACCTCTGAGAGGTGGTTCCGGAATGCCTGGCCTGTGATTCCGGAGTGTCTGCCGAGTGGTTCTGGCGTAGCCGGCAGTTGATTTTGGCGTGTCCACTAGGTGGTTCTGGGGAGTGGAGCAGCTGGTTCCGGAATACTCGGCAGGTGGTACCTGATTTTGGCGTGTCCAGCAGGTGGTTTCGGCGAGCTCGGCAGGTGGTACCGGCGTGTCCAGAACATGGTTCTGGCAAGTCTGAGAGGTGGTTCCGGCACGCCCGACAGGTGATTCTGGAGTGTAGGCCAAGTGTTTCTGGCGTACCCGGCAGGTGATTTTGGCATGTCCGACAGGTGTTTCTTGTGAGTCGAGCAGGTGGCTCAGGCATGCTCAGCTGGTGCTTCCGGCGTCTCTGGCACGTGGTTCTGGTGTGTCTGAGTGCTGGTTCTGGCATGTCCGGCAGATGATTCCGGAGTGTCCACCAAGTGGTTCTGGTAGACCTGGCAGGTGATTTTCGCGTGTCAGGAAGGTGGTTCCGGCTAGGTGAGCAGGTGGATCAGGCGTGTTCGCCAGGGTGTTCAGGCGGGTCTAACAGGTGTTTTCGGTCTGTTCGGGGAGTGGTTCCGGCATCTCAGGCACATGGTTCTGGCACGTCTGAGAGGTGGTTCCGGCCGGCCCTACAGGTGTTTCCGGAGTGTCCGCCAAGTGGTTCTGGTGTAGCTGAAAGGTTATGTTTGCATGAACCGCAGGTGGTTCCAGCCAGCCCGGCAGGTGATTCCGGAGTGTCTGCCGAGTGGTTCTGGCGTAGCCGGCAGGTGATTTTGGCGTGTCCAGCAGGTGGTTCCGGGGAGCTCGGCAGGTGGTACCGGAGTGTCGGGAACATGGTTCTGGCACGTCTGAGAGATGGTTCCGGCATGCCCGGCAGGTGATTCCGGAGTGTCCGGCATGTGGTTCTGGCACCTCTGAGAGGTGGTTCCGGCATGCCCGGCAGGTGGTTCCGGAGTGTCTGCCGAGTGGTTCTGGCGTAGCCGGCAGGTGATTCTGGCGTGTCCAGCAGGTGGTTCTGGGGAGTGGATCAGGTGGTTCCGGCATACTCGGCAGGTGGTACCGGAGTGTCCTGAACATGGTTCTGGCAAGTCTGAGAGGTGGTTCCGGCATGCCCGACAGGTGATTCCGGAGTGTTCGCCAAGTGGTTCTGGCGTAGCCGGCAGGTCATTTTGCATGTCCGGCGGTGGTTCCGGCGAGTGGAGCCGGTGGTTCCGGCGTGTCGAGCAGGTGTTTCAGGTCTGTCCGGCAGGTGGTTCTGGCGTGTCCGGCACGAGGTTCTGGCACGTCTGAGGGTTGGTTCTGGCATGCCCGACAGGTGATTCCGGAGTGTCCATCACGTGGTTCTGGCGTACCCGGCAGGTGATTTTGGCGTGTCTGGCAGGTGTTTCTTGCAAGTCGAGCATTTGGCTCAGGCATGATCAGCAGGTGCTTCCGGCGTGTCTGGCACGTGGTTCTGGTGTGTCTGAGAGCTGGTTCTGACATGTCCGGCAGATGATTCCGGAGTGTCCACCAAGTGGTTGTGGCATACCCGGCAGGTGATTTTAGCGTGTCAGGTAGGTGGTTCCGGCGAGTCGAGTAGGTGGTTCCAGCGTGCTCGGCAGGTGGTTCAGGCGGGTCTGGCAGGTGGTTTCGGTCTGTTCGTGGTGTGGTTCCGGCATCTCAGGCACATGGTTCTGGCACGTCTGATAGGTGGTTCCGGCCGGCCCGACAGGTGTTTCCAAGGTGTCCGCCAAGTGGTTCTGGCATAGCTGGCAGGTGATGTTGGCGTGACCGGCAGGTGGTTCCAGCCAGCCCGGCAGGTGATTCCGAAGTGTTCACCAAATGGCTGTGGCATAGACGGAAGGTGATTTTGGCGTGTCCAGCAGGTGGTTTTGGTGAGTCGAGCAGGTGGTTCTGGCGTGCTCGGCAGGTGCTACCGGCGTGTCCAGAACATAGTTCCGGCATGTCTGAGAGGTGGTTCCGGAATGCCCGGCAGGTGGTTCTGGAGACTCTGCCGAGTGGTTCTGCAGCCAGCCCGGCAGGTGATTCCGAAGAGTTCACCAAATGGTTGTGGCGTAGCCGGCAGGTTATTTTGGCGTGTCAGGAAGGTGGTTCCGGCTAGTTGAGCAGGTGAATCAGGCCTGCTTGCCAGGGGGTTCAGGCGGGTCTGGCAGGTGGTTTCGGTCTTTTCGGGGTGTGGTTCCGGCATCTCAGGCACATGGTTCTGGCACGTCTGAGAGGTGGTTCCGGCCCGCCCGACAGGTGTTTCCATGGTGTCCGCCAAGTGGTTCTGGCATAGCTGGCAGGTGATGTTGGCGTGACCGGCAGGTGGTTCCAGCCATCCCGACAGGTGATTCCGTAGAGTTCATCAAATTGTTGTGGCGTAGTCGGCAGGTGATTTTGGCGTGTCCAGCATGTGGTTTTGAAGAGTCGAGAAGGTGGTTCTGGCGTGCTCGGCAGGTGCTTCCGGTGTCATTGGCATGTGGTTCCAGCATGTATGAGAGGTGGTTCCGCCATGCCCGGCAGGTGTTTCTGGAGTGTTCGCCAAGTGGTTCTGGCGTAGCCGGCAGGTGATTTTGCATGTCCGGCAATGGTTCCGGAGAGTCGAGCCGGTGGTTCTGGCATGTCCGGCAGGTGGTTCCGGCATGCCCGGCAGGTGATTCCGGAGTGTCCGGCATGTGGTTCTGGCACCTCTGAGAGGTGGTTCCGGCATGCCCGGCAGGTGATACCGGAGTGTTCGCCAAGTGGTTCTGGCATAGCCGGCAGGTGATTTTGCATGTCCGGCAATGGTTCCGGCGAGTCGATCCGGTGGTTCCTGCATGTCCGGCAGGTGGTTCCGGCATGCCCGGCAGGTGATTCCGGTGTGTCCGGCATGTGGTTCTGGTACATCTGAGAGGTGGTTCCGGCATGCCCGGCAGGTGATACCTGAGTGTCCGGCATTTGGTTCTGGCACCTCTGAGAGGTGGTTCCGGAATGTCTGGCATGTGATTCCCAAGTGTCCGCTGAGTGGTTGTGGCGTAGCCGGCCGGTGGTTCCGGCATGTCCGGAACATGGTTCTGGCAAGTCTGAGACATGGTTCCGCCATGCCCGGCAGGTGATTCCGGAGTGTCCGGCATGTGGTTCTGGCACCTCTGAGAGGTGGTTCCGGCATGCCCGGCAGTTGGTTGCGGAGTGTCTGCCGAGCGGTTCTGGAGTAGCCGGCAGGTGATTCTGGCGTATCCAGCAGGTGGTTCTGTGGTGTGGATCACGTGGTTCCGGCATACTCGGCAGGTGGTACCGGCGTGTCCGGAACATGGTTCTGGCAACTCTGAGAGGTGGTTCCGGCATGGCCGACAGGTGATTCCGGAGTGTTCGCCAAGTGGTTCTGGCGTAGACGGCAGGTCATTTTGCATGTCCGGCGGTGGTTCCGGCGAGTCGAGCCGGTGGTTCCGGCGTATCCAGCAGTTGTTTCCGGTCTGTCCGGCAGGTGGTTCTGGCGTGACCGGCACGAGGTTCTGGCACGTCTGAGATTTGGTTCCGCCATGCCCGACAGGTGATTCCGGAGTGTCCGCCACGTGGTTCTGGCATACCCGGCAGGTGATTTTGGCGTGTCTGGCAGGTGTTTTTTGCAAGTCGAGCATTTGGCTCAGGCATGCTCAGCAGGTGCTTCCGGCGTGTCTGGCACGTGGCTCTGGTGTGTCTGAGAGCTGGTTCTGGCATGTCCGGCAGATGATTCCGGAGTGTCCACCAAGTGGTTGTGGCATACCCGGCAGGTGATTTTAGCGTGTCAGGTAGGTGGTTCGGCGAGTCCAGTAGGTGGTTCTGGCGTGCTCGGCAGGTGGTTCAGGCGTGTCCGGCAGGTGGTTCCGGCGAGTCGATCCGGTGGTTCCGGCATGTCCGGCAGGTGGTTCCGGCATGCCCGGCAGGTGATTCCGGAGTGTCCGGCATGTGGTTCTGGCACCTCTGAGAGGTGGTTCCGGCATGCCCGGCAGGTGATACCGGAGTGTTCGCCAAGTGGTTCTGGCGTAGCCGGCAGGTGATTTTGCATGTCCGGCAATGGTTCCGGCGAGTCGAGCCGTGGTTCCGCAATGTCCGGCAGGTGGTTCCGGCATATCTGGCAGGTGGTTCCGGCATGCCCAGCACGTGGTTCCAGCATGCCCGGCAGGTGATTCCGGAGTGTCCGGCATGTGGTTCTGGCACCTCTGAGAGGTGGTTCCGGCATGCCCGGCAGGTGATACCTGAGTGTCCGGCATTTGGTTCTGGCACCTCTGAGAGGTGGTTCCGGCATTCCCGGCAGTTGGTTGCGGAGTCTCTGCCGAGCGGTTCTGGAGTAGCCGGCAGGTGATTCTGGCGTATCCAGCAGGTGGTTCTGGGGAGTGGATCAGGTGGTTCCGGCATACTCGGCAGGTGGTACCGGAGTGTCCGGAACATGGTTCTGGCAACTCTGAGAGGTGGTTCCGGCATGGCCGACAGGTGATTCCGGAGTGTTCGCCAAGTGGTTCTGGCGTAGACGGCAGGTCATTTTGCATGTCCGGCGGTGGTTCCGGCGAGTCGAGCCGGTGGTTCCGGTGTATCCAGCAGTTGTTTCCGGTCTGTCCGGCAGGTGGTTCTGGCGTGACCGGCACGAGGTTCTGGCACGTCTGAGATTTGGTTCCGCCATGCCCGACAGGTGATTCCGGAGTGTCCGCCACGTGGTTCTGGCGTACCCGGCAGGTGATTTTGGCGTGTCTGGCAGGTGTTTTTTGCAAGTCGAGCATTTGGCTCAGGCATGCTCAGCAGGTGCTTCCAGCGTGTCTGGCACGTGGTTCTGGTGTGTCTGAGAGCTGGTTCTGGCATGTCCGGCAGATGATTCCGGAGTGTCCACCAAGTGGTTGTGGCATACCCGGCAGGTGATTTTAGCGTGTCAGGTAGGTGGTTCGGCGAGTCCAGTAGGTGGTTCTGGCGTGCTCGGCAGCTGGTTCAGGGGTGTCCGGCAGGTGGTTCCGGCGAGTCGATCCGGTGGTTCCGGCATGTCCGGCAGGTGGTTCCGGCATGCCCGGCAGGTGATTCCGGAGTGTCCGGCATGTGGTTCTGGCACCTCTGAGAGGTGGTTCCGGCATGCCCGGCAGGTGATACCGGAGTGTTCGCCAAGTGGTTCTGGCGTAGCCGGCAGGTGATTTTGCATGTCCGGCAATGGTTCCGGCGAGTCGAGCCGTGGTTCCGCAATGTCCGGCAGGTGGTTCCGGCATGTCTGGCAGGTGGTTCCGGCATGTCCAGCACGTGGTTCCAGCATGCCCGGCAGGTGATTCCGGAGTGTCCGGCATGTGGTTCTGGCACCTCTGAGAGGTGGTTCCGGCATGCCCGGCAGGTGATACCTGAGTGTCCGGCATTTGGTTCTGGCACCTCTCAGAGGTGGTTCCGGAATGCCTCGCATGTGATTCCGGAGTGTCTGCCGAGTGGTTCTGGCGTAGCCGGCAGGTGATTTTGCATGTCCGGCAATGGTTCCGGAGAGTCGAGCCGGTGGTTCTGGCATGTCCGGCAGGTGGTTCCGGCATGCCCGGCAGGTGATTCCGGAGTGTCCGGCATGTGGTTCTGGCACCTCTGAGAGGTGGTTCCGGCATGCCCGGCAGGTGATACCGGAGTGTTCGCCAAGTGGTTCTGGCATAGCCGGCAGGTGATTTTGCATGTCCGGCAATGGTTCCGGCGAGTCGATCCGGTGGTTCCTGCATGTCCGGCAGGTGGTTCCGGCATGCCCGGCAGGTGATTCCGGTGTGTCCGGCATGTGGTTCTGGTACATCTGAGAGGTGGTTCCGGCATGCCCGGCAGGTGATACCTGAGTGTCCGGCATTTGGTTCTGGCACCTCTGAGAGGTGGTTCCGGAATGTCTGGCATGTGATTCCCAAGTGTCCGCTGAGTGGTTGTGGCGTAGCCGGCCGGTGGTTCCGGCATGTCCGGAACATGGTTCTGGCAAGTCTGAGACATGGTTCCGCCATGCCCGGCAGGTGATTCCGGAGTGTCCGGCATGTGGTTCTGGCACCTCTGAGAGGTGGTTCCGGCATGCCCGGCAGTTGGTTGCGGAGTGTCTGCCGAGCGGTTCTGGAGTAGCCGGCAGGTGATTCTGGCGTATCCAGCAGGTGGTTCTGGGGTGTGGATCACGTGGTTCCGGCATACTCGGCAGGTGGTACCGGCGTGTCCGGAACATGGTTCTGGCAACTCTGAGAGGTGGTTCCGGCATGGCCGACAGGTGATTCCGGAGTGTTCGCCAAGTGGTTCTGGCGTAGACGGCAGGTCATTTTGCATGTCCGGCGGTGGTTCCGGCGAGTCGAGCCGGTGGTTCCGGCGTATCCAGCAGTTGTTTCCGGTCTGTCCGGCAGGTGGTTCTGGCGTGACCGGCACGAGGTTCTGGCACGTCTGAGATTTGGTTCCGCCATGCCCGACAGGTGATTCCGGAGTGTCCGCCACGTGGTTCTGGCATACCCGGCAGGTGATTTTGGCGTGTCTGGCAGGTGTTTTTTGCAAGTCGAGCATTTGGCTCAGGCATGCTCAGCAGGTGCTTCCAGCGTGTCTGGCACGTGGTTCTGGTGTGTCTGAGAGCTGGTTCTGGCATGTCCGGCAGATGATTCCGGAGTGTCCACCAAGTGGTTGTGGCATACCCGGCAGGTGATTTTAGCGTGTCAGGTAGGTGGTTCGGCGAGTCCAGTAGGTGGTTCTGGCGTGCTCGGCAGCTGGTTCAGGGGTGTCCGGCAGGTGGTTCCGGCGAGTCGATCCGGTGGTTCCGGCATGTCCGGCAGGTGGTTCCGGCATGCCCGGCAGGTGATTCCGGAGTGTCCGGCATGTGGTTCTGGCACCTCTGAGAGGTGGTTCCGGCATGCCCGGCAGGTGATACCGGAGTGTTCGCCAAGTGGTTCTGGCGTAGCCGGCAGGTGATTTTGCATGTCTGGCAATGGTTCCGGCGAGTCGAGCCGTGGTTCCGCAATGTCCGGCAGGTGGTTCCGGCATGCCCAGCACGTGGTTCCAGCATGCCCGGCAGGTGATTCCGGAGTGTCCGGCATGTGGTTCTGGCACCTCTGAGAGGTGGTTCCGGCATGCCCGGCAGGTGATACCTGAGTGTCCGGCATTTGGTTCTGGCACCTCTGAGAGGTGGTTCCGGCATTCCCGGCAGTTGGTTGCGGAGTCTCTGCCGAGCGGTTCTGGAGTAGCCGGCAGGTGATTCTGGCGTATCCAGCAGGTGGTTCTGGGGAGTGGATCAGGTGGTTCCGGCATACTCGGCAGGTGGTACCGGAGTGTCCGGAACATGGTTCTGGCAACTCTGAGAGGTGGTTCCGGCATGGCCGACAGGTGATTCCGGAGTGTTCGCCAAGTGGTTCTGGCGTAGACGGCAGGTCATTTTGCATGTCCGGCGGTGGTTCCGGCGAGTCGAGCCGGTGGTTCCGGTGTATCCAGCAGTTGTTTCCGGTCTGTCCGGCAGGTGGTTCTGGCGTGACCGGCACGAGGTTCTGGCACGTCTGAGATTTGGTTCCGCCATGCCCGACAGGTGATTCCGGAGTGTCCGCCACGTGGTTCTGGCGTACCCGGCAGGTGATTTTGGCGTGTCTGGCAGGTGTTTTTTGCAAGTCGAGCATTTGGCTCAGGCATGCTCAGCAGGTGCTTCCAGCGTGTCTGGCACGTGGTTCTGGTGTGTCTGAGAGCTGGTTCTGGCATGTCCGGCAGATGATTCCGGAGTGTCCACCAAGTGGTTGTGGCATACCCGGCAGGTGATTTTAGCGTGTCAGGTAGGTGGTTCGGCGAGTCCAGTAGGTGGTTCTGGCGTGCTCGGCAGCTGGTTCAGGGGTGTCCGGCAGGTGGTTCCGGCGAGTCGATCCGGTGGTTCCGGCATGTCCGGCAGGTGGTTCCGGCATGCCCGGCAGGTGATTCCGGAGTGTCCGGCATGTGGTTCTGGCACCTCTGAGAGGTGGTTCCGGCATGCCCGGCAGGTGATACCGGAGTGTTCGCCAAGTGGTTCTGGCGTAGCCGGCAGGTGATTTTGCATGTCCGGCAATGGTTCCGGCGAGTCGAGCCGTGGTTCCGCAATGTCCGGCAGGTGGTTCCGGCATGTCTGGCAGGTGGTTCCGGCATGTCCAGCACGTGGTTCCAGCATGCCCGGCAGGTGATTCCGGAGTGTCCGGCATGTGGTTCTGGCACCTCTGAGAGGTGGTTCCGGCATGCCCGGCAGGTGATACCTGAGTGTCCGGCATTTGGTTCTGGCACCTCTGAGACGTGGTTCCGGCATTCCCGGCAGTTGGTTGCGGAGTCTCTGCCGAGCGGTTCTGGAGTAGCCGGCAGGTGATTCTGGCATATCCAGCAGGTGGTTCTGGGGAGTGGATCAGGTGGTTCCGGCATACTCGGCAGGTGGTACCGGAGTGTCCGGAACATGGTTCTGGCAACTCTGAGAGGTGGTTCCGGCATGGCCGACAGGTGATTCCGGAGTGTTCGCCAAGTGGTTCTGGCGTAGACGGCAGGTCATTTTGCATGTCCGGCGGTGGTTCCGGCGAGTCGAGCCGGTGGTTCCGGTGTATCCAGCAGTTGTTTCCGGTCTGTCCGGCAGGTGGTTCTGGCGTGACCGGCACGAGGTTCTGGCACGTCTGAGATTTGGTTCCGCCATGCCCGACAGGTGATTCCGGAGTGTCCGCCACGTGGTTCTGGCGTACCCGGCAGGTGATTTTGGCGTGTCTGGCAGGTGTTTTTTGCAAGTCGAGCATTTGGCTCAGGCATGCTCAGCAGGTGCTTCCAGCGTGTCTGGCACGTGGTTCTGGTGTGTCTGAGAGCTGGTTCTGGCATGTCCGGCAGATGATTCCGGAGTGTCCACCAAGTGGTTGTGGCATACCCGGCAGGTGATTTTAGCGTGTCAGGTAGGTGGTTCGGCGAGTCCAGTAGGTGGTTCTGGCGTGCTCGGCAGCTGGTTCAGGGGTGTCCGGCAGGTGGTTCCGGCGAGTCGATCCGGTGGTTCCGGCATGTCCGGCAGGTGGTTCCGGCATGCCCGGCAGGTGATTCCGGAGTGTCCGGCATGTGGTTCTGGCACCTCTGAGAGGTGGTTCCGGCATGCCCGGCAGGTGATACCGGAGTGTTCGCCAAGTGGTTCTGGCGTAGCCGGCAGGTGATTTTGCATGTCCGGCAATGGTTCCGGCGAGTCGAGCCGTGGTTCCGCAATGTCCGGCAGGTGGTTCCGGCATGTCTGGCAGGTGGTTCCGGCATGTCCAGCACGTGGTTCCAGCATGCCCGGCAGGTGATTCCGGAGTGTCCGGCATGTGGTTCTGGCACCTCTGAGAGGTGGTTCCGGCATGCCCGGCAGGTGATACCTGAGTGTCCGGCATTTGGTTCTGGCACCTCTCAGAGGTGGTTCCGGAATGCCTCGCATGTGATTCCGGAGTGTCTGCCGAGTGGTTCTGGCGTAGCCGGCAGGTGATTTTGCATGTCCGGCAATGGTTCCGGAGAGTCGAGCCGGTGGTTCTGGCATGTCCGGCAGGTGGTTCCGGCATGCCCGGCAGGTGATTCCGGAGTGTCCGGCATGTGGTTCTGGCACCTCTGAGAGGTGGTTCCGGCATGCCCGGCAGGTGATACCGGAGTGTTCGCCAAGTGGTTCTGGCATAGCCGGCAGGTGATTTTGCATGTCCGGCAATGGTTCCGGCGAGTCGATCCGGTGGTTCCTGCATGTCCGGCAGGTGGTTCCGGCATGCCCGGCAGGTGATTCCGGTGTGTCCGGCATGTGGTTCTGGTACATCTGAGAGGTGGTTCCGGCATGCCCGGCAGGTGATACCTGAGTGTCCGGCATTTGGTTCTGGCACCTCTGAGAGGTGGTTCCGGAATGTCTGGCATGTGATTCCCAAGTGTCCGCTGAGTGGTTGTGGCGTAGCCGGCCGGTGGTTCCGGCATGTCCGGAACATGGTTCTGGCAAGTCTGAGACATGGTTCCGCCATGCCCGGCAGGTGATTCCGGAGTGTCCGGCATGTGGTTCTGGCACCTCTGAGAGGTGGTTCCGGCATGCCCGGCAGTTGGTTGCGGAGTGTCTGCCGAGCGGTTCTGGAGTAGCCGGCAGGTGATTCTGGCGTATCCAGCAGGTGGTTCTGGGGTGTGGATCACGTGGTTCCGGCATACTCGGCAGGTGGTACCGGCGTGTCCGGAACATGGTTCTGGCAACTCTGAGAGGTGGTTCCGGCATGGCCGACAGGTGATTCCGGAGTGTTCGCCAAGTGGTTCTGGCGTAGACGGCAGGTCATTTTGCATGTCCGGCGGTGGTTCCGGCGAGTCGAGCCGGTGGTTCCGGCGTATCCAGCAGTTGTTTCCGGTCTGTCCGGCAGGTGGTTCTGGCGTGACCGGCACGAGGTTCTGGCACGTCTGAGATTTGGTTCCGCCATGCCCGACAGGTGATTCCGGAGTGTCCGCCACGTGGTTCTGGCATACCCGGCAGGTGATTTTGGCGTGTCTGGCAGGTGTTTTTTGCAAGTCGAGCATTTGGCTCAGGCATGCTCAGCAGGTGCTTCCAGCGTGTCTGGCACGTGGTTCTGGTGTGTCTGAGAGCTGGTTCTGGCATGTCCGGCAGATGATTCCGGAGTGTCCACCAAGTGGTTGTGGCATACCCGGCAGGTGATTTTAGCGTGTCAGGTAGGTGGTTCGGCGAGTCCAGTAGGTGGTTCTGGCGTGCTCGGCAGCTGGTTCAGGGGTGTCCGGCAGGTGGTTCCGGCGAGTCGATCCGGTGGTTCCGGCATGTCCGGCAGGTGGTTCCGGCATGCCCGGCAGGTGATTCCGGAGTGTCCGGCATGTGGTTCTGGCACCTCTGAGAGGTGGTTCCGGCATGCCCGGCAGGTGATACCGGAGTGTTCGCCAAGTGGTTCTGGCGTAGCCGGCAGGTGATTTTGCATGTCTGGCAATGGTTCCGGCGAGTCGAGCCGTGGTTCCGCAATGTCCGGCAGGTGGTTCCGGCATGCCCAGCACGTGGTTCCAGCATGCCCGGCAGGTGATTCCGGAGTGTCCGGCATGTGGTTCTGGCACCTCTGAGAGGTGGTTCCGGCATGCCCGGCAGGTGATACCTGAGTGTCCGGCATTTGGTTCTGGCACCTCTGAGAGGTGGTTCCGGCATTCCCGGCAGTTGGTTGCGGAGTCTCTGCCGAGCGGTTCTGGAGTAGCCGGCAGGTGATTCTGGCGTATCCAGCAGGTGGTTCTGGGGAGTGGATCAGGTGGTTCCGGCATACTCGGCAGGTGGTACCGGAGTGTCCGGAACATGGTTCTGGCAACTCTGAGAGGTGGTTCCGGCATGGCCGACAGGTGATTCCGGAGTGTTCGCCAAGTGGTTCTGGCGTAGACGGCAGGTCATTTTGCATGTCCGGCGGTGGTTCCGGCGAGTCGAGCCGGTGGTTCCGGTGTATCCAGCAGTTGTTTCCGGTCTGTCCGGCAGGTGGTTCTGGCGTGACCGGCACGAGGTTCTGGCACGTCTGAGATTTGGTTCCGCCATGCCCGACAGGTGATTCCGGAGTGTCCGCCACGTGGTTCTGGCGTACCCGGCAGGTGATTTTGGCGTGTCTGGCAGGTGTTTTTTGCAAGTCGAGCATTTGGCTCAGGCATGCTCAGCAGGTGCTTCCAGCGTGTCTGGCACGTGGTTCTGGTGTGTCTGAGAGCTGGTTCTGGCATGTCCGGCAGATGATTCCGGAGTGTCCACCAAGTGGTTGTGGCATACCCGGCAGGTGATTTTAGCGTGTCAGGTAGGTGGTTCGGCGAGTCCAGTAGGTGGTTCTGGCGTGCTCGGCAGCTGGTTCAGGGGTGTCCGGCAGGTGGTTCCGGCGAGTCGATCCGGTGGTTCCGGCATGTCCGGCAGGTGGTTCCGGCATGCCCGGCAGGTGATTCCGGAGTGTCCGGCATGTGGTTCTGGCACCTCTGAGAGGTGGTTCCGGCATGCCCGGCAGGTGATACCGGAGTGTTCGCCAAGTGGTTCTGGCGTAGCCGGCAGGTGATTTTGCATGTCCGGCAATGGTTCCGGCGAGTCGAGCCGTGGTTCCGCAATGTCCGGCAGGTGGTTCCGGCATGTCTGGCAGGTGGTTCCGGCATGTCCAGCACGTGGTTCCAGCATGCCCGGCAGGTGATTCCGGAGTGTCCGGCATGTGGTTCTGGCACCTCTGAGAGGTGGTTCCGGCATGCCCGGCAGGTGATACCTGAGTGTCCGGCATTTGGTTCTGGCACCTCTCAGAGGTGGTTCCGGAATGCCTCGCATGTGATTCCGGAGTGTCTGCCGAGTGGTTCTGGCGTAGCCGGCAGTTGATTTTGGCGTGTCCACTAGGTGGTTCTGGGGAGTGGATCAGCTGGTTCCGGCATACTCGGCAGGTGCTACCGGCGTGTCCAGAACATGGTTCTGGCAAGTCTGAGAGGTGGTTCCGGCACGCCCGACAGGTGATTCCGGAGCGTCCGCCAAGTGTTTCTGGCGTACCCGGCAGGTGTTTTTCGCCTGTCCGACAGGTGTATCTTGCGAGTCGAGCAGGTGGCTGAGGCATGCTCAGCTGGTGCTTCCGGCGTCTCTGGAACGTGGTTCTGGTGTGTCTGAGAGCTGGTTCTGGCATCTCCGGCAGATGATTCCGGAGTGTCCACCAAGTGGTTCTTGTATACCTGGCAGGTGATTTTGGCATGTCAGGAAGTTGGTTCCGGCTAGTTGAGCAGGTGGATCAGGCGTGCTCGCCAGGGGGTTCAGGCGGGTCTGGCAGGTGGTTTCGGTCTGTTCGGGGAGTGGTTCCGGCATCTCAGGCACATGGTTCCGGCACGTCTGTGAGGTGGTTCCGGCCGGCCCGACAGGTGTTTCCATGGTGTCCGCCAAGTGGTTCTGGCATAGCTGGCAAGTGATGTTGGCGTGACCGGCAGGTGGTTCCAGCCAGCCCGGCAGGTGATTCCGAAGAGTTCACCAAATGGTTGTGGCGTAGCCGGCAGGTGATTTTGGCGTGTCCAGCAGGTGGTTTTGGTGAGTCGAGCAGGTGGTTCTGGCGTGCTCGGCAGGTGCTTCCGGTGTCATTGGCATGTGGTTCCGGCATGTCTGAGATGTGGTTCCGCCATGCCCGGTAGGTGATTCCGGAGTGTTCGCCAAGTGGTTCCGGCGTAGCCGGAAGGTGATTTTGCATGTCCGGCAATGGTTCCGGAGAGTCGAGCCGGTGGTTCCGACATGTCCGGCAGGTGTTTCCGGCATGCCCGGCAGGTGATTCCGGAGTGTCCGGCATGTGGTTCTGGCACCTCTGAGAGGTGGTTCCGGCATGCCCGGCAGGTGATACCGGAGTGTCCGGCATTTGGTTCTCACACCTCTGAGAGGTGGTTCCGGAATGCCTGGCATGTGATTCCCGAGTGTCTGCCGAGTGGTTCTGGCGTAGCCGGCAGGTGATTTTGGCGTGTCCACTAGGTCGTTCTGGGGAGTGGATCAGCTGGTTCCGGCATACTCGGCAGGTGCTACCGGCGTGTCCAGAACATGGTTCTGGCAAGTCTGAGAGGTGGTTCCGGCACGCCCGACAGGTGATTCCGGAGCGTCCGCCAAGTGTTTCTGGCGTACCCGGCAGGTGACTTTGGCATGTCCGACAGGTGTATCTTGCGAGTCGAGCAGGTGGCTGAGGCATGCTCAGCTGGTGCTTCCGGCGTCTCTGGCACGTGGTTCTGGTGTGTCTGAGAGCTGGTTCTGGCATGTCCGGCAGATGATTCCGGAGTGTCCACCAAGTGGTTCTGGTAGACCTGGCAGGTGATTTTGGCGTGTCAGGAAGTTGGTTCCAGCTAGTTGAGCAGGTGGATCAGGCGTGCTCGCCAGGGGGTTCAGGCGGGTCTGGCAGGTGGTTTCGGTCTGTTCGGGGAGTGGTTCCGGCATCTCAGGCTCATGGTTCTGGCACGTCTGAGAGGTGTTTCCGGCTGGCCCGACAGGTGTTTCCGTGGTGTCTGCCAACTGGTTCTGGCATAGCTGGCAGGTGATGTTGGCGTGACCGGCAGGTGGTTCCAGCAAGCCCGGCATTTGATTCCGAAGAGTTCAACAAATGTTTGTGGCGTAGCCGGCAGGTTATTTTGGCGAGTCCAGCAGGTGGTTTTGGCGAGTCGAGCAGGTGGTTGTGGCGTGCTTGGCAGGTGCTTCCGGTGTCATTGGCATGTGGTTCCGGCATGTCTGAGAGGTGGTTCCGGAATGCCCGGCAGGTGGTTCCGGAGTGTCTGCCGACTGGTTCTGGAGCCAGGCCGGCAGGTGATTCCGAAGAGTTCACCAAATGGTTGTGGCGTAGCTGGCAGGAGATTTTGGCGTGTCCAGCAGGTGGTTTTGGCGAGTCGAGCAGGTGGTTCTGGCGTGCTCGGCAGTTGCTTCTGGTGCAATTGTCATGTGGTTCCGGCATGTCTGAGAGGTGGTTCCGGCATGCCCGGCAGGTGGTTCCGGAGTGTCTGCCGAGTGGTTCTGGAGCCAGGCCGGCAGGTGATTCCCAAGAGTTCACCAAATGGTTGTGGCGTAGCCGGCAGGTGATTTTGGCGTGCCAGGAAGTTGGTTCCGGCAAGTTGAGCAGGTGGATCAGGCGTGCTCGCCAGGGGGTTCAGGCGCGTCTGGCAGGTGGTTTCGGTCTGTTCGGGGAGTGGTTCCGGCATGTCAGGCACATGGTTCTGGCACGTCTGAGAGGTGGTTGCGGCCGGCCGGAGAGGTGTTTCCGGAGTGTCCGCCAAGTCGTTACGGCGTAGCTGAAAGGTGATGTTGGCGTGACCGGCAGGTGGTTCCAGCCGGCCCGACAGGTGTTTCCGCAGTGTCCGCCAAGCGGTTCTGGCGTAGTTGGCAGGTGATTTTGGCATGACTGGCAGGTGGTTCCAGCAAGCCTGGCAGGTGATTCCAAAGTGTTCACCAACTGGTTGTGGCGTAGCCGGCAGGTGATTTTTGCGTGATCGGCAGGTGGTTCTGGCGAGTCGAGCAGGTGGTTCCGGCGTGCTCGGCTGGTGCTTCCGGGGTCATTGGCACGGGGTTCTGGCATGTCTGAGAGGTGGTTCCTGCATGCCCGGCAAGTGATTCCGGAGTGTTCGCCAAGTGGTTCTGGCATAGTCGGCAGGTGATTTTGGCATGTCCGGCAGGTGGTTCAGGCGAGTTGAGCAGGTGGTTCCAACGTGCTTGGCAGGTGCTTCCGGCGTCTCCGGCACGTGTTTCTGGCACATCTGACAGGTGGTTTCGGCATGCCCGAAAGGTGATTCCGGTCTGTCCGGTAGGTGGCTCCAGCCGGCACGGCATGTGGTTCTGGTACGTCTCAGAGGTGGTTGCGCATGCCCAACAGGTGATTCCAGACTGTCCGCCACATGGTTCTGGCACGTCTGAGAGGTGGTTCCGGCATGCCCGGCAGGTCATCCCAGAGAGTCCTCCAAGTGGTTCTGGCATATCACGCAGGTGATTTTGGCGTGTCAGGCACGTTGTTCCATTGTGCTTGGCAGGTGGTTCAGGCTTGGCCGGCAGGTGGTTCCAGACTGTCCAGGACGTGTTTCCAGCTTCTCCGGCAGGTGGTTCTGGTACGTCTGAGAGGTGGTTCCGCCATGGCTGGCAGGTGATTCCGGACCGTCCCCCAGGTGGTTCTGGCATAGCCAGCAGTTGATATTGGCCTGTCCGGCAGGTGGTTCCAGCGAGTCGAACAGGTGGCTCCGGCGTGCTCGGCAGGTGGTTCCGGTCTGTCCGGTAGGTCATTCCGGCTTGTCCGGCACGTGCTTCCTGCACGTCTGAGAGGTGGTTCCAACATGCCCGGCAGGTCATTTCGGAGAGTCGTCCAAGTGGTTCTGGCGTAGTCCGCAGGTGATTTTGGCGTGTCCGGCAGGTGGTTCCGCCGTGCTCGGCAGGTGGTTCAGGCATGGCCGTCACGTGGTTCCAGTCTGTCCAGGACGTGTTTCCAGCTTCTCCGGCAGGTGGTTCTGGTACGTCTGAGAGGTGGTTCCGCCATGGCTGGCAGGTGATTCCGGACTGTCCCCCAGGTGGTTCTGGCATAGCCAGCAGTTGATATTGGCCTGTCCGGCAGGTGGTTCCAGCGAGTCGAACAGGTGGCTCCGGCGTTCTTGGCAGGTGGTTCCGGTCTGTCCGGTAGGTGTTTCCGGCGTGTCTGGCACGTGCTTCCGGCACGTCTGAGAGGTGGTTCCGTCATGCGCGGCAGGTGATTCCGGAGTGTCCGCCAGGTGGTTCTGGCGTACCCAGCAGGTGATTTTGGCGTGTCCGGCAGGTGTCTCTGGCGAGTCGAGCAGGTGGCTCCGGCATGCTCGGCAGGTGCTTCCGGCGTCTCCGGCACTTGGTTCTGGTGTGTCTGAGAGCTGCTTCCGGCATGTCCGGCAGATGATTCCGGAGTGTCCGCCAAGTGGTTCTGGCATACCCAGCAGGTGATTTTGGCGTGTCAGGGAGGTGGTACCGGTGAGTCGAGCAGTTGGTTCCGGTGTGCTCAACAGGTGGTTCAGGCGGTTCTGGCAGGTGGTATCCGTCTGTTCGGGTTGTGGTTCCAGCATCTCATGAACACGTTTCTGGCAAGTCTGAGATGTGGTTCCAGCCGGCCCGACAGGTGTTTCCGCAGTGTCCGCCAAGCGGTTCTGGCGTAGTTGGCAGGTGATTTTGGCATGACTGGCAGGTGGTTCCAGCAAGCCTGGCAGGTGATTCCAAAGTGTTCACCAACTGGTTGTGGCGTAGCCGGCAGGTGATTTTTGCGTGATCGGCAGGTGGTTCTGGCGAGTCGAGCAGGTGGTTCCGGCGTGCTCGGCTGGTGCTTCCGGGGTCATTGGCACGGGGTTCTGGCATGTCTGAGAGGTGGTTCCTGCATGCCCGGCAAGTGATTCCGGAGTGTTCGCCAAGTGGTTCTGGCATAGTCGGCAGGTGATTTTGGCATGTCCGGCAGGTGGTTCAGGCGAGTTGAGCAGGTGGTTCCAACGTGCTTGGCAGGTGCTTCCGGCGTCTCCGGCACGTGTTTCTGGCACATCTGACAGGTGGTTCCGGCATGCCCGAAAGGTGATTCCGGTCTGTCCGGTAGGTGGTTCCAGCCGGCACGGCATGTGGTTCTGGTACGTCTCAGAGGTGGTTGCGCATGCCCAACAGGTGATTCCGGACTGTCCGCCACATGGTTCTGGCACGTCTGAGAGGTGGTTCCGGCATGCCCGGCAGGTCATCCCAGAGAGTCCTCCAAGTGGTTCTGGCATAACACGCAGGTTATTTTGGCGTGTCAGGCAGGTTGTTCCGTTGTGCTTGGCAGGTGGTTCAGGCTTGGCCGGCAGGTGGTTCCAGACTGTCCAGGACGTGTTTCCAGCTTCTCCGGCAGGTGGTTCTGGTACGTCTGAGAGGTGGTTCCGCCATGGCTGGCAGGTGATTCCGGACCGTCCCCCAGGTGGTTCTGGCATAGCCAGCAGTTGATATTGGCCTGTCCGGCAGGTGATTCCAGCGAGTCGAAGAGGTGGCTCCGGCGTGCTCGGAAGGTGGTTCCGGTCTGTCCGGTAGGTGATTCCGGCGTGTCCGGCACGTGCTTCCTGCACGTCTGAGAGGTGGTTCCGGCATGCGCGACAGGTGGTTTCGGAGTGTCCGCCAGGTGGTTCTGGCGTAGCCGGCAGGTGATTTTGGCGTGTCCGGCAGGTGTTTCTGGCGAGTCGAGCAGGTGGCTCCGGCATGCTCGACAGGTGCTTCCGGCGTCTCCGGCACGTGGTTCTGGTGTGTCTGAGAGCTGGTTCCGGCATGTCCGGCAGATGAGTCCGGAGTGTCCGCCAAGTGGTTCTGGCATACCCGGCTGGTGATTTGGGCATGTCAGGTAGGTGGCTCCGGCGTGCTCGGCAGGTTCTTCAGACGGGTCTGGCAGGTGTTTTCCGTCTGTTCTGGGTGTGGTTCCAGCATCTCATGCACATGGTTCTGGCACGTCTGAGATGTGGTTCCGGCCGGCCCGACAGGTGTTTCCACAGTGTCCGCCAAGTGGTACTGGCGTAGTTGGCAGGTGATTTTGGCATGACCGGCAGGTGGTTCCAGCAAGCCCGGCAGGTGATTCCGAAGTGTTCCCCAACTGGTTGTGGCGTAGCTGGCAGGTGATTTTTGCGTGTCCGGCAGGTGGTTCTGGCGAGTCGAGCAGGTGGTTCCGGCGTGCTCGGCAGGTGCTTCCGGGGTCATTGGCACGTGGTTCTGGCATATCTGAGAGGTGGTTCCGGCATGCCCGGCAGGTGATTCCGGAGTGTTCGCCAAGTGTTTCCGGCGTAGCCGGCAGGTGATTCTGCATGTCCAGCGGTCGTTCCGGCGGGTCGAGCCGGTGGTTCCGGCGTGTCCGGCAGGTGGTTCCGGTCTGTCCGGCAGGTGGTTCTGTGGTGTCCGGCACGAGGTTCAGTCTGAGAGGCTGTGCCGGCATGCCCCTCACGTGATTCCGGCTTGTCCCCGAAGTGGTGCTGGTGTAGCGGGCAGGTGATTTTGGCGTGTCGGGCAGGTGGTTCAGGCGAGTTGAGCAGGTGGTTGCGACGTGCTCGGCAGGTGCTTCCGGCGTCTCCGGCACGTGTTTCTGGCACATCTGACTGGTGGTTCCGGCATGCCCAAAAGTTGATTCCGGTCTGTCCGGTAGGTGGTTCCGGTGTGCACGGCACGTGGTTCTGGTACGTGTCAGAGGTGGTTGCGTATGCCCAACAGGTGATTCCGGACTGTGCGCCACGTGCTTCTGGCACGTCTGAGAGGTGGTTCCAACATGCCCGGCAGGTCATTTCGGAGAGTCGTCCAAGTGGTTCTGGCGTAGCCCGCAGGTGGTTCCGCCGTGCTCGGCAGGTGGTTCAGGCATGGCCGTCACGTGGTTCCAGTCTGTCCAGGACGTGTTTCCAGCTTCTCCGGCAGGTGGTTCTGGTACGTCTGAGAGGTGGTTCCGCCATGGCTGGCAGGTGATCCCGGACTGTCCCCCAGGTGGTTCTGGCATAGCCAGCAGTTGATATTGGCCTGTCCGGCAGGTGGTTCCAGCGAGTCGAACAGGTGGCTCCGGCGTTCTTGGCAGGTGGTTCCGGTCTGTCCGGTAGGTGTTTCCGGCGTGTCTGGCACGTGCCTCCGGCACGCCTGAGAGGTGGTTCCGTCATGCGCGGCAGGTGATTCCGTAGTGTCCGCCAGGTGGTTCTGGCGTACCCAGCAGGTGATTTTGGCGTGTCCGGCAGGTGTTTCTGGCGAGTCGAGCAGGTGGCTCCGGCATGCTCGGCAGGTGCTTCCGGCGTCTCCGGCACTTGGTTCTGGTGTGTCTGAGAGCTGGTTCCGGCATGTCCGGCAGATGATTCCGGAGTGTCCGCCAAGTGGTTCTGGCATACCCAGCAGGTGATTTTGGCGTGTCAGGGAGGTGGTACCGGTGATTCGAGCAGGTGGTTCCGGCGTGCTCAGCAGGTGGTTCAGGCGGTTCTGGCAGGTGGTATCCGTCTGTTCGGGGTGTGGTTCCAGCATCTCATGAACACGTTTCTGGCAAGTCTGAGATGTGGTTCCAACCGGCCCGACAGGTGTTTCCGCAGTGTCCGCCAAGCGGTTCTGGCGTAGTTGGCAGGTGATTTTGGCATGACTGGCAGGTGGTTCCAGCAAGCCTGGCAGGTGATTCCAAAGTGTTCACCAACTGGTTGTGGCGTAGCCGGCAGGTGATTTTTGCGTGATCGGCAGGTGGTTCTGGCGAGTCGAGCAGGTGGTTGCGGCGTGCTCGGCTGGTGCTTCCGGGGTCATTGGCACGGGGTTCTGGCATGTCTGAGAGGTGGTTCCTGCATGCCCGGCAAGTGATTCCGGAGTGTTCGCCAAGTGGTTCTGGCATAGTCGGCAGGTGATTTTGGCATGTCCGGCAGGTGGTTCAGGCGAGTTGAGCAGGTGGTTCCAACGTGCTTGGCAGGTGCTTCCGGCGTCTCCGGCACGTGTTTCTGGCACATCTGACAGGTGGTTCCGGCATGCCCGAAAGGTGATTCCGGTCTGTCCGGTAGGTGGTTCCAGCCGGCACGGCATGTGGTTCTGGTACGTCTCAGAGGTGGTTGCGCATGCCCAACAGGTGATTCCGGACTGTCCGCCACATGGTTCTGGCACGTCTGAGAGGTGGTTCCGGCATGCCCGGCAGGCCATCCCAGAGAGTCCTCCAAGTGGTTCTGGCATAACACGCAGGTGATTTTGGCGTGTCAGGCAGGTTGTTCCGTTGTGCTTGGCAGGTGGTTCAGGCTTGGCCGGCAGGTGGTTCCAGACTGTCCAGGACGTGTTTCCAGCTTCTCCGGCAGGTGGTTCTGGTACGTCTGAGAGGTGGTTCCGCCATGGCTGGCAGGTGATTCCGGACCGTCCCCCAGGTGGTTCTGGCATAGCCAGCAGTTGATATTGGCCTGTCCGGCAGGTGGTTCCAGCGAGTCGAACAGGTGGCTCCGGCGTGCTCGGCAGGTGGTTCCGGTCTGTCCGGTAGGTCATTCCGGCGTGTCCGGCACGTGCTTCCTGCACGTCTGAGAGGTGGTTCCGGCATGCGCGACAGGTGGTTTCGGAGTGTCCGCCAGGTGGTTCTGGCGTACCCGGCAGGTGATTTTGGCGTGTCCGGCAGGTGTTTCTGGCGAGTCGAGCAGGTGGCTCCGGCATGCTCGGCAGGTGCTTCCGGCGTCTCCGGCACGTGGTTCTGGTGTGTCTGAGAGCTGGTTCCGGCATGTCCGGCAGATGATTCCGGAGTGTCCGCCAAGTGGTTCTGGCATACCCGGCTGGTGATTTGGGCATGTCAGGTAGGTGGCTCCGGCGTGCTCGGCAGGTTGTTCAGACGGGTCTGGCAGGTGTTTTCCGTCTGTTCGGGGTGTGGTTCCAGCATCTCATGCACATGGTTCTGGCACGTCTGAGATGTGGTTCCGGCCGGCCCGACAGGTGTTTCCACAGTGTCCGCCAAGTGGTACTGGCGTAGTTGGCAGGTGATTTTGGCATGACCGGCAGGTGGTTCCAGCAAGCCCGGCAGGTGATTCCGAAGTGTTCCCCAACTGGTTGTGGCGTAGCCGGCAGGTGATTTTTGCGTGTCCGGCAGGTGGTTCTGGCGAGTCGAGCAGGTGGTTCCGGCGTGCTCGGCAGGTGCTTCCGGGGTCATTGGCACGTGGTTCTGGCATATCTGAGAGGTGGTTCCGGCATGCCCGGCAGGTGATTCCGGAGTGTTCGCCAAGTGTTTCCGGCGTAGCCGGCAGGTGATTTTGCATGTCCAGCGGTCGTTCCGGCGGGTCGAGCCGGTGGTTCCGGCGTGTCCGGCAGGTGGTTCTGGTCTGTCCGGCAGGTGGTTCTGTGGTGTCCGGCACGAGGTTCAGTCTCAGAGGCTGTGCCGGCATGCCCCTCACGTGATTCCGGCTTGTCCCCGAAGTGGTGCTGGTGTAGCGGGCAGGTGATTTTGGCGTGTCCGGCAGGTGGTTCAGGCGAGTTGAGCAGGTGGTTGCGACGTGCTCGGCAGGTGCTTCCGGCGTCTCCGGCACGTGTTTCTGGCACATCTGACTGGTGGTTCCGGCATGCCCAAAAGTTGATTCCGGTCTGTCCGGTAGGTGGTTCCGGCGTGCACGGCACGTGGTTCTGGTACGTGTCAGAGGTGGTTGCGTATGCCCAACAGGTGATTCCGGACTGTCCGCCACGTGCTTCTGGCACGTCTGAGAGGTGGTTCCAACATGCCCGGCAGGTCATTTCGGAGAGTCGTCCAAGTGGTTCTGGCGTAGCCCGCAGGTGATTTTGCCGTGTCCGGCAGGTGGTTCCGGCACGTCTGATAGGTGGTTCCGGCATGCGCAACAGGTGGTTTCGGAGTGTCCGCCAGGTGGTTCTGGCGTACCCGGCTGGTGATTTTGGCGTGTCCGGCAGTTGTTTCTGGCGAGTCGAGCAGGTGGCTCCGGCATGCTCGGCAGGTGCTTCCGGCGTCTCCGGCACGTGGTTCTGGTGTGTCTGAGAGCTGGTTCCGGCATGTCCGGCAGATGATTCCGGAGTGTCCGCCAAGTGGTTCTGGCATACCCGGCTGGTGATTTGGGCCTGTCAGGTAGGTGGTTCCGGCGAGTAGAGCAGGTGGCTCCGGCGTGCTCGGCAGGTTGTTCAGACGGGTCTGGCAGGTGTTTTCCGTCTGTTCGGTGTGTGGTTCCAGCATCTCATGCACATGGTTCTGGCACGTCTGAGATGTGGTTCCGGCCGGCCCGACAGGTGTTTCCACAGTGTCCGCCAAGTGGTACTGGCGTAGTTGGCAGGTGATTTTGGCATGACTGGCTGGTGGTTCCAGCAAGCCCGGCAGGTGATTCCGAAGTGTTCCCCAACTTGTTGTGGCGTAGCCGGCAGGTGATTTTTCCGTGATCGGCAGGTGGTTCTGGCGAGTTGAGCAGGTGGTTCCGGCGTGCTCGGCAGGTGCTTCCGGGGTCATTGGCACGTGGTTCTGGCATATCTGAGAGGTGGTTCCGGCATGCCCGGCAGGTGATTCCGGAGTGTTCGCCAAGTGTTTCCGGCGTAGCCGGCAGGTGATTTTGCATGTCCAGCGGTCGTTCCGGCGGGTCGAGCCGGTGGTTCCGGCGTGTCCGGCAGGTGGTTCCGGTCTGTCCGGCAGGTGGCTCTGTGGTGTCCGGCACGAGGTTCAGTCTTAGAGGCTGTGCCGGCATGCCCCTCACGTGATTCCGGCTTGTCCCCGAAGTGGTGCTGGTGTAGCGGGCAGGTGATTTTGGCGTGTCCGGCAGGTGTTTCTGGCGAGTCGAGCAGGTGGCTCCGGCATGCTCGGCAGGTGCTTCCGGCGTCTCCGGCACTTGGTTCTGGTGTGTCTGAGAGCTGGTTCCGGCATGTCCGGCAGATGATTCCGGAGTGTCCGCCAAGTGGTTCTGGCATACCCAGCAGGTGATTTTGGCGTGTCAGGGAGGTGGTACCGGTGAGTCGAGCAGGTGGTTCCGGCGTGCTCAGCAGGTGGTTCAGGCGGTTCTGGCAGGTGGTATCCGTCTGTTCGGGGTGTGGTTCCAGCATCTCATGAACACGTTTCTGGCACGTCTGAGATGTGGTTCCAGCCGGCCCGACAGGTGTTTCCGCAGTGTCCGCCAAGCGGTTCTGGCGTAGTTGGCAGGTGATTTTGGCATGACTGGCAGGTGGTTCCAGCAAGCCTGGCAGGTGATTCCAAAGTGTTCACCAACTGGTTGTGGCGTAGCCGGCAGGTGATTTTTGCGTGATCGGCAGGTGGCTCTGGCGAGTCGAGCAGGTGGTTCCGGCGTGCTCGGCTGGTGCTTCCGGGGTCATTGGCACGGGGTTCTGGCATGTCTGAGCGTTGGTTCCTGCATGCCCGGCAAGTGATTCCGGAGTGTTCGCCAAGTGGTTCTGGCATAGTCGGCAGGTGATTTTGGCATGTCCGGCAGGTGGTTCAGGCGAGTTGAGCAGGTGGTTCCAACGTGCTTGGCAGGTGCTTCCGGCGTGTCCGGCACGTGTTTCTGGCACATCTGGCAGGTGGTTCCGGCATGCCCAAAAGGTGATTCCGGTCTGTCCGGTAGGTGGTTCCAGCCGGCACGGCATGTGGTTCTGGTACGTCTCAGAGGTGGTTGCGCATGCCCAACAGGTGATTCCGGACTGTCCGCCACATGGTTCTGGCACGTCTGAGAGGTGGTTCCGGCATGCCCGGCAGGTCATCCCAGAGAGTCCTCCAAGTGGTTCTGGCATAACACGCAGGTGATTTTGGCGTGTCTGGCAGGTTGTTCCGTTGTGCTTGGCAGGTGGTTCAGGCTTGGCCGGCAGGTGGTTCCAGACTGTCCAGGACGTGTTTCCAGCTTCTCCGGCAGGTGGTTCTGGTACGTCTGAGAGGTGGTTCCACCATGGCTGGCAGGTGATTCCGGACCGTCCCCCAGGTGGTTCTGGCATAGCCAGCAGTTGATATTGGCCTGTCCGGCAGGTGGTTCCAGCGAGTCGAACAGGTGGCTCCGGCGTGCTCGGCAGGTGGTTCCGGTCTGTCCGGTAGGTTATTCCGGCGTGTCCGGCACGTGCTTCCGGCACGTCTGAGAGGTGGTTCCGGCATGCGCGACAGGTGGTTTCGGAGTGTCCGCCAGGTGGTTCTGGCGTACGCGGCAGGTGATTTTGGCGTGTCCGGCAGGTGTTTCTGGCGAGTCGAGCAGGTGGCTCCGGCATGCTCGGCAGGTGCTTCCGGCGTCTCCGGCACGTGGTTCTGGTGTGTCTGAGAGTTGGTTCCGGCATATCCATCACATGATTCCGGAGTGTCCGCCAAGTGGTTCTGGCATACCCGGCTGGTGATTTGGGCATGTCAGGTAGGTGGTTCCGGCGAGTCGATCAGGTGGCTCCGGCGTGCTCAGCAGGTTGTTCAGACAGGTCTGGCAGGTGTTTTCCGTCTGTTCGGGGTGTGGTTCCAGCATCTCATGCACATGGTTCTGGCACGTCTGAGATGTGGTTCCGGCCGGCCCGACAGGTGTTTCCACAGTGTCCGCCAAGTGGTACCGGCGTAGTTGGCAGGTGATTTTGGCATGACCGGCAGGTGGTTCCAGCAAGCCCGGCAGGTGATTCCGAAGTGTTCCCCAACTAGTTGTGGCGTAGCCGGCAGGTGATTTTTGCGTGTCCGGCAGGTGGTTCTGGCGAGTCGAGCAGGTGGTTCCGGCGTGCTCGGCAGGTGCTTCCGGGGTCATTGGCACGGGGTTCTGGCATATCTGAGAGGTGGTTCCGGCATGCCCGGCAGGTGATTCCGGAGTGTTCGCCAAGTGTTTCCGGCGTAGCCGGCAGGTGATTTTGCATGTCCAGCGGTCGTTCCGGCGGGTCGAGCCGGTGGCTCCGGCGTGTCCGGCAGGTGGTTCCGGTCTGTCCGGCAGGTGGTTCTGTGGTGTCCGGCACGAGGTTCAGTCTGAGAGGCTGTGCCGGCATGCCCCTCACGTGATTCCGGCTTGTCCCCGAAGTGGTGCTGGTGTAGCGGGCAGGTGATTTTGGCGTGTCCGGCAGGTGGTTCAGGCGAGTTGAGCAGGTGGTTGCGACGTGCTCGGCAGGTGCTTCCGGCGTCTCCGGCACGTGTTTCTGGCACATCTGACTGGTGGTTCCGGCATGCCCAAAAGTTGATTCCGGTCTGTCCGGTAGGTGGTTCCGGCGTGCACGGCACGTGGTTCTGGTACGTGTCAGAGGTGGTTGCGTATGCCCAACAGGTGATTCCGGACTGTCCGCCACGTGCTTCTGGCACGTCTGAGAGGTGGTTCCAACATGCCCGGCAGGTCATTTCGGAGAGTCGTCCAAGTGGTTCTGGCGTAGCCCGCAGGTGATTTTGGCGTGTCCGGCAGGTGGTTCCGCCGTGCTCGGCAGGTGGTTCAGGCATGGCCGTCACGTGGTTCCAGTCTGTCCAGGACGTGTTTCCAGCTTCTCCGGCAGGTGGTTCTGGTACGTCTGAGAGGTGGTTCCGCCATGGCTGGCAGGTGATCCCGGACTGTCCCCCAGGTGGTTCTGGCATAGCCAGCAGTTGATATTGGCCTGTCCAGCAGGTGGTTCCAGCGAGTCGAACAGGTGGCTCCGGCGTTCTTGGCAGGTGGTTCCGGTCTGTCCGGTAGGTGTTTCCGGCGTGTCTGGCACGTGCTTCCGGCACGTCTGAGAGGTGGTTCCGGCATGCGCGGCAGGTGATTCCGTAGTGTCCGCCAGGTGGTTCTGGCATACCCGGCAGGTGATTTTGGCGTGTCCGGCAGGTGTTTCTGGCGAGTCGAGCAGGTGGCTCCGGCATGCTCGGCAGGTGCTTCCGGCGTCTACGGCACTTGGTTCTGGTGTGTCTGAGAGCTAGTTCCGGCATGTCCGGCAGATGATTCCGGAGTGTCCACCAAGTGGTTCTGGCATACCCAGCAGGTGATTTTGGCGTGTCAGGGAGGTGGTACCGGTGAGTCGAGCAGGTGGTTCCGGCGTGCTCAGCAGGTGGTTCAGGCGGTTCTGGCAGGTGGTATCCGTCTGTTCGGGGTGTGGTTCCAGCATCTCATGAACACGTTTCTGGCACGTCTGAGATGTGGTTCCAGCCGGCCCGACAGGTGTTTCCGCAGTGTCCGCCAAGCGGTTCTGGCGTAGTTGGCAGGTGATTTTGGCATGACTGGCAGGTGGTTCCAGCAAGCCTGGCAGGTGATTCCAAAGTGTTCACCAACTGGTTGTGGCGTAGCCGGCAGGTGATTTTTGCGTGATCGGCAGGTGGTTCTGGCGAGTCGAGCAGGTGGTTCCGGCGTGCTCGGCTGGTGCTTCCGGGGTCATTGGCACGGGGTTCTGGCATGTCTGAGAGGTGGTTCCTGCATGCCCGGCAAGTGATTCCGGAGTGTTCGCCAAGTGGTTCTGGCATAGTCGGCAGGTGATTTTGGCATGTCCGGCAGGTGGTTCAGGCGAGTTGAGCAGGTGGTTCCAACGTGCTTGGCAGGTGCTTCTGGCGTCTCCGGCACGTGTTTCTGGCACATCTGACAGGTGGTTCCGGCATGCCCGAAAGGTGATTCCGGTCTGTCCGGTAGGTGGTTCCAGCCTGCACGGCATGTGGTTCTGGTACGTCTCAGAGGTGGTTGCGCATGCCCAACAGGTGATTCCGGACTGTCCGCCACATGGTTCTGGCACGTCTGAGAGGTGGTTCCGGCATGCCCGGCAGGTCATCCCAGAGAGTCCTCCAAGTGGTTCTGGCATAACACGCAGGTTATTTTGGCGTGTCAGGCAGGTTGTTCCGTTGTGCTTGGCAGGTGGTTCAGGCTTGGCCGGCAGGTGGTTCCAGACTGTCCGGGACGTGTTTCCAGCTTCTCCGGCAGGTGGTTCTGGTACGTCTGAGAGGTGGTTCCGCCATGGCTGGCAGGTGATTCCGGACCGTCCCCCAGGTGGTTCTGGCATAGCCAGCAGTTGATATTGGCCTGTCCGGCAGGTGGTTCCAGCGAGTCGAACAGGGGGCTCCGGCGTGCTCGGCAGGTGGTTCCGGTCTGTCCGGTAGGTCATTCCGGCGTGTCCGGCACGTGCTTCCTGCACGTCTGAGAGGTGGTTCCGGCATGCGCGACAGGTGGTTTCGGAGTGTCCGCCAGGTGGTTCTGGCGTAGCCGGCAGGTGATTTTGGCGTGTCCGGCAGGTGTTTCTGGCGAGTCGAGCAGGTGGCTCCGCATGCTCGGCAGGTGCTTCCGGCGTCTCCGGCACGTGGTTCTGGTGTGTCTGAGAGCTGGTTCCGGCATGTCCGGCAGATCATTCCGGAGTGTCCGCCAAGTGGTTCTGGCATACCCGGCTGGTGATTTGGGCATGTCAGGTAGGTGGCTCCGGCGTGCTCGGCAGGTTGTTCAGACGGGTCTGGCAGGTGTTTTCCGTCTGTTCTGGGTGTGGTTCCAGCATCTCATGCACATGGTTCTGGCACGTCTGAGATGTGGTTCCGGCCGGCCCGACAGGTGTTTCCACAGTGTCCGCCAAGTGGTACTGGCGTAGTTGGCAGGTGATTTTGGCATGACCGGCAGGTGGTTCCAGCAAGCCCGGCAGGTGATTCCGAAGTGTTCCCCAACTGGTTGTGGCGTAGCCGGCAGGTGATTTTTGCGTGTCCGGCAGGTGGTTCTGGCGAGTCGAGCAGGTGGTTCCGGCGTGCTCGGCAGGTGCTTCCGGGGTCATTGGCACGTGGTTCTGGCATATCTGAGAGGTGGTTCCGGCATGCCCGGCAGGTGATTCCGGAGTGTTCGCCAAGTGTTTCCGGTGTAGCCGGCAGGTGATTTTGCATGTCCAGCGGTCGTTCCGGCGGGTCGAGCCGGTGGTTCCGGCGTGTCCGGCAGGTGGTTCCGGTCTGTCCGGCAGGTGGTTCTGTGGTGTCCGGCACGAGGTTCAGTCTGAGAGGCTGTGCCGGCATGCCCCTCACGTGATTCCGGCTTGTCCCCGAAGTGGTGCTGGTGTAGCGGGCAGGTGATTTTGGCGTGTCCGGCAGGTGGTTCAGGCGAGTTGAGCAGGTGGTTGCGACGTGCTCGGCAGGTGCTTCCGGCGTCTCCGGCACGTGTTTCTGGCACATCTGACTGGTGGTTCCGGCATGCCCAAAAGTTGATTCCGGTCTGTCCGGTAGGTGGTTCCGGCGTGCACGGCACGTGGTTCTGGTACGTGTCAGAGGTGGTTGCGTATGCCCAACAGGTGATTCCGGACTGTCCGCCACGTGCTTCTGGCACGTCTGAGAGGTGGTTCCAACATGCCCGGCAGGTCATTTCGGAGAGTCGTCCAAGTGGTTCTGGCGTAGCCCGCAGGTGATTTTGGCGTGTCCGGCAGGTGGTTCCGCCGTGCTCGGCAGGTGGTTCAGGCATGGCCGTCACGTGGTTCCAGTCTATCCAGGACGTGTTTCCAGCTTCTCCGGCAGGTGGTTCTGGTACGTCTGAGAGGTGGTTCCGCCATGGCTGGCAGGTGATTCCGGACCGTCCCCCAGGTGGTTCTGGCATAGCCAGCAGTTGATATTGGACTGTCCGGCAGGAGGTTCCAGCGAGTCGAACAGGTGGCTCTGGCGTGCTCGGCAGGTGGTTCCGGTCTGTCCGGTAGGTGATTCCGGCGTGTCCGGCACGTGCTTCCGGCACGTCTGAGAGGTGGTTCCAGCATGCGCGACAGGTGATTCCGGAGTGTCCTCCAGGTGGTTCTGGCGTACCCGGTAGGTGATTTTGGCGTGTCCGGCAGGTGTTTCTGGCGAGTCGAGCAGGTGGCTCCGCTATGCTCGGCAGGTGCTTCCGGCGTCTCCGGCACGTGGTTCTGGTGTGTCTGAGAGCTGGTTCCGGCATGTCCGGCAGATGATTCCGGAGTGTCCGCCAAGTGGTTCTGGCATATCCAGCAGGTGATTTTGGCGTGTCAGGGAGGTGGTACCGGTGAGTCGAGCAGGTGGTTCCGGCGTGCTCAGCAGGTGGTTCAGGCGGTTCTGGCAGGTGGTATCCGTCTGTTCGGGGTGTGGTTCCAGCATCTCATGAACACGTTTCTGGCACGTCTGAGATGTGGTTCCAGCCGGCCCGACAGGTGTTTCCGCAGTGTCCGCCAAGCGGTTCTGGCGTAGTTGGCAGGTGATTTTGGCATGACTGCCAGGTGGTTCCAGCAAGCCTGGCAGGCGATTCCAAAGTGTTCACCAACTGCTTGTGGCGTAGCCGGCAGGTGATTTTTGCGTGATCGGCAGGTGGTTCTGGCGAGTCGAGCAGGTGGTTCCGGCGTGCTCGGCTGGTGCTTCCGGGGTCATTGGCACGGGGTTCTGGAATGCCTGAGAGGTGGTTCCTGCATGCCCAGCAAGTGATTCCGGAGTGTTCGCCAAGTGGTTCTGGCATAGTCGGCAGGTGATTTTGGCATGTCCGGCAGGTGGTTCAGGCGAGTTGAGCAGGTGGTTCCAACGTGCTTGGCAGGTGCTTCCGGCGTCTCCGGCACGTGTTTCTGGCACATCTGACAGGTGGTTCCGGCATGCCCGAAAGGTGATTCCGGTCTGTCCGGTAGGTGGTTCCAGCCGGCACGGCATGTGGTTCTGGTACGTCTCAGAGGTTGTTGCGCATACCCAACAGGTGATTCCGGACTGTCCGCCACATGGTTCTGGCACGTCTGAGAGGTGCTTCCGGCATGCCCGGCAGGTCATCCCAGAGAGTCCTCCAAGTGGTTCTGGCATATCACGCAGGTGATTTTGGCGTGTCAGGTAGGTTGTTCCGTTGTGCTTGGCAGGTGGTTCAGGCTTGGCCGGCAGGTGGTTCCAGACTGTCCAGGACGTGTTTCCAGCTTCTCCGGCAGGTGGTTCTGGTACGTCTGAGAGGTGGTTCCGCCATGGCTGGCAGGTGATTCCAGACCGTCCCCCAGGTGGTTCTGGCATAGCCAGCAGTTGATATTGGCCTGTCCGGCAGGTGGTTCCAGCGAGTCGAACAGGTGGCTCCGGCGTGCTCGGCAGGTGGTTCCGGTCTGTGCGGTAGGTTATTCCGGCGTGTCCAGCACGTGCTTCCGACACGTCTGAGAGGTGGTTCCCCCATGCGCGACAGGTGATTTCGGAGTGTCCGCCAGGTGGTTCTGGCATACCCGGCAGGTGATTTTGGTGTGTCCGGCAGGTGTTTCTGGCGAGTCGAGCAGGTGGCTCCGGCATGCTCGGCAGGTGCTTCCGGCGTCTCCGGCACGTGGTTCTGGTGTGTCTGAGAGCTGGTTCCGGCATGTCCGGCAGATGATTCCGGAGTGTCCGCCAAGTGGTTCTGGCATACCCGGCTGGTGATTTGGGCCTGTCAGTTAGGTGGCTCCGGCGTGCTCGGCAGGTTGTTCAGACTGGTCTGGCAGGTGTTTTCCGTCTGTTCGGGGTGTGGTTCCAGCATCTCATGCACATGGTTCTGGCACGTCTGAGATGTGGTTCCGGCCGGCCCGACAGGTGTTTCCACAGTGTCCGCCAAGTGGTACTGGCGTAGTTGGCAGGTGATTTTGGCATGACCGGCAGGTGGTTCCAGCAAGCCCGGCAGGTGATTCCGAAGTGTTCCCCAACTGGTTGTGGCGTAGCCGGCAGGTGATTTTTGCGTGTCCGGCAGGTGGTTCTGGCGAGTCGAGCAGGTGGTTCCGGCGTGCTCGGCAGGTGCTTCCGGGGTCATTGGCACGTGGTTCTGGCATATCTGAGAGGTGTTTCCGGCATGCCCGGCAGGTGATTCCGGAGTGTTCGCCAAGTGTTTCCGGCGTAGCCGGCAGGTGATTTTGCATGTCCAGCGGTCGTTCCGGCGGGTCAAGCCGGTGGTTCCGGCGTGTCCGGCAGGTGGTTCCGGTCTGTCCGGCAGGTGGTTGTGTGGTGTGCGGCACGAGGTTCAGTCTGAGAGGCTGTGCCGGCATGCCCCTCACGTGATTCCGGCTTGTCCCCGAAGTGGTGCTGGTGTAGCGGGCAGGTGATTTTGGCGTGTCCGGCAGGTGGTTCAGGCGAGTTGAGCAGCTGGTTGCGACGTGCTCGGCAGGTGCTTCCGGCGTCTCCGGCACGTGTTTCTGGCACATCTGACTGGTGGTTCCGGCATGCCCAAAAGTTGATTCCGGTCTGTCCGGTAGGTGGTTCCGGCGTGCACGGCACGTGGTTCTGGTACGTGTCAGAGGTGGTTGCGTACGCCCAGCAGGTGATTCCCGACTGTCCGCCACGTGTTTCTGGCACGTCTGAGAGGTGGTTCCAACATGCCCGGCAGGTCATTTCGGAGAGTCGTCCAAGTGGTTCTGGCGTAGCCCGCAGGTGATTTTGGCGTGTCCGGTAGGTGGTTCCGCCGGGCTCGGCAGGTGGTTCAGGCATGGCCGTCACGTGGTTCCAGTCTGTCCAGGACGTGTTTCCAGCTTCTCCGGCAGGTGGTTCTGGTACGTCTGAGAGGTGGTTCCGCCATGGCTGGCAGGTGATCCCGGACTGTCCCCCAGGTGGTTCTGGCATAGCCAGCAGTTGATATTGGCCTGTCCGGCAGGTGGTTCCAGCGAGTCGAACAGGTGGCTCCAGCGTTCTTGGCAGGTGGTTCCGGTCTGTCCGGTAGGTGTTTCCGGCGTGTCTGGCACGTGCTTCCGGCACGTCTGAGAGGTGGTTCCGTCATGCGCGGCAGGTGATTCCGGAGTGTCCGCCAGGTGGTTCTGGCGTACCCAGCAGGTGATTTTGGCGTGTCCGGCAGGTGTTTCTGGCGAGTCGAGCAGGTGGCTCCGGCATTCTCAGCAGGTGCTTCCGGCGTCTCCGGCACTTGGTTCTGGTGTGTCTGAGAGCTGGTTCCGGCATGTCCGGCAGATGATTCCGGAGTGTCCGCCAAGTGGTTCTGGCATACCCAGCAGGTGATTTTGGCGTGTCAGGGAGGTGGTACCGGTGAGTCGAGCAGGTGGTTCCGGCGTGCTCAGCAGGTGGTTCAGGCGGTTCTGGCAGGTGGTATCCGTCTGTTCGGGGTGTGGTTCCAGCATCTCATGAACACGTTTCTGGCACGTCTGAGATGTGGTTCCAGCCGGCCCGACAGGTGTTTCCGCAGTGTCCGCCAAGCGGTTCTGGCGTAGTTGGCAGGTGATTTTGGCATGACTGGCAGGTGGTTCCAGCAAGCCTGGCAGGTGATTCCAAAGTGTTCACCAACTGGTTGTGGCGTAGCCGGCAGGTGATTTTTGCGTGATCGGCAGGTGGTTCTGGCGAGTCGAGCAGGTGGTTCCGGCGTGCTCGGCTGGTGCTTCCGGGGTCATTGGCACGGGGTTCTGGCATGTCTGAGAGGTGGTTCCTGCATGCCCGGCAAGTGATTCCGGAGTGTTCGCCAAGTGGTTCTGGCATAGTCGGCAGGTGATTTTGGCATGTCCGGCAGGTGGTTCAGGCGAGTTGAGCAGGTGGTTCCAACGTGCTTGGCAGGTGCTTCCGGCGTCTCCGGCACGTGTTTCTGGCACATCTGACAGGTGGTTCCGGCATGCCCGAAAGGTGATTCCGGTCTGTCCGGTAGGTGGTTCCAGCCGGCACGGCATGTGGTTCTGGTACGTCTCAGAGGTGGTTGCGCATGCCCAACAGGTGATTCCGGACTGTCCGCCACATGGTTCTGGCATGTAAGAGAGGTGGTTCCGGCATGCCCGGCAGGTCATCCCAGAGAGTCCTCCAAGTGGTTCTGGCATAACACGCAGGTGATTTTGGCGTGTCTGGCAGGTTGTTCCGTTGTGCTTGGCAGGTGTTTCAGGCTTGGCCGGCAGGTGGTTCCAGACTGTCCAGGACGTGTTTCCAGCTTCTCCGGCAGGTGGTTCTGGTACGTCTGAGAGGTGGTTCCGCCATGGCTGGCAGGTGATTCCGGACCGTCCCCCAGGTGGTTCTGGCATAGCCAGCATTTGATATTGGCCTGTCCAGCAGGTGGTTCCAGCGAGTCGAACAGGTGGCTCCGGCGTGCTCGGCAGGTGGTTCCGGTCTGTCCCGTTGGTGATTCCGGCGTGTCCGGCACGTGCTTCCGGCAATTCTGAGAGGTGGTTCCGGCATGCGCGACAGGTGGTTTCGGAGTGTCCGCCAGGTGGTTCTGGCGTACCCGGCAGGTGATTTTGGCGTGTCCTGCAGGTGTTTCTGGCGAGTCGAGCAGGTGGCTCCGGCATGCTCGGCAGGTGCTTCCTGCGTCTCCGGCACGTGGTTCTGGTGTGTCTGAGAGCTGGTTCCGGCATGTCCGGCAGATGATTCCGGAGTGTCCGCCAAGTGGTTCTGGCATACCCGGCTGGTGATTTGGGCATGTCAGGTAGGTGGCTCCGGCGTGCTCGGCAGGTTGTTCAGACGGGTCTGGCAGGTGTTTTCCGTCTGTTCGGGGTGTGGTTCCAGCATCTCATGCACATGGCTCTGGCACGTCTGAGATGTGGTTCCGGCCGGCCCGACAGGTGTTTCCACAGTGTACGCCAAGAGATACTGGCGTAGTTGGCAGGTGATTTTGGCATGACCGGCAGGTGGTTCCAGCAAGCCCGGCAGGTGATTCCGAAGTGTTCCCCAACTGGTTGTGGCGTAGCCGGCAGGTGATATTTGCGTGTCCGGCAGGTGGTTCTGGTGAGTCGAGCAGGTGGTTCCGGCGTGTCCGGCAGGTGGTTCCGGTCTGTCCGGCAGGTGGTTCTGTGGTGTCCGGCACGAGGTTCAGTCTGACAGGCTGTGCCGGCATGCTCCTCACGTGATTCCGGCTTGTCCCCGAAGTGGTGCTGGTGTAGCGGGCAGGTGATTTTGGCGTGTCCGGCAGGTGGTTCAGGCGAGTTGAGCCGGTGGTTGCGACGTGCTCGGCAGGTGCTTCCGGCGTCTCCGGCACGTGTTTCTGGCACATCTGACTGGTGGTTCCGGCATGCCCAAAAGTTGATTCCGGTCTGTCCGGTAGGTGGTTCCGGCGTGCACGGCACGTGGTTCTGGTACGTGTCAGAGGTGGTTGCGTATGCCCAACAGGTGATTCCGGACTGTCCGCCACGTGCTTCTGGCACGTCTGAGAGGTGGTTCCAACATGCCCGGCAGGTCATTTCGGAGAGTCGTCCAAGTGGTTCTGGCGTAGCCCGCAGGTGATTTTGGCGTGTCCGGCAGGTGGTTCCGCCGTGCTCGGCAGGTGGTTCAGGCATGGCCGTCACGTGGTTCCAGTCTGTCCAGGACGTGTTTCCAGCTTCTCCGGCAGGTGGTTCTGGTACGTCTGAGAGGTGGTTCCGCCATGGCTGGCAGGTGATCCCGGACTGTCCCCCAGGTGGTTCTGGCATAGCCAGCAGTTGATATTGGCCTGTCCGGCAGGTGGTTCCAGCGAGTCGAACAGGTGGCTCCGGCGTTCTTGGCAGGTGGTTCCGGTCTGTCCGGTAGGTGTTTCCGGCGTGTCTGGCACGTGCTTCCGGCACGTCTGAGAGGTGGTTCCGTCATGCACGGCAGGTGATTCCGGAGTGTCCGCCAGGTGGTTCTGGCGTACCCAGCAGGTGATTTTGGCGTGTCCGGCAGGTGTTTCTGGCGAGTCGAGCAG